>NW_019272026.1:1329428-1446214 GCF_002738345.1 Cucurbita maxima | reverse complement strand
AAAAATTTTTTTTTTTTTTTTTTTTTTCTAGCGACCACTTTCAACAATTTTATTATATTAGTTATTTTTTTTATAATTAATTGTTGTTAGTTAATTTTTATATATATATATATACAACCAAATTATTAAAATAATTTTAACAAATTAAATTTTAATTTAATTTTCATTCATTAATAAATACATTTTAAACCATATGCTTTAAATATTAGGTTTTTTTAGTTAATTTAGGACATTTATCTTTGAAGTTAAAATTATATAAACTTTTAATCTCAAATTAGTAGTAATAGTAATCAAATTGAAGAATTAATTATGTTATATCTTAAAAATCAAATATCATAGAAAAAAAAACCAATATTTTTCTCATAATTTCATATTTATTGTGAAAGGGTAATTTTTTGAGATTAGGAACTAATGATTTCATCTATATTGCTAACGGAAAAAAAAAAAATTGAACTTTTTTAAAAAAAAAATTAAAAAATTAAGGATACTAATAAAAAAAATTTAAAGTCCACGAACATTTTTTAAACAAAATACAACCGATTTTAATTCAAAACTGACAGTAAATTTATTTTTTTTAAGTCTAAGGATATTAAAATATTTAAAAATTCAAAGATATTTTTTAAACGAGATACAAATTTTAGAATAAGACGATGTTAAAAATAAATTCAAGTTGTAAGCTTTTTTCATGGCTTCTCTGATTCCCCATCTTTTTCTCTTGCTAATGCCTTCCCTTGTGAATGCTCAAAGTAATAGCATAACAGACACTGGTAGCTTTCTCATAGCTGGTGATGTTTCTACTTCTCCATGACTTTCTCCTACAAAGGATTTCGCGTTCGGTTTTCGAGTGAACTCGAAAACGGTCTCTTTCTGTTGTCTATTTGGTACAACAAATTACCTGAAAAGACTGTAGTTTGGTTTGCCAGACATGACCAAAATCCAGCCCCAAGTGGCTCAAAGGTTGAGCTAACTGCTTCAGATGGCTTATTGTTTTGCAATTCCCGAGGTGGAACTTCGAAACTGATCAGCCTTGTTTCAGGGACTGTTGCCTCTGCTGTGATGAATGATACAGGGAATTTGATGCTTAAAGATTCAGACTCCATGCTGTTATGGGAGAGCTTTAAACACCCAACAGACACCTTGCTTCCTACACAAAAGATGGAGATAAATGACATACTTTCTTCATACAAATCACATCAGAATTACTCATTGGGGAAGTTTCATTTTCAATTGTGGAAAGGCAATGCAGTGCTCAATATCAGAAACTTGCCCACGGGCAATATGCATGAATCGTACGATACAATACGAGCCACTGATGGATACCAAATTGTTTTTGACAAGGATGGTGTCTTGTATATAATGCAAAGAGATGGAAACAGGGTTAATATCAGTGAACAAGAAGGAGATTACCCAGCTGATATTCATTACTACAAAGTGACACTCAATTTTGATGGTGTTCTAACTGTGAGTCACTATCCAAAGAATCCCACCACCAGTTCAAATGCAGCCTGGAGGGACGTCAAGAAGATGCCTGATAATATATGCATGGCTATGAGGGGAGAGTTGAGCTCTGGAATCTGTGGATATAATAGTATATGCACATTAAATGATGATCAAAGGCCAAGATGCAAGTGCCCAACTGGTTATTCTTTTATGGACCTGAATGATACCTACAGCAACTGTGTGGCAAATATCCCACAAATATGTGAAGAAGGTGCACAAAATTCTACTGATGATCTATATAGTTGACAAGAACTTCCCAATACTGATTGGCCAATGCTTGATTATGAGATGTACAATCCTTTTAATGCTGAAGAGTGCAAGAAAGCTTGCTTGCTTGACTGCCTCTGTGTGGTGGCTGTGTATAGAGACAATACCTGTTGGAAGAAGAAGCTACCACTATCAAATGGGAGGGAAGATAGCAAGGAAATATCTGTTTCTTTTCTAAAATTAAGAAGAAATACTAATGCCACTGGGAAAACCCAAGATGGGTTTCCAATACCTGAAGGAAAGAAGAATCAGCAAACATTAATTGTTGTGATTTCTGTGCTGCTAGGTTGCTCTCTGTTTGTCATTCTCATCCTGGCTAGTTTGATATGTTGGGGTTTCATCTCCTGCAATAAAAAGAAGCTTGCAGCAGGTAATATTCTACCAAGTGAAAGCTTTGAAAGTAACAATCTATGTCAGTTTACATATAAAGAACTTAGAGAAGCTACAAATGGATTCAAGGAAGAACTAGGAAGAGGATCTTGTGGCATTGTTTACAAAGGGAGGATTAAAACTGGTGTTGTTGCTGTAAAGCAATTGAACAGAGTGTTTGAAGATAGTGAGAAAGAATTCAGGACAGAAGTGAATGTGATTGGGCAAACACACCACAAGAATCTCGTTCGACTACTCGGGTATTGCAACGAGGGGAGAAACCGCATTCTAGTTTATGAATTCATGAGCAATGGGACTCTAGCAGACCTCCTTTTTGGTGATAGGAAGCCAAGTTGGAACCTCAGAACCCATATAGCCTATGGAATTGCCAGAGGACTAATGTACCTGCACGAGTTATGCGACAAGCAAATCATCCATTGTGATATAAAGCCTCAAAATGTACTTCTTGATGAACACTACAATGCCAAGATTGCTGATTTTGGGCTGGCAAAGCCATTGAAAATGGATCAAAGCAGAACAGAAACAGGGATTAGAGGGACTAAAGGGTATGTTGCTCCAGATTGGTTCAGGTCAGCTCCAGTGACAGCCAAGGTTGATGTGTATAGTTTAGGTGTGCAACTGCTAGAAATCATATGTTGCAGAAGGAACGGAGATATGAATGATTTTGAAAGAGGAAAAGAACTATTAGTTGATTGGGCCTATGACTATTTCCAACAAGGAAGATTGGATGTTCTAGTTGTGGAAGATTTGGAAGCCATGGACGACATGAGGAGGTTGGAAACGTTTGTGATGGTTGCAATCTGGTGCCTACAAGAGGATCCATCACAAAGACCAACAATCAAAAGGGTAACGTGGATGCTTGAAGGCATAGCTCCTGTTTCTGTTCCTCCAAATCCCTGCCCATTTACCTCCAATTGCTAAGTTTCTTCTATCCAATTTGAGAAATTTTCATAGGAAGGGGTGGGCTTGATATATCCTACTTTGAGATAGAAATAAAATGAACGATCCAATTCTCAAAAATAGAAAGACCAAAGGTGAAAGTAGAGAGATCAAGTAGTAGTCAAACCATAAATAAACAAAGTCATAATTTTCTAAGAACAGATTCAGAGAAGTAAGCCATCACTAGAATGCTTTTTATGCAGATCCTTGAATGTTTTCAATGATTTCTGTTCTAAACAATAAAAATCAGCAATTTGCGAACAAATCCTAGGCATGTCTGAATACAAATAAATAGAAAGGATCGATTGAATCTTGTCTGCCAAGACTATATGTACGGGCATTACAGAACATTTCTCTCAGTAATGCAAGTACAAAAAAGCATGTATATGAACGTAGAAGTGGAAATGAGAACTGTCTAAATTTCAGGTCATATCATAGAGAAAAATAATAATTGAACATTGTTGTTGTTTGAGATTACAACACTGACTCGACAACATTATATACACAGCAAATATCCTATCAATAAATCATTTCCCCCTTTTTCGTGTAACGTAAGGCAAGCTATCAACTCATGAGGAACAAGAAAGCATACAAACGCCCGGCCGATAAGCCCAAGCTGGGGGCAACCGTGCATATTTTTCCATTCCTGGCTGCTCATCAAATGGCCGTTCCATTATCTTCAGCAGCCGACGAACCTCTCCAAAATCACCCTGCTCAGCTGCATCAATGGCAGTCTGGCATAGGTAGTTCCTGAGAATATATTTAGGATTTATTGCATCCATGGAGGCCTTGCGCTCCTCATCTGATATGCCACTTGCAGCAAGCTGCAAAAGCAATAGAATACTGGATAAGATTAAGGAAAATGTAATATCATTATATTTAAAGCACGCCAGCGTTCCTTAAATGCAGTATCTTATGAAAATTCAGCTACTAACAGAAAACCCATCTAGTAGCACTATAGAGTTTTCTGAAACTTGAACCAAGTCCAATATCTGGGCATGATTTCTGCCCAACGCAAACAGGACCGTGAGATGAGCATTAAGTTGTTTGGTTAGAGCCTGGAGGTTTTATGATTGGATGGCAGCACTGCCTCAAATTTGATAAAGAGGATGAGTTTTAGCAAATGATAATCATATCAGTTTAATAATTTTCATTCTCCCCATCCAAATTGAAAACTGGAAAAGAATGTATATGCCTAAAAAGGCTTTCCTCGATGCTTGTGGGGACTCCAGATTGTTATAGAGATATAATATTTAACTCAATATACTGAAAACAGAATGAAGGGAAAAAATGAAATTATGAATTGGTAGGTCTATTTTACTTTCTTTTTTCTATAATAACCACAAGAAAGCTCCACCATACCCAATGGCACCCGTGCCACACCAAGGCCCCGCCAGGATATATGAAGTATTTTTGGTATATTAAGCATACCCAAGGTTTGAACTTAGGACCTCTAAGCCGGTATGACCAAGAGTTCCCAAGCCCTTGCCAATGAAAAATTAGCATTACAAATTGAATTATTTAATTATTGATACGAGTTGCGTTGAAGCTAATGCCTGCACAACGTTATTCCATTGAAAGGTATGGACTTCCAATTCTCTCCTACTATGGTCAATCAATTGCCTAGGAAGGTATAACAAAGTACCAAGCACTAAGCAAGCTACAACCAGGAAAACCGACACCACCTGAACAGAAGTAAAAATATATAGTAGGCAAAGGTCAAGGAAAATTGAATTCCAGATATTTATTTTAGGAGAGAAAAAAAAAACCAAGAGATTTTCATTTGGGGGCCCTTCAGAGAGAGTAGTATATAGGAAGGCTATTTAACATTGGCTGCGTCAACGTCAACCTCCCAGCTTTAGACGTGGCAAGACTCCTCCACTTGTCTTAATTTGAAATCTATCAAGCAAAGTTCCCAAAACCAATAGTGTGAGAGTTTCCACCTAAAGGGAATCCCAAATAAGAAATTGGGAGCTCTTCAACCGCACACCCAATCTATGGCCTTATCAACAACCTCTTCAAGACTGGCATTAATGCCCACAATGGCTATTTTTCCCAAGTTTAGGATTAATCCAAGGCATGCAAATAGTCTTGCGGGGAGATCACCAAGCCTCTAGATTCTCAACTTCCCCATCACCAAAATTAAGGTGTCATCCGCATACTGAAGGTGAGTAACAAAAACCCCTTATTTTCCAACCACAAAGCCCTTCAACAATCTCCTTGCGTTCATTACAAAAGTGGATAATTCTACCAAGGGCATCTCTGGCTAACGTGAAAAGAAAATAGAGAGGGAATCTCCTTGTCTCAGCCCTCTCTTGACAAAAAATTTCCCTCTAGGTCTTCCGTTAATCAAAACAGAAATTGGCTCAAGATAAACAACCCCTTGTCCACCTTCTCCACCTTGTGCCAAACCCTTTCCACTCCAACACTGAGTCTAAAAAGACCAATCTACCTTATCATAGGCTTTTTCCAGATCCAGCTTCAACAAAAGAAACCCTTCTCCCCATTAAATTGTGTGATTTATTGGAAAGTTTGTCGCCAATTTCAAATTTAGTCTAAGAAGAAGTAAAAATTTATCCACCCTTTCAAAGTTGAAGTTTGATAAAATTAAAAATTGAAGTTTAAAATAGACTCACTGAGTAGAGTTGGGTAGAGTATAGGAGACTGAATTTTCTTATATGAAACAAGTATATACACACACATATATATACATACTTTTATTGGGGGGATGAAATACCAGATTTCCATTGGGAAGAGATGAAAGAATACACGAGCTTACAAAAAAATATAATAAACCCACAAAAAGGGAGTCAACTTCAAGAAGTGGCTTCAATAAAGTAAAATAAGACCTAATGAGAAATTACAAAAAGGCCTAGATACATAGACCAAGATAAACAGAGAGTCTAGCAAAAGACCAAACATCATGTTGGAAATCTCCTTCCATGAAGATTCTATTGTTTCTCTCCCCCACATACCTCACAAAATAGCACACTCCAGCTTGCCTCCAAAAATAGCGTTTTAATAGCTCCTCAATCGAATCCTTGTAACCTTGAGAGCTAACAAAGCTATAGCTAAAGCCTCAAAGAAAACAAACCAAACAGCCCAAGCAAAAACACAACTTCAAAGGATATGATCAAGGTCCTCATCCACTTACATGCACAGAGTACAACAGTGAGACCCAACCAAGGAGAAACCTCAGGCTGAGATCAAATCCAAGGTGTTAGCCCATCCATGTAAAATATGCCAAAAGAATTTCACCTACTTGGATATTTTTACCCTCCACACCAAGAAGAAAGTATAGGAATGGGTCAGGCAACCGAAGAAAAGGTGGCAAGAAAAGCCTTTGGAAGGACTAAAAGACCAAAGGTAAATGTCCCCCTACAGGGCATAAATCAAAACTCACCAAACAAAGATAAAATAGCCACGATATCTGCCGTTTCCCAATTGGTCAATGGACAATAGAAACCCAAAGAAGAAGGAAAAGATAGAGAATCTGACAAAGAGAGGATTGACACCACTAAATGATTTCTGAAAGAAAACAGCGGATATAAATGAGGAAACAAGGCATATAGGTGTTATCCCCCAGCCACTTATCCTCCCAAAACTAGGTATTACTCTGTCCCCGCCACATTCAGAATGAACTAGGAAAGCTAAGGGAACTTCTCAAAATTTCCAATGACTTTGGAGCTGCCTTTAACCCCACCATTGGTTCAACCAAAGGGATGAGACCCGTACTTGTAACAATAACCTTGTGATATAAAGTGTTGGCTTTATTATAGAATCGTCAGAACCATTTAGCCAAAGGAGTTGTGCTTCGCTCCCTCGGGTTGCCAATGCCTAAACCCCTAACCCCCTGGTCCAAGAGCCTAGAAACCACCTCCCAATGCACGAGGTTTGAGCCATTGCCCTCGTTAATGCCCTCCCGTAAGAAATTTCTCCTCAAATTCTCAAGCAACTTACTCACCGAGCTAGGGACTCTAAACAGAGACAAGAAGTGGGTAGGTATACCACTCAACATCAACTAAATGAAAGTGAATCTTTCCCCTCTCAAGAAGAAGCTCTTCTTTCAAGAGGCAAGCCTCTTGCGAATCTTATCGATGATCAGGTCCAAAAATGAAATGCTCATGTGGTTTTGACTAAGGGGAAACCCAAGATAGGCCGAGGGCAAAGCATCCATCTCACACCCCACCCAAATGCCCATCTACTAAGCTTGAATGAGTTGCAGTAAATCCCCAAAATTTAACACTTACCTCTATTAGTCCTCAAGCCCAAAAATGGGTTTGGAAAACGATAAATTTTGGTTCAATTAACAAAGGACTCCTCTTTTCCAGAACAGAAAAGGATCGAGTTGTCGACTAAAGGTGATAAAGAACCACCTTATGCTTCCCAACCTGAAAGAACCTCCAAATGTTGCTCTCCATCCTTTTTTAGATCAATCTACTTAGGACATCCACTACCAAGAGGAAAAGATAAGAAGAGAGTGGATCACCTTGTTTGATATCTGGAAGCATAAATCCTGCCTCGAAGGTTATCGTTGATAAAGATGGAGAACTTCACCAATCTAATGCCACTCCAGATTCAGAATCTCCACTTAAAACCAATCCCTTTTTCTAAGACCTTATCCAAAAAATCCCAATTAGCATGGCCATAAGCTTTCTCGAAGTCAATCTAAAAGATAACTCCTCCTGCTGGAAAGACTCTATAATTCTCTATGGCCTCATTAGTTATGAGCACTTGATACAAGTATATAATTTTTAAGAAATAGCTCTTAGAATCCCTTCTTTATGGGCATGAGAAATAGAGAATACAAGGAAGATATGACAAAGATTGCACAAGGCAACTACATCTTGCTCCTGTGAAACTGAAGACATGAGAGACAGTTTCCAGCTACTTGAATCATCTAATGGCCTCCTAGTCTCATTAGTAATAATTCTATGCTAACACCATTGCAGATAGACAGGCAAGTTATATAACTTATAAATGTGACATCCATAGTGATGCAAAAGCTTCAGAATGTTTAACTCCAAATCAACACGCTGACATACTGAAACAAGATTTTAAAAATGCAAAGGAACAACAATAAAACAGATCAGAACCAACGGAGAAACAGAAATAGGTCAAGGTTTTAATTTATGACTGCTACTTTTTAACCATCAGGTATTTAAGGTCACTATACCTCCGCTATATAGATCTTTACCCAGCTGACCCAAGCTTCCTTACGCTCCTTGCCCATATCTAACAGAACAGCCTTCAGAGGGACCAACAACTCCTCCTCTGGGGTGCTGGGATCAGCTTTGATATTGGAAAGTGATCTAAAGAAATTTGTATAATCAACTTTGTCAACAGCCATGTTGTTGAGAAGCTTGCTGATTAACTGTTTATTGTACTTTGGTAGACCAATTTTCTTGGTCATGATTGTTTGATAGTTATCCATAAATTTGTCTCCGTACCTGTAAGAGGAGAGGGGAAACATCATATTATGAGTGCAATGATAGGTCAACAGTTCTAGAAAAAAACATAAGTTCGATAAGGTAAAACTACCTCTCCATGGCATAGTTTGCTTCTTTATCATTTATTAATTCAGCAGCTGAAAGTGTTGAAGCAAACTGGGATATATTCCATAAGCCTACATCTGGCTGATTTGCAAAACAGTATCTTCTGCCCGGAAGATCAGTTGTATTAGGCGTATAACTAGGATCAAAAGCATCCAAAAATCCGAAGGGACCATAATCAATGGTAAGACCCAAGATGCTCATATTGTCAGTGTTGAGTACACCATGTGTGAACCCAACTCCCTGCCAACTTGCTATTAAGGAAGCAGTTCGCTCAGCAACTTCTACAGCCCAAGCTGATAATATCAACCATGTAAAGGAAATAAAAAACAAAAGAGTCATTAAGATAAAATGTGAAACCCTTTTTGTGCAGAAACAGCAAGTTGAATGCAACTAAAAATGAGAACTACATCAACCATGCTATAAAATGGAGAATTTTTTCATACACTTTCACTTCTTTCCCTTCTCTCCATAAAAGCTCAGTTTCTTACCCAAAAAAATTATAGATGAATAAAAATAACCAAAAATAAATAAATAAAAAGATCGCATGCGCTGGCGTCTACAAAACTTCACAGACAAGAAAAGAAGTAAGCTGTTAAACTGGATTCATCACATAGGCCATGCAGTCCTTGGGTTGCTAACAAATTCCAGGTTGCTGCCAAATGCCATAAAGGAATAAAATTTTAACACAAATCCAGACCAAGGTCTTGAGAGAGAGAAGAATGACTGAAACCGTCGCTTAATAATAGGCATGAAATGTTCCTTAATGAACTTCCATGGCCACTTCGCAGAAGATGGAGGGGGTGGTTTTTCACATGATGTAGGAATATATTTAGCGTTTATAAGTTTTCTCCACAAGGCGTTTTCTTTGTGATGCTAGCTCCATATCCATTTTGCGAGGAGAGCTTTGTGCTTCTTCTTTATTGAGGAAAGACAGAGTCCTCCCTTTTCTGCAGGGAGGTTTATAATACTCATGGAACAAGGTATAGGTCATCTTTCCACATATAGTTCATGAACAATTTTTCTATATCTGAAGCCACTTTTTGTGGCATTTTGAACAACATTAGTCTTTTTTAATTTTATAAACGAAAAGTTTTGTTTCTTGTTAAAAAAAATATCATTAATCGACTTAACATTCTATGTATGTTTTTTTTAGTGAAGTATTTTTTTTTTTTTACATTAATTTAAAAGATTTATCTATAAAAATAAAAAAAAAAGTATTAATATATCAACAAATACACATATTATATTAAAAATAAAAAAAATGTGTCCTAATGTGTCTGTTTTCTACTTTTTTAGAAATTGACAAGTCACCGTATCTACATCCTACTTTTTAAAAATTAACATGTCACCATATCTATGTCATATCATATTTGTGTCTTGTGCTTGTGACTATGCCCGTGATTCCTAACTTACAACCATACCGGAAAAAAGAAAAGAAAAAAAATGATTCCCCCCTCCCCTTGCAGGCAATCACAACTCAAGAAAAAAAAAATTGGAGAATTAATTTATTTTTTTCTTTCATGCACCAACTAATTAATTTTCACATAAAATAGGACGTATGAACCTTTAATCCTACCTCTTTCATTTTTAAGCAAGAGCTTTTCATGAAAAATAGAAGCACCTTAATTTGTACACTGGTCTATACACAGTTAAGTTCAAGTACCTGTACTTGCCACAAACTATGTTTTACTACAACGTCATATCCAAACAATTAACAGAAAAGTTTACCTGCATACTTGTTTGAAGTGAGATCAACAACTGAACTATCTTCATCGCCTGTGCTGAAAGATAAACTCTGACTGCTGCTCATATTCTCAAAGTGCGGAAAATGGTGGCGAATCGCGTAGTCTGCTAAAGCCCGAACAATTTTATAATCATCCTTCCCTCTAGAGGCATGAATTTGGAAGGATCCAAAACGCAAAAAGGATTGAGCCACTCGACATACAATTGCACCAGGCTCTTCTTTTTGATTCCCACTACAAATTGAAACAATTGGAACTTATTATTGCATTTCCATACCAACATCAATTTATATCTCTTCACATTTTATAGTTAATTAACATGTTCAAAACTACTGAAAAAGTACCTAAATATAAGTATTCAAGAAATCATGATTTCAACTGAAATAAAATAAAAATCCTAACATGTTCATATCAATTCCAATTGAAATTTATTTGTGTTAGAAAGGTTTTGCAGAAAAGACAACATATTCAGAGATTAAGAATTCTTGATTTTTTTAGAAAATCCTATTCAAATGCACGAGAAGATGTAAGATCATCTTATAACTATTTCTTTAACTGCCATCTTGACCAGATTTTTTTGTCTACGTACTCATAAAACATGTCTCGGGTAACAAATGTTCCTGTGGTCAGAAGACAAAGTGCACGAGTTGTTGGTATTCCAAGACTATGCATTGCTTCACTACACAGGAACTCCCTGATGCTACTTCGTAGAACAGCCAAGCCATCTGCAAACCGACTGTATGGAGTCTTCCCAGCACCTTTTAACTGCAACTCCCACCTTTCAGATCGCGAATTAAGTATCTCTCCAAGGGTTATTGCTCGACCATCACCTAACTGCCCAGCCCACATGCCAAACTGATGGCCCCCGTAACATTGAGCATAAGGTGACCTGTAATACACGATCAGCAGGCAGGGGATAATGAAGATCAGAATGCTGGTGCTGTCAATCAAATAATATTTCACACTTACACTCCAACTAATGGAGATGCGCCAGAGAACAAAAGGGGGAAATCTGGCCTTTCAAATCTGCAATGACAAAAGCAAAATCCTTCAGCTCTTGCAAGAAGAAAACAGCTCTAAGGGAGAGGACGTCACAGACATATAATTGACTACAGCGGACTAAAACTGAAATACAAAGAGAAAATTATCATTATAACACTTGTACAGTCCAGTCATAGGTCCAGCTTATCTTCCAGCGACCTCAACAACTCAATTTTTTTTTTTTTTTTTTAGGGATCAGAAACTTGAGAGGTATATTGTTCAAAAAGAAATCATACAAATAAGGGGATGAGCTATCTCTAAGAAGCCATTGGATTACAAAAAGGAATTCCAATTGGCATTGATATGACGAAGCTAAAATTGCAAAAATCATTGGTCAAAGAACACCAAGTAGAGGCAAAAACACAGACTAGGCCCAAAATCCTCAAAGTTTTCAGTCGTTCCTTTGAAGACTCTTCAATTTGTTTCATGCCACAACCTCCACACGGGAAGGAGTTCAACAGAAAATGATTAGGCTCGGTATTGGGTCCTATCTATGTGCTTTGTTTAAGCATCAGGGGTTATACAAGACTACTTTATCATTTTTTTTTTTTTTGGGTGTTTTTTCAGCCCAAAATTTTGGAATTGATCTCTACAATTGTTTCGTTTAAATTGAAGTGCTCCATGCCTGTTGAAAGAGAATGTTATGCAGTTATCGTGGATACTTTCTTCAAAGAAGTTAAGATCTTATGAATTAATGTTTATTCTAAAAAAACGAGCTTTCATGGAGAAAAATGAAAAAATAACAAGGACATACAAAAAACGAGCATAATTACAAAATGGTCAAATGATCGATGCCCACAAAGAAGCATTAAAGCTCACACCTCCCAAACTTCATCAAAGGACCCCTCAACTTCATGGAAAATCATATTATTTCTCTTGCGTCAATTACCACACCAAACAGCAAAGAAATTAACATGCCACAAGACCTTTCCCTTCTCCAAAAAATGAACTCGTAAACACTCCTGAATCATAGTGTAACTATCCCTATTCCAAGCCAAACACAACCTAAAGGAGCTCATCCACCGAAACCAGAGAGTTTAACCAAACTGGCAACCCCACGACAAGTGATGGAGATCCTCCACCTAACGCTTACAAAGAATGCACTATCAAATGTACAACATAAAGGATGAGTGTCCTTGAACATCTCCCATGTAAAACATGCCACAAAAAAAATTCCCTTCATAGAGATTTTAACCTCCCAAAGAAGGGAAAACAAAGGCAATTGAGAGCGGATAGACAACATGTAGAAAATAAAACTACAAAAGAAGCCCCACTAATAGTCACGAATCCAAAACCTAGATTCCTTTCTCCCTTGGTACAGGTGTTAATCACAAAGAAGAGAAAAAAGTCCACCAAGTCTAATGTCCCTCAAATAGAGCATCGCAAACCAAAAGACAAAGAAGAGGATGGTTTTATGGAATTATGTTGTAATGGCAGTTTTCTGGAATCTATAGATAGAAAGAAACATCAGGATTTGGAGAGGCCCTTCTGAGGGATGGATGGGGTTTTTCATCTTGCAAAATATAACTGTTTTGGGTCGACCTCTTTAGGTAAGGAGTGTGAACTCTACTCTTTTTGCTAGTTGTTTCAAAATTAGGAAGGTTTTGTGCATTCTTCCCAGTTTTGCAAGTGATTTGTATATCGGGAATTTGTAAGGTTCTTGTGAGAAATAGGTATATTTATTTTGCATCAAAAGAAAGAAGACCTTCAAAAGGTTCTGCATCAATCTAACTGAATATATTCATACTTTATTTAATAAACAATAATGATAAAAAAAGACCTCTAAATTGTATCTTAAGTGTCCAGTAGAGTGTACAGTGCATCAGACTATGATCTTCAAGATGCTTCTCAAACTAAATGTCCATGTTTCATAATTTATAGTACATAGTGTAAATACCTCATCTATCAATTATCATAAAGCAAAAAGAAAATATAAGAAAACTCACTCTTGAAGATCCAAATCTAGCAAATCAGCAACCGATTCCGACCAAGCAACAAGCTGAGGACTTTCTACTTCAACTGAAGGTAGTACATTTGAATAACATGCATGTAACACCTAAGATTCATATCGTAGATAAACCAATAAGTCATAATAGTAGACTAACCCATAAAACCAAATCTAGCCATCAAAGCTATTGGTTCATAACCCATGCGAAACCAGAAGAGGAACTGGGAAATGAAAATAAAGGGGTAAGCACAACCCTTTTTCCCAAAATCAAGAAAAATAGCATGGAAGTTTAACACAACCAATTAATTGCATCTAGAATGGATCTCATGCTTACAATAAAATACTAATTAAAACTTACCATTAAAAAAAAGCCTAAAAACCATTGAGAGTTCTCTTATCAAACAGAAAAAACCAAATTCAAAGTCCTTATTATCACCGAGAAGTAGCTGAAACTCGCAGTAATGAAAATCCATTAAACTATAGCATATAAAAGAGCTCCTACTCGAGCTTTCAATTGATTACAAACATAATTCCTCACGGCCCACATTTCCTGTAAATACAAGTACCAACCCCAATTCTAATTTCCAAAAAATTGTACTTCAAAAAAAAAAATATAAAAGCTGAAAACAAAGAAATAGTACCTGTCGTGGAATGACATCGGTACGGGGATCGCCAGGCAGCTCTCTGACAAATGAATTGTCCCAGTTAAGTTCTTCGAGCTTCTTTCTCGCCCCGTGCTCGACTCCACTACCTAAACCCCCACGATCGTCACTATTCAAGTTTTGATTCTTCAAACCCTCCGCCACGGAGTCGACAGACGCCGAAACCTCCGGTGAAGCAGAGTCCATGGAAACTCTCCGGCGGCCGTGGCGAGAGTGGCCGACGAGTGGTGAAGGTGGAGAGAAAATAGTGGCAGGAGGACGGCGGTGAATGAGGGTAGTCGAATGGCGGCGAACTAAGCCGAGGCGGTGGCGGTGGCCATTGCAGAGAAGAGAAATGTGGGGAAGCAACGAGAGCTTGGGGAAGAGATGTGAAACCAATGACATTCCGTTTTTTGTTGAACTCCTTTTTTTTTTCTTTTCTCTTTTTTATTTTTAAATATATTTATATTTAAAATATATATTATAAATATAAATCTGGTAAATACTCTATTTCAAAAATACCTTTAAACTTTTAAAATAATTAAAAAAATATTCATAAATTTTCAAAAGTAATATAATGAGTCTCCATCGATATCGACACATCTGAGATTGCCAAATGTTCCGAAGTTCCACTATTCAATCATTTTTCCTCTTCTGGTTGTATATCTTGTTCATACACATCTTCTCTTTGTTTCTCGAACTGATAGTAAGTTACAGACAGAGTTCGAAAATGTCAAATCTTTGATGATTCCATCATACATGATTGAGTTGCGAAAACTTCTGGATGGATATCCCACACTTGAAATGCATTCTTTCGGGTTAAAGAATCTCTTTCTGCTCGGTAAAAAGTGGGAGATTCTCTAAAATAAGGTTTGTTCGTATGAATGAAAAATTAAGAAAATATTGAATATAGGACCAATTACATGTCGATATATGTCTTAAATTATAATTGAAGACAAAAAAATAATAAACCTAGATAACGTTTCTTGGTCGTGAATATCTGAATAGGACGAATCGCCCTGTGGTTTGCTTCAGAACAAAACAATTAGAATAAGCTCGTTGAACTAGAATGTGTACTATCCACATAAGGGATTTTTCAATGGAGAAGATCCGTCGGCCTAAGACGAAGAGAAGAGTCTATCTATTTTATTTAGTTATTCATTAAACCAATGATTTGTTATTGTAACAGATAGCATCAGACATTTCATATGGGAAAAGCCATATTTTTCTCACCAATGTCTTTGTCATTTGATCCAATAGCGTTCCGTTAGATAGAAACATATTTGATAAATACTGATAACTCTCGGATGGAGTATTAGAATGGAAAAATCCATTAGATAATGAACTATTGGTTCTAAGTCATCTCTCGTGATGAATCAACAATCCAAAGTGCTTTTCTTGCATAGAGGGTATTCATTATGGTCATCTAATTAGGTAAGTTTAGCTTTGTCAAACTGAGTCATCATATCTGGGCTCGAGTTCAAATAAACTAAATATGATCCATCGAAATTACTCTTCGGCACCAAGACTGTTTGGAGACATGGGTCTTGTGTCTTAGTTTTGATGTAAGTATAGATATAGATACAGACATATTTATATTAAAAAAAACGGACTAGGTAGAGACATGGACAGATAATATAATCTCCCTCATCTATTCTATTTAGTTAATGGAAATAAGTCACCCCCGCTCTGTTCTTAATTCTCCGTCTAAATGGAGAGTCCTTGCTTCATTCAAGCTAGGTCATCGTGGAGGCCCGACCCAACAAGTTAAATAGACATATATACTAAAAGTCCACAATTTTCATCGAAACCTAGTGCCCATTGTGCAGCAATCGGTTCAATATAAGCCAAATATATAGATTTTGGCACTGAAGAACTTTTACTCTATGTTTGACAATGTCGAACTTTCTAAGATAACAACCGTTCACGAAAATATTACCAACGAAACTAGAAACGAGAATCCATCTACTCTAATTAGAAAATATATTGACATGGTGTTTTTCATGCATTTTAATCGTAAAATATCACTGCACGAACGAGTTTCGATCCTTTGTTGAATCTATTTGTGAATTTCATAGTATATTTGCTATCTATGACTTTCTCTTAACGAAACAAGTGTGATTCGATGACACGTAAACTCAACGACACACATTGATATGAATATGGCTCAAAGTCCACACGCTACCAAAATATATATATATATGCAAAAAAAATGTTTCTTCCTTAATTTTAATGTATAAAAAATATAAAAAATATTAAATTAATGCAAATATGAAGGAAAATAATAGTTAATTAATGTATATTAATCAATTAAATTATAGTAAAAAAGATTAAAATTTCAATAATTAAATACAATCAATTCTTAAAATTTAAATGGGTTTCAAGTTTAATTTATTTATTTTGGTTCAATTTTAAAAAGTAAATCGTTTTAATTTATGCTATTAATTAATTAATGTTATATTTATCAATTTGAACATTGATTAAAGATATTTATTATTTTTTTTTAGCATTTTTTAAGATAACAATAAAGATATTAATAATTAAGCGATGATATTGACGTAATATTAATTTTTAAATAGTTAGACGGACTTGAATGAAGTTATTAACGGGAAAACAAAATGGACGGATTGGAGACAATAATCGATTTCAAGTCCGCCTTCCCTCCCAACCCTGAACGGCTTCTCTCGTCTCGTTCATCTTTCACACCTTCTTCAAGCCTCTTCTCGAGAAAACGCTAGGAAAAAATCCAACTCTGAATTCCCAATCCCTAGTTGTGTCAAATTCGTATTTTATTGCTTGAAATTCTTTTGCCGTCGACTGAACTATTCCGAGCGGATCGAGTCTTGATTCTCACTCGATCCGTGTTGGGTCTGCAAATTTAGCTTCTTGGACTTCCATGGGTGGCGTTTGAGCTTGGAGTTGGGGCCATATTCTGCAAGGTTCAGTGTTGGGTTTGCTTGTTTTTGTTCCTGTTGAATCCTGAGAAATTTTACCGCGTTTTGAGAGTTGGGTTTGTCGGGAAGTTGCTTTCTGTTCGTGGGTTCGTGTGGTTTATCTTTGATTTGGGTGGGAGGAACTTCCCATGGAGTATGAACCGTCGGATAGCAGCGGTGAGTAAATTGAAAAGATTGGTTTTGAACTTTTGAAGGGTTTTCTAGGGTTCAATAGCAGTTTGCCTTCTGAATTATGCTTTACTCTTGATAAGGGCTAGTTTTTTTCCCGCTGTTTTAAGTATTTCATCCACTTCCAGTACTTGTAGCTGATAAGTTCATTTAGAAACGAATTTTATAATGGAAGTGAGTGGCTGTATGTTGATTTTTTTCCCCCATTTGTTATGCTTTTTGTTGCTTGCTTTACCTCCGTTGGCTGTTCCTAGACACTTTTAAGTTTAGGCCCATTTGGTTATTGTTTTTTGAGTTTGGAGAATTAAGCTCATAGATACTACTTTTGAGTTCCTTTATTTTCTCATCTACTTCCTAACAAAAGTTATCCAAATTCATGCCAAGTTTTGAAACATAAAAACAAGAACATTTTACATACTTATTTTTATGGTTAGAATTTGGATTCAAACATAAAAACAAGAACAGTTTACATATTTTTATGCTTAGAATTTGGCATAGAATCCAGGTTTTCTTTAAGAGGGAAGAATTGTGAAGAAATAAGTACAATAAGTACAATTTTCAAAGATAGAAAAGTAAAAACGATATGGTTATCAATGGGAGCCTTAGTCATTCAGGGTTAAAATTATTTTTTTCTGTCCATTAGGCCTTTCTTACTTGTAAATTACAGTAGCTTTTTTTCCCAGCAATCCGGTAGACTCGATTTTGCCTTCTTGCCATGCTGCTATGTTCTAGTGAAATTTTTTTTACCAAATGGAGTCTTGTGCTAACTTGTTTAAATGAATGAAATAAGTCTTTCTTGTGATCCATTCTGTTGTGTCAGTATAAATATTTCCCTTTGGCTATATGACCTTTCTCCTTTCTCTCGTTTAATTTAGCTCATTTTTTCTAGTTATGTCTTTGTCTTCACCAGCTAAGAACTACTCTAGTTTTATAATGGGTAATGAATTGACATTTATATTCTGTTTAAATTTGGTGTTCGTGCATAATTAGCGACTGCCTGTAAGACAGTACGGAAGGAGCCTTATGAACTTGCTTGGAGGATTTTGTTTGTTTAATATATGCTTCCTAGAATGGCAGCATTCATCTGGAGATTTCTTCTTCCAGATTTAAGACTTTATGGTGTAAAACAACTACAGGAACAGACGACGACCTTCCTCCTCCTCATCAAAATAGATTTCAAAGGGGTGGAGTTCCTGCTGGGAATGGAAGATCTGCACCAATAAATTCTTCTACATTACCTAGGATGCTTGGTGATATGGAAATGCAGATCCACCAAATCGAGCAGGAAGCATATAGTTCAGTCCTGCGTGCTTTTAAAGCTCAATCCGATGCAATTACATGGGTATCTTTTTCTCTAATTGTTTTGTTCTTTGCATTCATCAAATTAATTTTTATGCTCAGCTTTCTGATTCCTTACAATCTTAACTTGTCAGGAGAAAGAAAGTTTAATAACAGAATTAAGAAAGGAATTGAGAGTATCAGATGAGGAACACAGAAAACTTTTATCGAGGGTAAATGCAGACGATGTCATCAAAAGAATAAGGTTTGATTATTCATGATCGTTTATTTTGCATATGGTATAGCTTGTCCTGTACTGCTACTTAAAACAGCTGGTATGGACCATGCTATTTTGTAATTTATTGTTATGATTAATGCTCTTAGGGAATGGAGAACAACAAATGGGCTCCAACCTGGAAAGCTCAATTCTGATCAACCCATGGCCGATCTCGTACCAAGCCCCACTGCCTCTGCATCACGGAAGAAACAGAAAACATCCCAAGGTGCACCTACATCTGCAATACCCACTGGTACGCAACCATCTTCATCAGCCTTAAGACGTGGTCCACCCCCTGGAGCTAGGACTACAAAGACAAAATCAGTAAGTTTTATATTTTGTACTTGTACCTGTTGAAGAATTTAGAGTAATTTTTCTCTGTTTAATTTTATTGTCTTCTATTATCTGGTCAATGCATTGCATTAATTGCAGCACTTGTTTTGAAGTCCATGCATACAGGTCTTAACGGAAGTGGCCAAGTGAATAATCGAGGTTCTTTAGGAGCCTTTGCTTCAAATGAAAATGCTGAAGCAGCGACCCACGAACCCTTAATTGGACGGAAAGTTTGGACTAGATGGCCTGAAGACAACAGTTTCTATGAGGCTGTTATAACTGATTATAACCATGCCGAGGTTTATTCTATTACTGAATTGGTTTTACTCTAAACGTTGGTTCTCCTTGATCTCACATATCCTTATTTGGGTCAGGGCCGTCATGCTTTGGTGTACGATATTAATACAGCGCACGAGACATGGGAATGGGTCAACCTTAAAGAGGTATTCCGCCCTACCCTCAAAATGAATAAATAAACAAGGGGCTTGCTAGATTTCCCTTTGTTCGTGTATTCTTCTCAGGAATGTTACTTTTATTGAAAGAATTGCTCTTCACATATTCAAGATGACAAATGAGAAGCATTTTGGATTTTGTTTAGTTTATTTTTGAGATCAACTTTATATTTCCTCAGCTTGGACCTAGGTTAGAGTTAAACATTATAGATGTCGTGATCAGTAGGATGTTTATAGCCATATTGCAATATTCTATGTGATAGACAATCTGAGCTTGTACTTCGATTGCTTCATTATAGAATGGGTTCTGTTTGGTTTGTTCTTGTAACAGTTGTTTACTGGTGAAGGTGAAGTAATGACAACATTATACATTCTTGTAATGTATTCTGGTGCATAATTTTAAGCTCTTAGATCAAACTTGCACCTGGAGGATAATTTATGCAGCAGTAATGATGTCACGTCTCTGTAGGACTCGTGATTTAGAGTGGAATCTTTTAGAGTTAACTGTCCTCCAACCTTATAAGCTCGAGATCTTGCTGGTTTATTGCTTGTGATTTATATGCAGCTGTTCAAGAATTTGAACAGCTTATGCTCAAATTGAACCACTAACAGTCATTGCTGTTGATTATAAACCAAATCATCTGAAAATGTGGCTTCATTATTCACTTAGAGATCAGGACTACTAATTGAAAGATGAAATGGCGGGCCATATACTCAGTTTTCATATTTCTATTGGAAATCCTGATCTGAATTCGAATATTGTCACTTATGAATTGTTTATACATCTTTTCTGTTAGATTTCTCCTGAAGATATTAGATGGGAACGAGAGGATTCGGTATTATCTCGCAGTGGGGCACGCCCTGGGCACGGGAGGGGCAGTAAGAAGTCCATGACACGAGGCGGTGCAGTTGCTGCTGGTGGAAAGGGTAGAGGAACCATGAAGGGTCAATCGAGGAAAGACTTGCCCGTAGCTCATAATGGATCTCGGAAGCAGGCTATGGGTGATATTGAAATACTTCACACAGACATGCTGATTAAGGAGGTGTGCCGGATCTAATATGATCTCATATCATCTGTGAAGTTGTTTCTTATCTAACCAAAAAAAAAAAGTTATTGTGAACATTCATTTTGGCTAACTTTGTTTTCCTTGTTGGAGTTGTTCAAGCAGGTGGAAAAAGTATTTGGTGCTAATAATCCGGATCCCATGGAGATTGAAAAGGCTAAGAAAGTGCTGAAAGTATGAACTGTCCGGTCTCGACCTTAACGTTGCTATGTGTGTTTATTTGTGCAACTAAATCTGAATCTATACAAATGCAGGACCATGAGCAATCCCTTGTCGACACGATTGCAAGGCTCGAAGATGCATCTGATGGTGAAAGTGGTAATAACTAATTAAACATATGCTTACTGGTGTGCAGTTGATAAATTACATGATATTGCATTAGTTCTGTATTTGTTGTCAATGTATTTGGTTGAACATTAGCAAGTTGAAGGAGTAAAAAAACTCATCTGATTATTGAACTTGCAACTTGAATGGCACCATTTCATCACATGTTTTTCTTTTTCTAAGTTAAAATGACGAAGGTTAAATTGGGTTACTTGTTATGAGAAGGCGACGTATCTTCCTCGTTTTGTCATTTATTTTTTGGGATTCAAGCAGATGGGAGAGAACCATATTCTCAAGGACAATCAATGGTTCGTGTATGACGATCAAGTGGCCGAAGCTCCAAAATGGCAAAGAATCAAAATGCCTAAACCTGCAGCAGGCCTGCCAATGATCGACGACAACAGTGATGAAACGATTTTGTTGAACGGAAAACTCAACAGCATGCTCGCTCCGTTGTGGCGTTTTCGAACTTTTATGACCAACCGTGCAGTTACTAATGCCTTGCCTTGCCTTGCCTTTTGTTTATTGATTGTACTAAGAGTTCTTGTCTTATTTTGATCCCTAGCTTTAACTTCAGTAGAAATATTCTCTGTAAAACTTATTCTATAGTCAATAGAATCTCTTGTAGATTAGTAGCTCCCTGCCTCTCATATATGCTGTTGTATCAATACATATTCAACACTATGACAGAATTTGTTGAGCCAAACTCTAAGAATTTCCTTCACAACGCACAAGGAGTTAATACACAAATATTCTGAATAAAGTTGATGGAATTATCCTACAAAGAAGCAAGAAAATGAAGGATAAGATCCACCATTTGAGAGTCATATGCAAGGCCTTCCATTTCAAAATGGCTCACGCCTCGTACTAGATGTGATTCAACACGTCCTGCTGCAGATTTTAACTTATTCTGCAATTGCTTCACGCTCGTAAAACCGTCCCGTGTGCCCATCACGAAAAGTTTCGGTTTTGGAGACCGTAGAATAGCATTGTGGTGTCTTCCAAAAAGAATTGAGGCAGCTAGGCCAAAGGGGTAGCCAAGGCTAACATAGCCTACCACTTGTTCTATCAAATCCACAGATGAGCCTGCAATAGGGGCCCCTGCAAAGGACACAAATTAATAGGAAATAATGTTCTTGGGCTAAGTTTTGTTAGATGCATCATCCCCCTCCTTCAATCCCACCTAGGTCTTGCTTTGAAGCTATATTTCTTCCCATTGTCTACGATGTGCCTATGTGATATATGATAGTAGCAGGTTTGACATTGTAAAATGAGAAAGCAAAAGGGTGTAGACCCTCTTCCAAGATGTGGCATTATTTTATCTCGAACGGGTTTCGTCCTGGACAGTTCATGTGCGAGGAAACCAGACCATATAGATAACTGAAGCAACATCGTCACTGAACTAAAAGGACACTTGCTAGCCTAGTTTTGGTGAGTTCACGACAATTAGCAAGCCTTAAGATTATGTCTTAAAAGGAAAGCTTCCTATTTGATCAATTCTTTGGATCTCAAAAAGGAAATGTAACGACACAAGCCTACTGCTAGCAGATAGTGTCCTCTTCGGGCTTTCTCTCAAGGTTTTTAAAAGGGAGAGGTTTCCATACCCTGATAAAGAATGTTTCGTTCTCCTCTCCAACCGATATGGGATCTCACAAGAAAGTGAAAGCTTCTCTTGTTTGATTGATTCTTTGGATCTCAGATACAATACTACATCTTAAAATTTGTATTTTCAAGCCTTATTCCATTTAATCACCTGGGAAATCTCTCTTACATCTTCCACATTCAAAATCTTCAATGTCATTCCACCAGTCTATATGTATATATATACACGCATATATGTATATATATATACACACATATAAAGCTTATAAAACAGAAACAGTCACAGCCATTTCAGGCACTTACTTTTCTCTGAGCAAGAAGATCATGAATAAATTCTTGTTTTCCATGAATCGATATCATACAACAACCAACCAGAGAGTTCCATTCCACAAAAGAAATCAAATGTGACAGACAGCAATTTAGAACATGATCTTGAAAAGAATTTGAATCAATATGTAAGAACAATCATATCCCAAAGCAATCACCAAACCAGACAACCAATCCGAGACCAAAATTTCACAGAAGAAACTCAAAAACAACATACCTGCAGATGAACCCACCAACAAAATTCGATGAACAGACAAATTCTCACAAACCCATTTGCAAACAGCAACAACATCCTTAATTTCTGCAAATCCAGTGAGAGAAGCCCTTCCAGACGATTTCCCAGCACCCCTCATATCAAAAGTCACAGCCCTATAACCGCTCTCCGCTAACCCACAGGCAATTCCTCTCAAAAGCCCTTGACAACCACCCATAATGGAGTAAGGATGGACCAAAACAACCACCAGATTTTGCCTTACCTCCTCATCTTTTGGCTTGAAAACCCGCGTCTGGAGCTTCACCCCATCACTGGTTTCAACTTTAAAAGACTCGAGGGTAGAGCTCGACATCGCCGACACCGGAAAAATCACACGGAGATGAACAGGAACTAAAGGGATATGAAGTGGATAAAAGGATTTTAAATGATTTTGGTTGGGAAGCAGATTGATACAACAATCTGACGGAGAATGGTTGGGAAGACGGTAAGAGGACGATTAATTTGATGGCGAAATCGATTTTCTTCAAGCGGAAATGATAGATTTGAGAGCAAATTTGTGGAGAACAAAATCATAGAAGTTATAAAATGAACATTTTCTCTTTAATTTATTATATTATAGTGCTAATTTAATATTTCAACTTTTTGAATATTGCATATTTTTTTTTTTAAAATTCCTATGTTCCTATTTAATTATAGTTACAGTCGATGTTCATAGCAGTATTGATTGGGTGCCCCTCTAAGATCCCCGGTAAACTCGAGCTTAGAGGGTATTTTGCGCGGTTCGGGGCACTTGAGTCAGTCGTCGACGCAGTATTTCCTCTTCTACTTCTGTTTTTGGGTTTTTGCTCATTTCCTCGTTCCAGTCGAAAGATTCTAGTGGAACATCTTTCAGGGCTTCGGTCGTCAGTTCCCTTGTCATTAGGTCACTAACTTCCTTGACCTTTTGGCACTGGGCAGGTGTCAGCCCCCATACATGCTCTTACAACTTTGTAAAGACCTGTGTTTTTGGTAAATAGTCGCCCGAGTTTGGTCACTGTGACCCCCTTTATGAGGAGTCATCCCTTCTCCCGAAATTATGGAGCTATTTTACCAAGTTCCTTAGAGAGAGTTGTCTGGCCCCTAGGTATTCTCTACCTATCTACCTGTGTTGGTTTCAGGTATAGGTACCTTTTATTGAAGGTCGTTTGAGCTTCTCCTGAGAGTATGACATGGGTTACTTCAGTGTCGTAGCGCCTGGTACTCGAACATTGGATCGATTTATTTTCTCTACCCCTTCTTACCCTGAAAAAACAGGTGCACCTTGCGTCCTTGAATCGATAACCATATTTCGGCTAACCTAGCTGCTAACTATGTTAACTATGGATATGATCCCGAAAATAGACCAATTTTATATCACCCTTCAATTCGAATTAGCAAAACCAATGTCTTCTTGCATGATATGGATTCCAAACATTCATGACTTGGACGTGAATGCGTCGAATTACTTATCCTTTGGTCTATTAGTGAACTATCTCTCGAGGGATTGTGAAAGACGTTCCATTAGAAATTGGATATGAACTTTAGACCTCTTAGTCGAGGGTATATATTCTATATCACTCGAGTTATTGTAACGATCTATTTTTCATCTTAAATATAAGACCGATACTATATGCATGTTATAACATTTCAAATCATATTAAAGCAAAAATATTTTTAAAACTTTAGAATCTATAAGAAACATTTAAAACGTTTTATTTTGAAAATCAATGAACTTGAATAAACATAACAAAATCATGCAAAAACTAACATCGAAAATAATTTATTTCACGATCTTTGCAGTACAAGCAGCCAACTGTGCATAGGTCCCTTGCTTTTATCGGAAGAATTATTAATGAAAGGATAAGTTTTAAAAATACTCAATAAGCGACATCATTGATAGATCGGAAAATACAGTCACATATAACATGTATGATGATTGTTTGGACCAAATTTCATGATTGATATTTGACCCTACTTGCATTCTCGAGCAGGGTTGGATGTATAACACTTCTCTACATATGGTCTATATACATGCACTTGGGTCCTAGGCAGACTCGTTAACATACTCCTTAATTTTGACTATGGGTAAGCGCACACTCACACTGCTAAAAAATCAACGAAAAAAATAATGTCGTGAATGTATATGTCCATACATTACATAACTCGAGAAGTAATCTATAGTTGCATGAGCATACAACATGTAAGATGTCTCGCATGTAAACTCATGGTTTAGTGATATGATACACAGTAATATTTTAATACATTTCATGACTTCATCATTTCACGAGACGTGCATTTGTAACCATGGTCTTTCATAGAGCAGGTACAAATTCATATTTGTGGTGTCTCGAAAAAACATATACATAATCATGTTCATGGTGTCTTATATATCATATGCATGACCGTATAATATAATGGTTGATCATACATGACTGTACATGTATCACATAATACATATATATATATATATAATATTTCAATGAATAATACGGGAATAAAAGCCACATGATATGTGTTATTTATGCATCAAACAATTCTAATCAATCTAGCTCGTAAACATTTAAGCAATAAGTCAGTCTGCATACTGTATAAGCTCAACTTGATGCTGTCGAGATTTTCTTAACTGAACATTCTTAAATTTAGTTTTAACGGGATGCAATTCCATTTACAACATTTTATTCATTCGACCAAACGACCTTAAAGTTCATGGAGCCAATACAACTTAATTGTTCTAAAGGCAGCTCTCAACAGTGAAATGCACTACTAAATCGACTAAAGAACGGATTTAAATTGACACATATAACTTAATTGGACTGAATTTGGTCTAGAATACGCCAAAATGTCTCGAACCAACCAAAAACCTGAGTTAAAAAATGGCTAGAACAGATAAAATTTAAGCCTCAACTAAAATTTAACCGGATGCAATTCCAACTGTTTGTAAATCATTTAACTGCACGTAGAATTCAGCTAGCTTGGATTCAGGCGTATGACACTCGTTCATGGCAGCAATTCTGACCCTAATATAACATCAACCTCGCTATTTATCTTCCTAGGTGGATATAAATACTTTGTCTAACTTCCTTGTCTCACGTTGTGGTGTTTTTGAGTTGACAGTAAGATTTTTGTTGGGGTTAACTCGTTTGAGCTTCTCTCTTCCGATACGGTAATGGCAGAGTGTAGACTCATTAAGTATCTGAATGCTCATAGAAGGCAGCACTATGCACCTTCCAAGCAAAACTCGGAGCTAATTCAAAAGTTGGCTATTCTAGCTTTGTCTCGGAGTTCCAGACCCGGTAGAGTATGAAATGATAGAAATAGAATAACCGTTAGATAGGACTATTGGATATTCCGTGTTCGGACGCTTAAGAACTTGCCGGCTCTTCAGAAGAGAGTGGGAGAGATAGAAGAGCGAGTGGAACGTGGTCTTATCAGATTTGGGTAAATCATAAGAAACACTAGCAATAAAATAGTATAAATAAATTTTGTCGCATAAGCTGTGAAGAAGAAATCGGAAATGGAAACCTCCGACACCGACGGCGCGAAATTTCAGTACTCGGAGACGGCCGCTCTTTTCCTCTTCTGTTTTTCTTTTCTCTCTCTCTCCAAATTCAAATTTTTTTAGCAGAAAATCTCGATTTCTACTCTCAATTTCATCTGCGACGTTCTGATTCCTCACCAATTTTCGATTATTCTCCCTGAGTTTGATCCCTAATTTTGGATAACGGCTTGCATTGCGCGATCCTAACGATGAGGCCTGTCAAACGCGAACCCGCCTCCAGCAGCCGCAATAATCGGAGTAGAGGCGGCTCCGTTGCTGTCGATGCTGCGAGTTTAAGGGACGTTAAGCGGGAGAGGGTAGCTTGGGAGCGAGAGAAGTCCGGCGTGGACAATACGACTGTAGAAGAAGAGGGTCAGCAAGAGTTGTCGAAGCGGCGGGTTCTTCGCTCTCGGTACCTTGCTGTTATTCATGAGATTAGCGGTAGGATGAGTCTCTGCATTTTGAATTAGAGCTGGATTTTGAGTTGTGGGTTTGATTTGACTGTGTGTAATCGGTTTTTATTGGTTTCCTTACTTCGAAGAACGAAGAGAGGACTTGTCGAAGGATTTGGATAAGTTTAATGTTATCATCAATGAGGTGGAAAAGTTGCACGAGCAAGGTATCTCTGTACTCTTCCTTTCTCGTTTTTTCATTCCAGAACTGTTGTCTCTTTTACTCTCATTTAGTTCATAACGTTTGATGGTTTATAATTTCATTTATTTTGGTTATTAACTAGCATTTAGTTCATAACCATTTGGTAGTGTGAGAGTGTGAGAGATACACTTGTAAATATTTCGGTTATAGTGATTCTCTAGGGGAATTTCTTCTCTCCGAACCATGTAAATCTTTGTGTCTCTTTGTTTATATGTGGGTGTGTGAGTGCGATTAATCTTACTTCCGCCTCTACCACAATAGTTGAGTATTACACCATTTTGGTTGTGGCATTACGGCACAACTCTTAGAATTTTCACCAACAAGATTAAAACGACGAAATTGTGCATCTTTGGCTTCCCCCCTGCATTCATACATTCCTGTTGATCTTGTCAGCTGTGTGACATGGTTGTGTTTCCATTTGGGTTTCAGTTCATAAGCCAAGGGAACAAGTTGCAGATGCAGAGGCGTTGCAAGATATTGCAAGCTCCCTCGTGACCTCTATTATGTCTCAGTCGAATGAAGGTGTTACTCCATCAGATTTTGTCAGTTGTCTTCTCAGAGAGTTTGCTGACATTAACGGTAATATAACATGTGAAGAAAACAACCTGGTTTCTGTTAGTTGGAAAGATATTGGACTCGGTGTTTCCTCTATTTTCATGAATTGCCATGGATGCCGCACCATGTGAGATTCATGGATTCCTTTTGAATTGTCTTCAATTAATGTTTTAATTCAATTATATAACTTTTTTTGTTGTGTTCTTTTTCAAGGCTAGGACCTATGAGCAATCAGTTGAAGCAGCGAAAAACTACTAATATTTCCAGGAAACGTTCCCGACCCACTGAAAGTTATAGACCTGCAGAGGTTAGAACGTAAAGATTTTGATATTTAAGTATTTTGGATCGAGGATTGAGTGAGTCATCTGCCACTCTGTTATGAGCTTTGTTAATTTGTTGCTTAGGCTTGTAAAAGGAGTTGCATTAAAAATTCCTAGTATGGTAAATTTTTGAAGCACCCCATTAATGTGGAGACTAACACAAGCGCGTTTCGCTAGATGGAACTTGCTAATGCCTTACTGCACATACATTTATTTCTTTTCTTGCCCGACGTGTGTCATTGAACTTGCTAATGCCTCAGCTGTACCTTAATGAAGTTTGATTGGAGTCACCCCTCAACGCTGGACTGCATTACATTCTTCGCTTATTATCTATAACATTTTATTTTTGCTTAAGTGGTTTGTGAAATTGATTGCTCTTTATGTTTGTTTCTTATGAATTTGACATTGTATTATTCTGTGATTCATACACGCAGGTTGAAGATAATGGATCTGAAGAAAAAACAGATACAGATAAGAACATGGGTATCATGTTTGGAATTTTGAGGAGGAATAAAACCGTTAAACTCGAGCATTTGATATTGAATAGAAAGTCTTTTGCTCAGACAGTAGAGAATTTATTTGCTCTATCCTTTCTAGTTAAGGATGGTCGGGCTGCGATAACTATTGATAAAAATGGTTCTCATTTTGTGTGTGAGTATCTACAAACTAAACGTTTTATGCTTTTGTTTGAAAACATCGCGTTCTTTGTATTATACTTACATTTCCCTGCCAACGTTTTCAGCACCGAAGAATGCCCCTGCCCATAGTGCCATTATGTCACATGAAGTTAATTACAGTCATTTTATATTCAGATTCGATTTCATGGATTGGAAGGTACATAAAATATTCTGCCCTCTTGATTTGAGTGTATTCAATATTGGATAGAGGATCATTATAGATATAAAAGACGTGATATTTATTTGCAGCCGATGGTGGATATGGTACCAGTTGGAGATGAGCTGATGCCACACAGGAACATTCTGAACTCAGCGCAGGTGCCTCAAGCAGAAGCATCAACGGACGATTCTGAAGCAGCAGCATTGCCTACTACACCAATCCGAAAGCTGTCGCGAAATCGAGGTTTAGTTATGCAATCTGTTGTTGAAGATTCTCCTGATAATGGCGCTCATTCAGGAGCAACTGCAATCTTGAGGTGTAAGAGAAAGCTTAGTCAAGGTATGGTTAACTAGAGCTCCGAAAACTACCATTTTTGTTCTGTTGGTTGTATATTTAACGGTTGCCTCGTAAATAGATAATTAGGTTCGAAGAGAAAATGATTGGCGAACTTAAAATCTTCTAACATAGTTTCGATTGAGCTGTAATGATGTTTGTGGAGTAGTACCATGCCTTTTGGGTAGTTTAGATCAAGCTCCTATCATTTTGTAAAGGTCATTTTTTGTTCCCCTTGATACTAACCACGTAAAAATAGAATGGCTAATTACAAGGAATGATAGTCCAAAGTAGGGCCATTTTGTTTTGTAGTTTGTAAGAACCAAAGTATATTGCTTCTAATTATAAGCATGTTTGCGTAATTCAATCTCTTTGAAGTCTGAACCAACCTTTTTTTTACATACATCTTATTAGATTTGTTAGATGAACCCAACTCTTCTGGCATGATATTGTCCACGTCCACTTTGAGTATAAGCTCTTGTGGCTTTGCTTTGGGCTTCTTCAAAAGGTCTCATACCAATGAAGATAGTATTCTTTGATTATAAACCTATGATCATTCTCTAAATTTGCCGACATAGGACTTTCATCCAACAAGATTGACTGTTGATTTGAAAAACCATATAGAAAATTGTCATATCCTTGGAGTAGAAAAAGAACTCTTGCTGGATTAGGGCTAAGTGAAATATAAGTTAGAAGGAAATTATGGAAGCAAGAACAAGAAGAGATAAGCAAGGACTTGGCTCAAAGCTTGAAGAATAAGCAATTTCTTCCTTTTTCATTTCAACAATCAGCTAGGGTGTCTGGTGTTGTTGGTTAGCGTTTAAGATCAAAGTTGTTCAAATATCGGGCTATCGACTCCCACTCCCACGGCATTCAATCCGTCGTGAACATAGATAACAGAACCAGTTATAGCAGAAGCTAAAAAAGGAGGAGATGCCAAGAAGGTAGCTACATTCTTCACCTCCTCTGTAATGACACAGACCCATCGCTATCAGATATTGTCCTATTTGAGGTTTCCCTTTTGGGCTTTCTCTCACGGCTTTAAAATGCGTCTCCTAGTGAAAGGTTTTCCAACACTGAACAAATTTTTTCTTTGCCCATGGGAGAAGAAAGTCATTACACGGCCTAAAACGGTCATTTTCTCCCCCACTTTGTATGGAAAATTGGTTATGAATATAATATTATCAACAAAATTTCCAAACTTACACGTAAATTTTTTCCGACTGATTCATTGATAGTTGTCTTGGTAAAGCTCAGTAGATAAGACATTAATAATTATGTCTTAAAAGATGATGGTTTAATTTCACACTTACGTAATAGTTGAATTAGAAAATCGTTTCATTGATGATAGAGCCAATTAGAATTAATAAACTAAAATATACAAACAAAATTGAGCTCGATTACAAATTAAAATTCAAAATAATATCCAACCGTGAAGGGTTTAAATCGATTCATTTATAAAATTATAGGGTTTAAATTAGTATAATTAATAGATTAAAGTTTTAATCGATATAATTTTAAAGTTTAGAAGAATAAATTGATTTTTTTTTTATTGACTTTTGAAATGTTCATCAGTATGTTCTACACTAGACTCCGCTTGAATTTGTCGTTGAAATAATCGTTAATGTCTTATGCACTAAACAATACTCGAATTTGAATTATAGACTTTTAAAATGATAGTATCTTATGCACTAACCCATGTTCGAATTTGTATTTAAAAATTGAAATCACTGTCAGAGATATCTATCTACATTTACGTGCTCCAGAGACATGATTCCTGTCCCACTTCTAGCCTTATAATATATTTTCAATATATATTAATTAATATTTGAGTTTTTAATTATAACATTTAGTTGTAAAATTAAAAATTAAATGGATAGAAAAGATGTCGGTAGAATTATACTCATATTTGCTTATGAAATATATTAATTTATTAAAAAAAATTTAACCATTTTTTTAATAAAAATTATATTGAAAAAATGAATACTTTTTTTAAAAAAGGAATAATGAACGGAAAAAACTATATGCAAATAATGATGTTCGTAAATTTTCGAAGAATCAAGGAATAAGGATCCCATATCGATCGAATGAAGATGGATGGGTTTAGATAGGTTCGTTCCAACTCTTTGGGACCATGAAAGAAGCTGGCAACAGACGCTTTGATATGTGTTACACGGACGCCCTTACTTGAATCGGCTCACTCGTTCCTTCGCTTGCGTCAATGTTGACGTGAATACGCTTGCTGGTTGTGAGATGTTCCCTACTATACTACTATTGAAGACCTTGACTTTTGTCGAGAAAGTCAATCGCTCTTTTTAGTGGGGAGGAATAGTCCGGGAAGGGTTTGCAGGGATAAATAATGAAATAGGTGGTGGAGTTGGGTACGAGAAAGGCTTCCCGTCCCCACTCCACTTCGTAGACAACTCTAATCACGGTTAATATCTAATAACTAAGGTGTGGTTGGATTAAAATTATTCGATTTTAAATGGATAATTAATATCTTAAATAATTAAGTTTTAAAATTTGTAGTTGAAAAATAATAAATATGCTGAAATTTAAATTAATCTAAAATAATATATTATATTAAAGACAAACATCAGAACTCCCGTGCACAGCACGTGACTCACATCCATACCTTTTTCCTGTCCACCTCAGCTTGCTCTCTCCACCTCACTCTTTCATCTTATCATATCTTGACCTAATTTTCAAATCCGCCCCTATTAGGGTTTTCACATTCACATCTCCCGCTTCTTCATTCCCAATTGATTTCCCCTTCTTCGCTTCCAATACTGGGTACTCTTCACTTTTCTCTCCCATGGACATCGACGCCGTTCGCAAGAGGGAAAGAACTGAAACCGCCTTGAATGGAAACGGCAGCTTTAAGAAGTTCAAACCAGGTTCGTTAAGCTTCATAAATGCACGTTTTCGACTTTTTTTTTTTTTTCTTTTTTTCTTGGCATTTTCAACGTCTTTACTGTTATCTCATTTACCTTGTTCTTGGGTTGTGTTTCCCTTGCTTGGTGTCAATGTTGCTCGTATGTGAAATCCCACTACTGTTTTTTTTTTTCTTTTTGGTTCTGTTGAAAAGGAAATGCATTTCGTTTGATATCTGTATGGATGTTCGTTACTCATTTGTACATGTTGGTCTATTGTGTGAATTGATAGTTTCGATGTTTTATAGCATATTTGTGTTTTTAGATTTTTTTCTTCGGTAATGCTGTTTTTGGTTCTGTTGAAACTCGAAAGTTCATTGTAGAACAATCTCATTGCCTCTGATGCTCCAACCATGTAGCTTTCTCTCTGTTTGAGTATATGGATGTAGTTATAGCGTTTTTGTCTTCTTTGAGTGTATGGTTTGGAGTATCCTCGTTTGGTTTTTGGGTAGTAACTGGAAGTTGCTTTCGGTATTTGGTTAAAGATTGTAATGTTTTCTTCTGAGATCTGGTTAAGGTCTTGGATGTTAGTTCACGAGACTACTGTTTATGGGATTTCAATTTCACATCTTTTTCTTGGAGATGTAATTTTTTTTTTCAATCACTGCAATTTCTTGTTGATTTGGACTTTAGATTATAATGAGAAAGCTTTGTACATTTTTTTATACAGTACTCCTTTCTTCAATCTGTATTTTTATAACTGTTGCAGTAGAATGTATAACTTAGTATTCTATTCTGTAGTGTAATTGGTTCAAATTGGTATGTTATCTCGATCGTAGTGGACTTTGCAGTCTTTATATCAGTAAATAAAACAATGAAACCTTTGGTGGTATATATTGTTCTTCCTTTCTCCAGCCTGGTGTGGTTATTAATTTTAAATGAAAGGATATGGTTTAATATTTTTCGGTTATATTTTGTTTGAGAACTTAATCTTTGGAATGTGATTTTCTGTCTTCTTCGTCCTGCTGGCCCTTTTCGCAGTCGTAAATAGTAGTGCACTGTCTTAGTGATGGAAGATGGTATAAACAATATTAGATATTTTAAGCTGGGAGATCATAATACACTGAAATTTTAACTAAGGAAAGTTAATTAATGTTCTCCGACAGAAATGGACTCCTTATCTACTGGTTTAGGAAGCAAATCGAGGCCTTGCACAAAGTTTTTCAGGTGCTAATCTTAACTTATCTAAAATGAATCAATACAATGCAGTGTTAATATTTTTTAATTTCCAGAAAGATTTACTTAATTTGCAAGCAAAATTATTGTGATTTGGACTAATGAATTGGTTAGTTAAAGTTGTTTCAGGTTATGCATTGATGTAATCATAACAACAATCACTGAACTGAAATAGTTGAATCACAAGAGTTCAGTGGGTATAACATTTTGCTGGAATTTGTCTAAATTGAAAGCAATACATTTGATGCCAAATTTGTTATCCTTAAAGTGGATAAAATAATTCTTACTTGTACCGTTTCAAGTAAGCAGTGTGATGCAGAATTGATTGGCATCTTAAGTTATGGTAACTGGTTTTGATCAAAAGAATAAATAAGTTATGGTAATGGTTATTCTATTTGTTTCAATGCTATCACAGTGCGATACATCTATTTTTAGGTGCAAATTGGATCTTTCTGTGTCTTCTACATTCTTTTCTGTTGGCGTATCAGTTCTTCTTATGCCTTTTACCAATTGATGTTTTGTGAATATCGTGAAGCCTCAACTTCTTTTATTTATATGTATATCTGTACTTGTTCTTCTCATTTTCTGTCTAACTTATTTCTTATGTAAGTATTTTGTTGAATGATGTTCAGGTCCGTTAAGATTTCAGTTGATTTCTGTGTTCTTGCTTTGGGCCTTACAATTTTATGATACTGCAGTAAACTTGTCTCTGTTGCTAAATAGAAGAGGTTTCCTGAAAATCAGATATCGTTGTTCGTTTTTGAATTAAGTTACTGAAATATCATCGAGTAGAACTTGTGGACCCGGAAAGTACTTTTGCTGCTCAATTCTACCCCTTATCTAAAATATGATTATTTGGTTGTTTATGGTCAAGGATTTTCATTTGTTTTTTCTTGGTTTTGATAAGTCTTGTATGGCTTTGTACAGTAGTCTGGATTGTGATGTGATATTTAACTTTACACCTTTTCTGAAATAAAACAAATGCAGCACTTCTGGTTGCCCTTTTGGTGAGGGGTGTCATTTTGCGCATTATGTTCCTGGTGGATTCAAAGCAATTTCTCAGATGATTACTCCTGCTCTCCCCCCTGGGAATAGGAATCCAGTACCCCCTCAATCCTTTCAAGATGGTGTTTCTCCTCCAGCTGTCAAGACACGTTTGTGCAATAAATTCAACTCAGCCGAAGGCTGCAGGTTCGGTGACAAATGTCATTTTGCTCATGGTGAGTGGGAACTTGGAAGGCCAAATCCACCACAAGATCACGGTGGAATGGGACAAATGCAACAACCTAGAATGGGTGGTGGATGGAATGTTCCTCCACCACCACCTAACCATGGACCTGCTGCTAGCTTCGGGGCCTCTGCAACTGCGAAGATTAGTGTCGATGCATCACTTGCAGGCCCCATTATTGGGAAAAATGGTGTCAACTCAAAGAATATCTGTCGAATGACAGGGGCAAGGCTTTCTATAAAAGAACACGAGTCAGACCCTAGCCTGAAGAACATTGAACTTGAGGGTACTTTTGATCAGATCAATCTAGCTAGTTCAATGGTGCGCGAGTTGATTGCGAATGTTGGCGCTGCCTCTGCCAATAATGCCATGAAGCAGCATCATTCGGCCACACAGCAATCTTCTGGCTCCGCAAACAACTTTAAGACGAAGCTTTGTGCCAATTTTGCGAAAGGTACTTGTACGTTTAGAGAAAGATGTCATTTTGCCCATGGTGAAAGTGAATTGCGCAAACCAGGTATGTGAATGACCACTTAGCCAGCAGTCTTTGTAGCAGCAGCGGATCTCTTCTTCAAAAAATGTTCTTTTGTTCTGCTTTTCTGTGTTTGAATTATTTGTTAATTTTGTAATACGATATCCGATTACTTTGTAAGACGAGCATTTTTCAACCAAGAAATCGGGAGGAGATTTTGAAAGCTCTGAACTTTAATGGAATCAGCTCGTGCTGCTCTTTGCAACTTCCTTTTTCTACACTCGTTTACAATGGGAATATTGTGTGCATCTTTGTTCCAGTTGTTATTTTGAATGTTTTTGTTCCTTCCAATGTCATCTGAGTGAAGTTTTTAGCAAATTTATTTTCACTGCTTGACATCGCCTTGAATGCAAACAGTTTCTACAACAATCTGCAATGCAATACAATGGAGTTTCCCTTTAACCTTCAGTAATTATTTGAAAGTTGCAGAGGATGAATATTCTACCATGTTCTTCTTTTAATTGATATCTTATTTATCGAGTTAGGTTAGAATTGACAAACTTAAAATTATATTTATTTTACCTTATTTTTCATGATGTTAAAAGTATTTAATGATGGTCGAGAAGTCTTGATGAATGCTTCGGGCATCCTCGAGTGCTTTTGAATATGAAAGTGGTATCTTTATGTGAAAGAAAAACATGTATTTTTATTGACTTGTTAAATTGTATTAGATTCTTTTGGTTCAATTTTCACTTAGAACTCTAAAGTGTTATATTAATCAAACCTCATTTTCCTCCTTATTCATAACTATTTCAAAATTTAGAACGGAGGTAAATATAAAAGACATAGCACAACTATATTGATATATTGAGTAAACCTTTCATTACAATTTATCTATTCAAATGTCTTAAAAATCGATAATTCGATCTATACCGTCACTTATAATCAAATCTACAATAGTTGGACGGAGATTAAAATGGAACGTCCTATTTAAATATACATTCTATCATTACATACACTAAATCATTCCCAAACGAAAGCAATTTCAAATTGTTCCACACAAACAAAACAAAACCTGTTTGTACAGATTTGAAGAGATACTATTAATTTCCTAGTAATACTCGCTCACAAGGGACTTCAGACTATCACTTTTTCCCTTACTCATAATTGACCTTAGAAGATGTGCAGTGTTTCATAGAAGTGGTATCTATAATGATGTTCAAAAAGAAAGGTTAATACTCAGAACTCTTCTCTATCTTCTTTTCCTCCATTCAAATATCTCCTCTTCTAGTAACAATACCATAAAGTTGCTTAGCAGTCTGTGAGATTTCACCAATGCTTCTAAGAGGATCTTCAATCTCTTTGCGCATAGCTATCACGAGTAACCTGCATTCTGCATCACACAAGGCCATTATTATAGTTTGGCAATTCGCCTAATTGTATTTGCTGCACCATGAGTAAAAGAGTTCAGATACACAATAGTAAACTCATGGTTCCCTCTCTCTCTCTCTCTCTCTCTATCCCCAGCCAGCTTCAATCCCCAATTCTCTGATCAACTAGTTCTTTAACTTCCCAGAATTATTTTGATGTCCCTCAAAATGAAAGTTGCAACTTTTAAGATTGAAGATGTTTTATGAGTTCGCTCAAACTTGTGGATTGAGCGTATCAGCAGAACCATTGAAGATTGAGATAATGAGTTTGATCGATGGGATGACTTGTTGGAATTTTAGTAAATTGATCATGACCATCCTCGTTTGAGTGTACCTAAAGCACCTAAGGTACACAACTACATGAAACTCTAATCCATATGTAGTGTGTTTATAAGTCCATATGCTTTTCCACGACTAGTTGGTTTACATGAGTGCCCAGGCATTCAGTAATATCTACGAGGATTAAAAGGTCGTTACTAAAAGGACCAAACTATACAAAATGTCCCAAAGAAATCCAGGGATCTGTATTACAGTTATCAAACTACAAGAATACAGAATTTATAAACAGAATTCTACCTCGTGAACACAATGTCATGTGTACAGAGCATATATTGAATAACTAGAATGGCAACAACAATAGGAGAAAGAATGAATGAATGAATGACAGACCTGCAATTTTGCTGAGATTGAGCAGACAAGTTGAAGCAAGAATCTTGTGTTCAACTATCATACTGTTTTGTACGTTATCTTTAAGCAGACAGATGAGATTTGTTAAGGCTGAGGGATGAAACTTAGGTGCAGAAAGAAGAGGAAGGGAAGAACTCAACCATGTCAAAGTGGAAAGTCCCACACCCACTAAATCAAGGCTTCCAGCAGTCAGACATTTGGAAATGACCACAAAAAATGATTGCTTCACACTTTTCATCAAGGATAAACTTAAGTTCCTCCGCCATTCTTCAATTTCCTGCTTTTCGTTATCCTACAGTTTGCAATCAAACACCAGATAAATAAATAGTATATATTTTAAGGCCAAATGCTTAATTCTTGGATATAACGTTTCATAAATTAGACCATGCACAGATTGAAATATGAGCATTTAATCGGTTGTTCAAAGTTCTGAACGAAACTGACTACAATGGCAAAATTTCATAAAGCTGACGCTACAATGCTGAAATTTAAGGCAAAACACCACCTTCCGCAAGTGCAGGTTATCATCTTATTTCTTCTTTTTTGACGAAAAACAGAGCATTAAATCAGTATAGAGAAATAAACTGCAAATGACCAACGGAGTTATACAGAAGATTTCAAATAGGCCTGTAAACAAAGAATAATTGAAAGAGGTTTCAGATTTTACACACCAAGAAGGGGCAATAACATCCTATATCTTATACTGGAAACAGACCCAGTATGACATTAATCGGAGGTCTGAGAATAATCATATACCATGGTAGAAAAAGTTATGGGAGAATTACACTTTTGATCCGAAGGGAGATTTATGGTTCTAACCCTTTTTTATAATTCTAGGGATGAGATGAAGAAGGGGAGAGAGAGAGGAAGAAGAGGAAAAATAAAAGAAAAAAGAGCAACGACTATGAGAGGATGGAGAAAGAGAGGGAAGAGGAAGAAAGATGAAAAAGAAACAAATGAATATATATTAAAAGTTTTTTTTTTTTTTTTTTTTTTTATAAAAAGGAGAAATATGAGGGAAAAGGGAGAAAGGGGAGAGAAAAAACCAATTAGAATTGCTATTAATTTTCGCCAGACATAGATACTGTCTTTTTCTTTTCCCGTTATTTTGTTCATTACTTGGATCTGTATTTATGTTCATGAATAATCTTGTCTTTTTCTTTCCTTTTTTTTCGGAAGAGAAGATATTAGTTGTTAAACTTACCGATGAAATATTGCTGTCAGTTTCTGGATGCTCTTCTTTATAGTCAGGGTTGATGAATCCTGCTTTGTTTAGCTTTGAACTCCCAAACTTCTCAGGCAAAGAAAAGTGCCCCCCCAAAGTTAAAATTGCTCTGCAACAGCTTTCTCGGATCTTCTCATTAGTTAAGCTGTCATCAAGGGCTTTGATAATGGCATCAACAGCTTCTTCCATATACATGTTGTGCTGCAGAGATTCTACCTAAGAAACCATTGTATCTCATTGATCATGCCTCATGATTTTATTGTATGGGTGAGTCCATACATATACATGATTTAATGCGCACGAGGGTGGGGGAAGGGGTTTAGATAGAACACTGAAATGGACAGGAATATCACCAACTTGCTGGAGCTAATGAGTCTTTTCAAATGTCATGAAGCATATTTAAGAAAAAGTATAACAGAAGTTAAGCAAGTTAAATGCAAGATATACTTCCAGATAAACTTCAACGAAAAGCATCAGTAAGTGCCGTTTAATCGAAATTTAAGAAACTTACCACTAGATTAAAGTGCATCAGAAGTACAGCAACAAGTGGTCTTTGCTCAGGTGGAGAACTACGGAGGTATACAAGGACAGCATGCAATGTATCCTCTGAATCTTCATTCAGCAAGCTACTTAAAAATAAAGTAACATCTTTTCTCCTGCAGCAATGAAAAGGATAACATTAATCGCAAGACCTTCCAAAATAAAGTAACATCTTCATGAAGCTCTTCTGACTAATTTACTATTCCCCTTAACATCAAGAACACAGCACCTAACTAAACTAAACGATCCTCACACCAACTTATGTTTTATTCTTCCTCACTTGCCCTTCTCTTCTTATGAATAAGTGCATATAGCCTGAGTTATCAATACCACACCCCAAAGAAGCCATCATGTCCTCAAGGGGGAAGTTGGGGAACTAACTTTGAGAATTTAAAGAAAGTTCCCTGTAGCAGCCTCCTTAACCATATATTATCCTGGAACTGTGCCTGCAAGCTGCTTATCATGAGGCTTGGTCCTGCCCCGTGATATTAGTAAATACACTTTGGGATGAACTTTCAGGTCTTCCTCTAGCTTTACTAAAGATTTACTAATTTCTAGTCAACATCCCCAGTGAATGTATTAAGATGTAAAACAAATAACTATAAAGCATAGCCAGGTTCAATTACAAAAGGTCAGTATCAAAATACCTCTTGAGGAAAAATAATTTGGTCAGAAGCTGCATGACACTTTCTAATGACTTAACGTGCTTGCTATGAAGTAGATTGACAAGAGAACTTTTACTAATTTCGTTAGCTATCTGATATCTGCATTGTCCATCTGCTTCAATGCAGCGAGATAAGAGTGCCAAACTAGATGTCTTCTCTTCCAGATTTCCCGATTCAAACAGTTGAATAAGAAACCCCAAGTATCCATGACCAATAAGATATTTGGCATTCTCCGTTGCTTCCACGTTGCCACAAGCAGTTAAAAACTGCTCTAACATAAAAATAGTCATTTCACTCTTGTCTTTAGTCATAGATTTTCCAGAGATATTCAATCTCTGAGAAAGAAAGGCCAGGAGATTTGCACGACGATAAGAATTCCAATTCTTAATGACACGTTTCAAAACAAAATTCGTAGGAGGCACGATTAGAGTTTCCAATTTCTTTCCTGTTACAGGACAAGTTCTGTATCCTTGATCGAGCCATGCCTCGATAGCCGTCTTCTCAAAACTTTGACCAGTCTCCAGGGTCACAGGATCTTCATATAACTGCCCAGTTAGAGGGCAGATGAAGTCTTTAGGAATGCTCAAGAAAAAGGATCTTTCATCAGAGGACTTATAACTATCAGACGGCTCTGTTACAGGAAAAAAAACAAAGTACATTACTGTAGCATGCATAAAACAAGGGTAGGGTATAAACATACCTCAAACTTCTTAACTTACCTCTTACAGAGGGCTTAACCTTGATAGGCTGCAGAACGTGAATAATATATGTGAAAAATACAAATAAAAATCCAATATAAACATAAACTTCGAAGCAAAAAAGATTATGGGGAATCTCAACATATTTACAAGAGAAGAGAATGATGCATCGCCGAAATTTGAAGGATCGAATGTTTTTGAAATGTTCAGAAGCATCGGAGTGTCTTACTTCAAAGCAGGGTTGTGCAAGCTTTTGCCGACTACAGTTGCTTTCTTTTGTATGTGGCTGGGCATGCATCACTTCAAAGTTGATGTCATTCTTTTTCAATGCCGTAGAATTGCAGAATTCATCACTATCCATTTCTGATAGAATATTGATATTATACATCTTCCATTCCTGGGCTTTACAATTTTCCTGCATAAAAACGTTGAGCATTTAATTATGGTCTAGCCGAGAATCACGAGCATAGGATATAAAAACCTTCTTTTTCCTAGAAAGTGAACAGAGTCCCATTACAAGAGAAAGAAATTAAGAGAGATTTTTGCTTAATCTTGAGGTTACAATTAACCATGATCCTTAAAGACACTGCCGTCAGAATAATTTGGACCCCACCAACTAAGAGTACTGCATATGAACTTCTATGTCAACGCATGTATACCTATGAAATTTATTTTTGGTAAGAACAAGCCTAATGATTGCACCTTCCATGGCGCACAGTTGAGTAGCTTAGATCTATAAAATTATCCTCTTGAAGACTTAACCAGGAACAATCACTAGTGTTGAGAAGGAACATTTCTAACAATACAAGACATTGATATGAAAGAAAAAAAGATTTGAGGAAACACTTACAAAAAGTGTTGTGTTCTCTGCCGTACTTCCCAAAGAATCCTCATCTGTATCTTGATCCAAGTCTTTAACCGTGTCAGAGTAGTATATCTGTGTATGTTTTGAAAAACTGGAACTATTAGAGCTTCTGACACAGTTGTCGAGATTCTCCGACTCCCATTCATTTTCAGTGTCCGGAGCTCCTGGAGCTCTTGAGGAGGCAAACATAGCATCATATAGTTTTTTACTGACCATCAGATTAGATGAGACAAAATCATTAGGAAGAGTCGCTGCAGTAGAATTATTAAGAGGACTTCCCTGATCAACTCCCTCAAAAGATACAGATGGGACCACAATGGAAGGTGCAGGAGCTTCAATTCCAGTCAGCCAGTCCTTGTAGTAAACTGCAAATTCGCAAGTACCAGAATCCAGGGTTTCGTTATACACTTTAAAAAGAAGTTTATGTTTGCTTGACTGGTTTGAAGTATCAACTAGTGAATCAACTTCGTGGTCATACCAAGATTTTATATGCGAAAGATGTGGAAGAAACAGATAATCCCATAGTTCTGGAAACAATATGATTCGTGCTTGATAAGGTATACCGAAAAATACTTGTAAAATATGTTTGGCTGAACTATTTTGTTTCTTTTGTTTCTTGAATATTAGACCGAGATAGAGATGGGCCAGAGCAGATAATTTTGAATTAGATATTTCAGATGTAAAGCCATCCTTTAGAGCGTTCGTATTCAGACCTGCTATCATACTTAGCTGCCATAATGCTCTCTTTAAATCCTTTTCAGTTGACAGTCCTTCAGCAGCTTTTTCTACTACGTCAATTGCTTGTTCGAGGCTGGTAACAACTTTGGAACTCTTACGTCCTTCAACTCCAATAAAATTCAGTAAACTGAAACTATTGTGCCGAAGTGTCGAGCGGAAATCCTTGTCTTTGAAAAAGTATTTAAGATATCCATTAATGATAGAAATCACGGCTTGGATAGCAGCTACATCTAAAGCAGGAATTTTAACCGAATCTACAAAACTGTCCTGTGCTTGACTGTGATTAACTTCAAAGCTTTTCCGATTGCTTGCACTGCCGTTGGATTTATGGTAAGGTCTCTCTGGAACCTTTGCAGAATTACTATGTTGAAAATTTGTACGCCCAAATCCTTTTATCTTCAAACTGTTTCTATGCCTTATCTCTGCATTTATGTCCTTCCCTGACCAACTCTCTTCATATTGCTTCTTTTCTTTAGCTTCACCTTTTACTCCATGTCGGATATGCTTTTCATTAGAATATAGGTCCTTGAAGTTCTCATTTTCTTCTTCAGAAATAATATTATCTCCTCTTTGTGGTTTATCCTTGGCTAAATTTATAAGCCATGGCATCTGTTCTATTACTTCGCCATGTCTTTTTCCATCAAGTATCTCCACATATTCGTTACTCAACTTTTTATCCATCTTGTCTCTGTTTGTAAAATTATCTCCACTAAAGCTATGACGGTGTAGAGAAGGCCTCATAAGGGATCTAACTTGACCACCCAAATCAGAAACCGAGTTTCTTGATTTTTGGCAATGATCGTTAGACGTGTTTGTGGCGTGTGATTTGAAGGGTCCTTTAGACTTCCTTAACGGTCTTCTTGCTCTAAAACCTTCTTCAGCAAGAAGGTCCTTCAGTGATGAAGCCATTGAGTCTTGAGTGATGTCCTCTGCACTAAATCATGTGGCAAGTTAAAAGAGGTCCTGGGAAACTCTCTTAAATGCTCGGTCTATATTTTTGTATGGAATCTCATGCAAGCTAATTCACTTTTAGCATTTATTGAAATTTCTTTAGGCATTGAATTATGATTCTCACATACACCCTTCGAAATATTGAAAATGTTTTCGTAGGGTATATGTGAGTTACAAATAATTCCTCTCTCTATGAAAAGAAAAGACAGGCAGAAAATAGAAATAGAATCTTTAACATTTATGATCTGTAAAACATAAAATCATTCATTTACAAAAGTTGATTGTGGAAATATCTCAAGCTCCTGGTACCTCAACTAAGGAAATATCTCAAGCGATAATTTCCATGTACTTACCAAATTTAGAACATCCTTTAAAACAACACTACTCACCCTCGAAATTAGTTCATCCTCTGTTGAAGGAAAACATTAAATTACTGTTTTAAAAAATAAACAGAGCAGAGGCAGAGCATGCACACATATATCCATAAATTTTCATGTCCCAAGTTAACCACTGCTTCTTGAATTTTCACAAGAACATGATTGACCCAGCAAGTATCCTCTCCAATATGCCACAAAAAATGCCAAGACTCAATAAAAAAAACGACACAACGAGACAAGACATGAAAACTTACCCCAGAAGGATGAAGTGTCAGCTGTTAATGAACCGATACCTGATCAAGCGAGAAAGAGAAAAATCAGAGCAGTTACAAAGTCAAAAATCCAGATCAAATTGCGAAAATCACATCGCCACCGTCTAAACAAAAACTGTACAAAAAGAATCACTCACCGCCTGCGTGTCTTAGAAAGGGTATTTCATCGAACACCTAGAGGGCATCAAAACCCCAATACGGAAATGACCCCTATCCAACACGATCCGCCTGTACGCTCTTGAAACTCCAAATGGGGGTCCAAATGTGGGGGAATCTCTGGGAAATGACGAGGATAGAATATTGGCCATTGTAGAGCATAAAAAGCCGCCATATAAACGACAGCAAGGTCCAAAGAGAAGAGAGAGAGAGAAGAAGAGGGATCAACACTGGGCAACAAGAGAAACAACGGAGTAGGAAGAGCGACAAAAGAAAGCAGACGAACGACAAAGATGTCTCAACGAAGAAGCTAAGAAGACCTCGTCAATGGACGCAGCTGAGCTGGGGGCTCTGCCTGTTGGGCTTCACTCTTCAACCGTTTCAACTGCCGCCCGCCCCGTCCTTATTCGTGGAATATTTTATATTTCTTTTTTGTTTTTACTAAAAAAATAAATAAATTTATTCTCATTTTAAAATGTTTATTCAAGTTGATAATAACTAAAGTCTCTCATAAAATAAAATAAATATATTTAATTCTAAGACCCGATATCATAGGATATATTTAGTTTTACTAAGCTAGAGTCGAGTTGGGTTGGGTTTGTTAGTTTGATAACTCGAGAAATTCGAATAGAATTCATAACTCAATCTTCTGTTTTCGAGTTGAATTGAGTTGTCAGACAGTTTTTTTTTATAAATTATTTAAAAAAAATAACTAAAATTTCACGGGTCGGGTAAGTCAACCTGCGGAACCGACCCAATTCTTTTAGTTTTCCGAAAACTCAACCCAACCCAAATCCAAAAAAAAAAAAATTTAAACCGAACCCAACTCAACTTTTACAATTTGTGTTGGATAATCCAAATGGACAGACTTCTCAAATCATATGAACACCCCTACCATAGACTTGGACGTTGGAGCCTAAGATGCTTTTATCCATAAATAATATAGTTTTTACTTCCATGAATCCCAACGCTCCGAGCCTAAGATGTGTGGAATATGTTAAAATCAAGCATCATTTTAAATTATTTTGCAATTTTTTTTTTAATCGAATGCATGAGATGCTGTCATTTAATATATAATTTTACACTTTGTTATTTTTGTAGATCGAAAACGTGCTACTATACATGTTAGTTCGCCCCCATTCGAATTACGTTAGGAGGTCTTTCGCTTTTGCCAGATCTAGAGAGATACTACGAGTCCTCCGTCCCAGATTCCAGCGGTACAGACGTAGATGATATCATCACGACCTCTCTTTTCGTACCGCTAGGGATGCTTAATGCCACTTCGCCAATTGGCGTTACCTGCGCTTTCGTCTCTCTCAGTGTGGTCAGCACTGGGTGTTTTACCTACCTGTGCTGGAGCCTCTCCTGGACTGATTGAACGAGGTAAAGCTATTTTACGGTCTCGTTGCTGCGCTCCTCTCCCTTCCGGATTCTCCCTTGAACTGTAAAGTCGAATTAATCAGGAGTTGAGGATTGAAAAGCTGCTAAGGAGAAAGAATAAAAGGAGTGTTTGAGTTCAAGCAAGCCAGTAAAGGAGAAAGGCCGTCGAAGGAGATTCGGTTAGCCGAAAGAAAGGCGAAGACATTAGAAAGAGTATAAAAAGAGTCAATCAACCACTAGCTATCGCATACCCACCCATACTATTATTCCTTTCTCATTTAGTATTTAAACTCAACCGAGACAAATTTACATGATTCGTACGTGATCATTTGGGAGTAAAATATATGCACGTATCCAAAAGATTGTTCATGGATTGGATAGGGTCAGGTTTAAATATTTTTTTTTTTACCTAACTCAATTAATCCGATAAAGTCTTTTGATTTTGTTGGTTTATGTTGTTTCGATCCATTATTCAAATTGATGACTATGATAGGGAAAAATGTAAATTATTTTTAATGGAGTGAACCAATCAAACTAAATAAAATTAGCATACTAGATCATAACGGTAAGTATATTCTGCCTCCGCAAATATTAGGAAAATTTTATTTCGATGAAATTTTTATACATTCGTATGAAATAGACGTTATCTTGAGCAAGGGCTTCCTGATCTTCGAAATCTACTTTCAATGCCATTATCTTTAAAGCAATACTTTTCCACTTTTTGGATTCATCTTTTATGTGTTCCTTAGGGTAATCCCGTACGTCACGAGAGAATCAATGAGTTCTTCCAATGAAGTTTTGTGAGATTTTTTGCGTCTTGAATCACTGTCAACGTTTGCCTCCCAACTTTTAGGTAGAGACCTAAGAAATAATTTGAAAGAATTTGAAAGAGCGTTTAGCTTCCAATGTGTAAGAAATAATTTGATGATCGATAAGAATGCAGTAGCGCGCAAGATGCAATATTCCTTGCTTTCGAGCCTAAAGCTATGAATGTATGTGGTTCAAAAAATGCCCTTGAGGAACATATCGAGAAAAAAAAGAAAGAAAAAGAGGCTAGAAGTCCCTTCTTCTGCTTGAGGCTTCGTCGTTTAGTGGTAACTACAGTGTTAACACAAAATCAATGAGTGACCCAATTACATATGTAGTAGCTCTAGATAATAGTCTAAGCACGTAATCGAGACTTACGCCCCCATAAACCCTAGACCCAGTTTGCAGACTTGCGCTTCAGTGGTTAGTTTTAACGTGCTAATTGCAATTTTATTAGACATGTTTAAAATTCAAATGATAAGATATACACAGATCTCAAAATTCATCGGCTACATTATTATTATAATTTCAAATCTTAAAATGTCACATCGTTCGTTTTAAAAAATAACGTCCCATAGTTTAATGTTTAATTTAATTATCGAAAAAAAATAATGGTAGAAATAAAAATGAAATCATTTGAACAAATGGATGATTAAAGACTATAATTCACTTTGCCCAACTTGAAACAAAGTGCAAATTCAATTTACCGACTTGTTCTCTTTACATTTTTTCGTATTATTCGAAAAAGATATCATAACATATTTCACCGACCTGTTCTCTTTCTATTTAAGTCATTACATTATTTAATTATAATTTAAATATTTGTTTGTCATATTTAAGTTAATTTTTAATATAGGAGTTAAATGTTATATTGTAACTCACATGGATTACTATATTCCACTGTTAACCACCTATTTTAATATGGAAGTTAGGAGTATCTCTCATTTATTAGCCAATTTAATTTGAGAGTTATGTGTCATATAAGTTAAAGTTGACAACTATCTAAAGCCTTCTTTTCTTTAATTAGATATCACATTTTGTAATTAAAAAGAATAGAATTTCTATTTTTTTGGTTTTGTTGAGAGAGAAGATTTTATTTGCAAATTATTGTGTTTATAACTTATGCTACATTCATTCAAGTGACATTGATCAAACATCTTGTGGAGTGATTCAAATCAGAGTTTAGAAACGAGTTTTTTTTACTCTTGATCTTGATCATAAAAGTAATATGTTCCGTACTTTCCCTTCGATTGATTCCATATCACATACACATAAAAATTTAAAAGTATTATTAACACTCTGATATAGAAACTATCTATCAACATTTCATAGATTATGTCTAAATTTTTTTTAATAGTTTGGTATTAATAAAACTTTTAAAACTTTATTTTTAAATTTAAGAATAATTTTTAATTTTTTTTTTTATAGTTCAAGAGTGTTAAATAAATACTACTCTTCACAATGATATGATATTATCTATTTTAAGCATAAGGCTTCCCAAAAGGTCTCAGTCACATTAATGGAGATAGTATTATTTGATTATAAACTCACGAACATTCGATAAATTACTCAATACCTGATTTTTAGAATTATTAAAACTTTTAAAAATTATATTTAAAACAAAGGTATTTTTTATTAATTTAATCTAATTTTCTTAATAGGTAAGTTTAGAAAATGTTTTTTTTTTTAAATATATTATTTGATTAAAAAACTAGTTGTAAATGATTTAATGTATTAAAAATAATTTATTTTGAAGGTGGGCAGGGGGTCCCACCATTTCTCCATCCAAAAAGTAAAAATTAAAAAAAGAAAAGAAAAAGCGAATAAAGGGCAAAAAAGACAAAATGAAACCGACATTTCAAGATTCCCTTATCCCAATAATACCATTACTTTCACTCTCCTAATTTCCTCTTAAGGGTAATTTTTCACTTTTTTCAAAAAATAAAATCCACGTCATCCGCTCATGTTATTTTACCATTTTACCCTTCCTCTTTTTCTGGTAATTTGTCACTTTTTTCAAAAAATAAAATCCACGTCATCCGCTCATGTGATTTTACCGTTTTACCCTTTCATTGTTGTTGCTTTGTACATGCCTTCGAGGGTACTATTGTCCACTCGGTGTTCAAGAATGTCGTCTTTTTCTTAATTTTGAACTCATTGTGACTGAAATGCCCTTCCCACTTTTCGCTTATTTCTCTCGGTACCTCTTGGATTTCGTTAGAGATAAAGTCAATTTGAGCATAATTCAACCATATAAAACGTTATATTTTAATAAAAAAAATTGAAAACTCGGGAAACCAATATGTTTCTTAGCAGTTAAGGATGAGTTCCCACCATTATTTTTTTTTTATTCGGAAAAAAAAAATATAGACAAAAAAATAGCTTTCCTTATACAAATGGATGTGTATTAAAAAAACGACTCAATTATTGCAAGTCACCTTCTTTTGAGTAATTAAGTTTATGGCATGTCTCTGATACCATGCCAGATGAACATGATTCTCCACAATAATATGATATTGTCCACTTTAAGCATACCCACAATTGTTTCCTAAATTAGTAGACGTGGGACTTTCATCCAACAATAACAATCATTCTCGATTAAATTTAATTTGGTATATTTCCTAAAAACCATTGAAATTCAATTATTTAGTAACGTTTTGTAAATATATTTTTGTAATTTGATTCCAGATATGCACGTTTGAAAATATAATAAATTAAAACGTGTTTCGTGTAGTTTGGAGAATAATTTTAGAGAATAAAAATGAAAAAAAATGGAAAAAAATATATATATTTTTTTGAAATATTTTAATAACATTACAAATTCAATCCTAGGACAGGATGAAACGCATCGATGGCACTCTCGTAATTAAATGAAAACATTCTACCCTTTTGGTAAAATGGAGCTTAAAAAGAATGAAGGTAGGCCCCACAAAAAAACAGTAATTCTTTCCCTCCACTGTACTGAGAATTGTGGTATACAAACACGAGCAGAGCTTACTGTACTGACACCAAAAAAAGTTGCTCTTTCCCTTGCCTCCCTCTTCCTCTTTGCTTCTCTTTTCTTCCATTTTTCTCCCAAGTTCCTGAAACTTGCATCTCTCTGTTGAGGGTTTGTTCTTCTTCTTCAATCGCCATTACCACAGGTGATTCATATCTATGCGTTCTTAATCTCATACACATTTTGTTTATCTTTTGAAATGAACCCATGTTTCTGATACCCATTTACTGTTCTTGTGTTGCAGATGCTTGATTCTTGCGTTTAAGTTGTCGCATTCAGCAGGTAGTTATTGAAATTTTTTTTGTGGATTGGTTTTGGTTTAAGTTTGATTGTTGTGCATTTTCTTCTGCTTGATTGTTTTTTGTAACTTGTTAGTGTTTGTCGTTTTGAAATGTGTTACTTTTGTTAGGGTTTTGTTGTTGTTGTTCTTATGAGTTACTGTAGTTTCTTCTTTGAATTTTTGTGATGGGAACAGGGAGATTGAGAGTTTGAGAGTCTGAAGGAACGAAATGTCGTCGAGAGGGGGGTCGGATCAGCCTCCTCCATTGCAGAGGAGGATCACGAGGACGCAGACGACGGGGAATTTTGGCGAGTCGGCGTTCGACAGTGAAGTTGTACCATCGTCACTCAAGGAGATTGCGCCAATTCTTCGTGTGGCTAATGAGGTCGAGTCGAGCAATCCCAGAGTTGCGTATCTATGTAAGTTTGAACTAATGTTGTACTGTTAGTAGGATGTTATCTTGGTATATATAGCATTCTTAGATGAACTCGATCGTAAATAAGTACTTTAATGCTTACGTCAAGGAATATATGTTTTTCTTCTTGATTTCTGTTTGATAACAAGCTTCAACACTATCCGATTTCTGTATTTTGGACACTGGTTCCAGTAAAGTGCTTGCTTATATCCATACCGAATAGATCGCGGGTCCATTCTATCCGGTGCTTACTGGTAGACACTGTAACGGTCCAAGCCCACCGCTAGCAAATATTGTTCTCTTCAGGCTTTCCCTCAAGGTTTTTAAAATGTGTCTACTATGGAGAGGTTTCCACACCCTTGTAAAGGATGCTTTGTTCTCTCCAACCGATGTGGGATCTCACAGTCACAGTACCAACTTACACTGTGGGGCTGCACTAGCAAGTTTACTTGGTGCTTTTACCTTGTGCTAGTGTCTCCTTTGTACGAGAGAATTGTGATTCTAGGTTTTTGGCAAGCTGCTCGATTTGCGCAAGTCTCCATTCTTGAAATCGATAATTGTTGTCACTCCATAATGTTTGCTTGCAAGCTTTCTAAAATTGAATCCTTGAAGCATTGACTAAACTTCGAACCAATGAATTGATTCGTATTGCATGCAGCTAAATCTGCTTTTTGGTTCAAGTCAATATACTCCAAGTGATCTATCTAACTGGTTTTAGACAAGGATATTATTCTGGTTTAGTGACATTGTGCTTGATGTAGTTCTCAACGTTCATAATGGCAACCTTGATCGTCAAAATATGCGTTGAAACTTATTAAGCGTCGTTTTAAGGGACTCAAATCAAATGTATGGACGATTGAGTATGGAGATATTTTTTATTTCAATTTGGAAGGGCATGAAAATAAGTCAATATGATTTGAACCAAAGCATCAATCATACGAGGTAAACTTCAAGGAAGATATGAATGAAAATGTTGTTCAAATTACCACAAGATGTTTCTTTAATGTATTTTAAGGCTTTTATTTACTTTAAGGTTATATTTACATAGTGGCTAATTATGATGTAAATTATGAAGGTTACAACTCTTGAAATGTCTCATGGGAGGTTAAGAGTTTTCAGTTTGAGGCTATATAAAGTCACATATGTTATCTTTGTAATTTAGACTTAGAAAATGCAGTAAAACAAACATTTGTGGTTTCCTTTAGACAAGGGCTAAGTTTCTTTGCAATTCTATGTAGTTTAGGTTGCATGTTTAGAATCATTCAAGCTTGATATGATTAATCTTGCTTGTGGAATGATTGGAATCTCAAACAAGTGATATTGCGATGAGATATTTGAGCTTTTCTGGTTTCTCAAAATTTTTGATTGTTTATCTATATATTTTATCAATTGTAGGTCGGTTCTATGCATTTGAGAAAGCCCATAAGTTAGATCCAACTTCTAGTGGGCGTGGTGTTCGGCAATTTAAAACTGCTCTACTTCAACGACTCGAAAGGGTTAGCTTTCTCTTATTATGTTCTTTTTTCAAATCAACAACACTTTTAATGAGTAGTTTGGATCTATATTCTTGCTTTTACTTATTTTGAAGGGAGTGAGATTATTAGTTTCTAGATTTATAGTCTATTTTGAATGCAGAGAATGCCACCAGGAGGTCTAATTCTCTAACAGACCAAGCCCGCTAGCAGATATTGTCTTCTTTGGGCTTTTCCTTTTGGACTTCCCCTCAAGATTTTAAAACGACTCTGTTAGGGAGAGATTTCCAACTCTTATAAGGAATGCCTTGTTCCCCTCTCCATGTGGGATCTCACAAATTCTGTATTTAATTTGAGGTGCAAAAGGTTGATTCGACCCCAAGACTTGTAAATAAGAAGTAGCATTCTTGCCATTGGACCATGAACTCACCTTGAGGTTCTTTTTTAGTCGAGTTATTATTTTTTGTTGGAATCTGTTGACCCGTGGAGGTCGGTCAGGAGTAGCTTTTGAGTTCAGTCAGGAACATGTCTTATTTATGTCGATTGAAGGCCTTTTTGTAGTTTGCCTCCCATTTTTTTTCGCTCTCGCCCTTGTACTCTTTCATTTCTTCACAATGAAAACTCGGTTATTCATAACAAAAGGGAGTAGATATGTTAGCTGTCTCCTGGAGCTGGCTTTTGGGATGACAAAGCCTCCCTAGGGATTAATGGGAATTGGCCATGATTTAATTGTTGCTATATCCTTTGCGCTTGCTAATTCAATTCGTTCATTTACTTTATTGTTCTTTGGCTGCAGGAGAATGATCCAACCTTAATGGGAAGAGTAAAGAAAAGTGATGCCCGTGAAATGCAGAGCTACTATCAACATTATTATAAAAAGTACATCCAAGCTTTGCAAAGTGCTGCTGATAAAGCCGATCGGTATGTTTTTTTCGTTAGCTTGTGGTATTTTAGTTAACTATTTCCATTTTTATTCAATTTGATTATCTACTGCACGAGAAGATTGGACGAAAATGGAAATTGGTTTTTGAAGAGAAAAAGGAGAATTTGCGGGCATTGCTTGGGATGCTCATAATTTTGGTCGTGTTTAGGATGAAGTTATTATTACTACCACTTTTTCTTATGTTCTTTTAGATTGTTTTTATGGAATATTTGTGTATATTGGTTTTGTGAGATCCCACGTTGGTTGGAGAGGAAAACGAAGCATTTTTTATAAGGGTGTGGAAACCTCTCCCTAGCAGACGCGTTTTAAAATCGTGAGGCTGACGACGATACGTAACGGGCCAAAGCAGATAATATCTGCTAGTGGTGAGCTTGGACCGTTACAAATGGTATCAAAGCCAGACACCTAGCAATGTGCCTGCGAGGATGCAGGCCCTTAAGGGGGGTGTGGATGGATTGTGAGATCCCACATCGGTTGGAGAGGGGAACAAAACATTCTTTATAAGGGTGTGGAGACCTCTCTCTAGCAGACACGTTTAAAATCGTGAGGCTAACTGCAATACGTAACGGGCAAAAATGGACAATATCTGTTAGTGGTGAGCGTGGGCTGTTACAAATGGTATCAGAATCAGACACCGGGTGGTGTGCCTGCGAGGACGCAGGCCTCCAAGGGGGGTGGATTGTGAGATCCCACATCGGTTGGAGAGGGGAATAAAATATTCCTTATAAGGGTGTGGAAACCTCTCTCTAGCAGACGCGTTTTAAAATTGTGAGGCTGACGGCGAGACGTTACGGGCAAAGCAGACAATATCTACTAGCGGTGGGCTTAGGCTGTTACAAATGTAGTTGTTCATCCATATTGGGGAATAACAATTTTATGTACTCACGAACATCAAGTTTTAAAAATATTTCCTTGAAACAGCTTTTACAAATTATTATACTGGAAATATCCCCAACAGCCCACTTTAACTCACTTATGTAAAATCTCCTAGGCCTCTTGGTCTTAAAAACTGATGTATCTTTCCTATATTTGTTTGTTTGAATGGAGCACTAACCTTCCCTTTTTCTGCATATTCAGTGCTCAGCTTACCAAGGCCTATCAAACTGCTAATGTACTCTTTGAAGTTTTGAAGGCCGTTAACATGACTCAGTCCATTGAAGTTGATCGTGAGGTTACTCTATCACCATTTTGTTGGTTCTTATGAGAATCTTATTGGATGCTTTTTTGCCAACGTTAAAGTCAATGCCTGAATCTCAGTTATCATCTTCTATATTTTTACAATATCTTAAAAATCCCTTTTAATTTTTTTATAGATTTTGGAAGCACAAGACAAAGTTGCAGAGAAAACACAGATCTTTCTCCCATATAATATTCTTCCTCTTGATCCTGATAGTGCAAGTCAGACGATTATGAGATACCATGAGGTTCGGTATTAGTTTGATATTATCTGCTAGTTGTCTTCGTGAAAGAAGAGACATTTGTCGATAAGCTTGTGCTTGTTTTCTGATTAAATTTGCTGAAAAATCACTGCAGATCCAAGCTTCGGTTATTGCGCTTCGTAACATTAGGGGCCTTATTTGGCCAACTGATCACAAGAGGAAAGATGGCGAAGATATCTTGGATTGGCTCCAAGCAATGTTTGGGTTTCAGGTAACAGAATTAGCTGAGTTTTTTGTTATTCTTTTATTTATTTTTGATGCAACAATGAGACTAAATCTTTTGGAAAAAAAAGTTGAGCCATATGTTTTGAAGTGTTAACTTGAATGCAGGAAGGCAATGTGGCAAATCAAAGAGAGCACCTTATTCTATTACTTGCAAATGTACACATTCGGCAGTTTCCGAAGTCAGATCAGCAGCCCAAGGTCAGTAATTTGCTGCAAATATATGGAGTATTCTAAATAAATCCTTAGATAATAGGTAACGAGATAAGATAAATCTAAATAAACCTCTAATTACTACGTAACAATATATATAAGATTAACTACTACTCTTATTTACTGGAAAAGGTTAGCACCTTTAGATGACAACATTCGACAATATAGAGCCTCCTAAGTGCAACCAAACGAGAAAAGAATTCGAGCTTTTTTGAGATGCTAACGTCCTAAAGCTTAGTAAGGAAAAGAGGAAGGAAGCCAGAAGAAAGAAATAAGGCAGGGATAGCAAGATTTACCTGAGAAAGAGCTAGAAAGCCCAAAAGACCAAACGTGGTTGTTCCTCACCTTGGCGACCGACAAAATGAAGAACACTCAAATATCTTTGTGTTCAATAGGGCATTCTTTAATGGAAATTCTGTATGTGCATAGAAAAGATGATGAAGGAAATGAGAATCGAACGAGCTTTTGATTGAGGATGATGTCTTTTGATTGAGCGAATCGCCGTGAGAGAATCGTTTGACAGAGGAGAAATAGTCGAAGAAAAATAGTCGAAGAAAATTTGTTGGAAGAAAAAAAAAAAACAAGGGGAAGACAATAACAGAAATAGGAAAAGAACCAAAACTTTGGGATTTTTGCTGAAAAAACACGGTGATTTGTTTCTCCACATATTTAAATAACAATTATACGCTAAAAATGGCCCTAAGTGGCCAACTAAACCTGCTCCACTCCTCGGTAAACATGGCCCAAATGGCCAGCTAAAAATATGGTAATCCATTCGACGTGTATGTCAAATGATAAAAAAAAAAATGATTTAACTAACTAATTTGAGTAAAAACGTGAAAAAACTAAATAAAGAAAACTGCAGACTTTTATTAGACTTTTATTAGCAGAGGAAGGTCTCTAGAATGGAATGAAGGTCTCTAGAATGGAATGACTTTGAATATCGATTCATCCGAGCAACTAAATTTGCAATCTTCATTAATGGAAAGCCAAGAAGAGGAATTCCATAATAATATTTGTGTCCTCTCCTTTAATGGTCCAATTATTAATGCTCAAAACCTGCCCCTTGAGTTTGTGGAGAATTGCAGCAAGGCTATGTAGGCACAACATCTTCATTTTCTGGAAATAAATGGTAATTTGACAATGATATGGTTCCCAACAAATCATTTGTCAACCAAACAACAATCCTCAACTTACAACAAAGAAGATGAATCAAGCCTACGCGTCTCAAAAGTTACCTTTGTACTTATCTACAGTCATCTACTTTTGGATGAAAATACCTTCCGCTCCGATGTCAGTCACGTTTGCCATGTTACCATGCTAATCATCTACAGTCATCTCTTATATGTTCTTATTCATTGTATAGCTGGATGAACGTGCTGTAACTGAAGTAATGAAGAAGCTTTTCAAGAACTACAAAAAATGGTGCAAGTATTTGGATCGTAAAAGTAGTCTTTGGTACGTTCTTATTTTCATGTCATTCTTGTACATCTCTTAAGTTAGTAATAATAATAAGAAATTATCCATACACCATTTCATATGTTTCAGTTTCTGACGCTTCAGGTTACCTACAATACAACAGGAAGTGCAACAAAGGAAACTTCTATACATGGCTTTGTATCTTCTAATTTGGGGAGAAGCCGCCAATTTGAGATTCATGCCCGAGTGTCTTTGTTATATATACCATCATGTATGTCTCAGTACTCCATTCTTTTACTTTTTTGGTAGAATATCTCTCGTACATGGTGTTGCGGTGATTGATATTTTGATGTATTTGCCTCGTAATGCATCTAGGAGTTGTTATTTAAAGTTTCTATTTTTGGTTGTTCCTTGAAGATGGCGTTCGAGTTATATGGCATTCTAGCTGGGAATATCAGCCCTATGACAGGAGAGAATGTCAAGCCAGCTTATGGTGGTGAAACTGAAGCTTTTTTGCATAAAGTTGTGACTCCCATTTATCAAGTGATTGCAAAGGTTTTTGTGATACTAATTCAATCATTTATTTTTATGCTTGTTCTAATTGAAATGTTAGTAAGGCCTTTATCATTTCGATAATATCGTCATTTTTCAACTTTCCAGGAAGCTGCAAGGAGCAAACAAGGGAAATCAAAACATTCCCAGTGGAGGAATTATGATGATTTAAATGAATATTTCTGGTAACTTTTCATTGTGGTATCTTTCCCTCAAATAAGTAGGCCACATATTTTTTGTGATTAGGCCATATGATATCTGTTCTATAACTGTAGGTCAGTCGATTGTTTCCGTCTAGGGTGGCCAATGCGTGCAGATGCGGACTTCTTTCGCCTTCCACATGATCAAATTCATGCAGACAGAAGTGGGGTGAGTTATTTCCTTTTGAACTGGGATTTCCTTTGTTATGTCTACTATAACCGCCCATATCCACCGCTAGCAGATATTGTCCTCTTTAGGCTTTTTCTTTCGGGCTTTCCCTCAAGGCTTTCAAACGTGTCTGCTAGGGGAAGGTTTCCACACCCTTATAAAGGGTATTTTGTTCTCCTCCCCAACCAATGTGGGACATCACACTAACACTTCGCTCTCATTCTCCGACACACTCTTCTAAGCATCCGTTGCAAGTGTTCGTGAAAATTGTACCTACTGGATCCTTTCTCTCACTCGATTAAATAAGTTGTATTATTAATTGGAATCACATATACGGTTTTACCCTTTTTTCTTTACATAACTGTTCCTGTCTGTATGAGTGAATTGTTGAAGATTGTTGGGAGGGAGTTCCACATTGGCTAATTTAGGGAATGATCATGAGTTTATAAGCAAGGAATACATCTCCATTGGTATGAGGGCTTTTGGGGAAGCCCAAAGCAAAGCCATGAGAGCTTATGCTCAAAGTGGACAATATCATCTCCATTGGTAGGAGTCGTGGTTCCTAACATGAAGGACTTCTATATTCTAATCTTTACGTTGATTCACTAGGAAGTAATGTTTCGTAATTCCGTTGAGACTTTCTATTATAATTGTTCGTATCGAAGTGTAAAGTATAGACAAGAACTTTGTACTTGCTAATGTTGTAAAAATATACTGTAACTGTCTTACAATTAGTGAGCTCGACTTGTTTTTGGCTGTTATATCCAGGAGAACAAGGCTCTTTCGAAAGATCGATGGGTGGGGAAAGTTAATTTTGTTGAAATTAGGTCATATTGGCATATTTTCAGAAGCTTTGATCGTATGTGGAGCTTCTTTATACTTAGCTTGCAGGTTGGACAGTGTTTTTCTTTAATGTTTACACACTTGGATGTTGTTGACAAATAATATTTACTTTCGGTTTCTAACTTTTTATTTTCAGGCGATGATAATTGTAGCCTGGAATGGCTCTGGGCAACCAAGTGCAATCTTTAATGTTGATGTGTTCATGAAAGTTTTAAGTGTCTTCATTACTGCTGCCATACTGAAGCTTTGTCAAGGTTAGTAAACTTTCTCTCTTTCTTTGTGTGAATCAATGATCTTTTGAAGTTACTGTATTGCCCATGTCTAAGTTTGTATTTTACTCAAATGACAACAACATGGAGGAGCGGAGCGGAGGGCAGGGAGTAATTTAGGAGGTAAGGGAGGAGTAATGCTGAAAACTGAAATGAGAATTGGAGGTTTAGTTTCTTAACAATGGGATTAGATACTGACAATAAGTTGGCATTTCTTTTCGTGGAGGATTTTGATTTTGAAAAAGAGAATAGGTGCTCTTTGAAGACGAGGGAAGCTTTGGGGAGCGTAAAAATGGCCATGTAATTAATTGTAGTGGTATAAGATGTTGTATTTCTGTAACAACTCAAGCCCATCGCTAGCAGATATTGTCCCATTTGGGTTTTCTTTTTCGGGCTTTCCCTCAAGGTTCTAAAATGCATCTACTAGGGAGAGGTTTCCACATCTTTATAAGGAATATTTCGTTTCCCTCTCCAACCGATGTGAGATCTCACAATCCACTCATTTGGGGACCCAACGTCCTTGCTGGCACGCCACGCGGTGCTTGGCTTTGATACATTTGTAACAACCCAAGCTTACTGCTAGCAGATATAGTTCTTTTTGGGCTTTCCGTTTCGAGCATCCCCTCAAGGTTTTAAAATTAGTCTACTAGGGAGAGGTTTCCATGTACGTATACGGAATTTTTCGTTTCCCTCTGCAACAAAAGTGAGATTTCACTAATTCATTAGTAATATACATAGCCTTCTAATATAAGAGAAAGACTTCATGCATAAAAGGAAAGAATCAGAACTGATTACTTCCAATTATCATATTTACAACCAACACTCCTCGAGCTGGTTTGAATATATCTTCCATTGTTGGTTTTCCGTTCATTCTATCGAATTGAACTTTTGGAAGTTCTGTAGTCAATACATTAGCCATTGCTGTGTACTTGAGAGACGTGGGATACATATCATATCAGTTTCAATTTTGCATGCGGAATAGAAATGGTTGTTAGCAATGTACATGAAGCAGCTAGTTTACGAAGTTATATGTTATTAACTACCACTCGATCGAGCCAATGTGATCTCCTAGGATTGATGTTCTATCTTTTATTCTTGTTTGTGTATTCCTAGTTTTATCCATATCTTTTAATTTGCTAATCATTGGTTTCCTCTCCTCCTTGTTGGTGTTTAATAATGGGCTATTTATATAGATTCCTGTTATGTATCTCGAACAAAATACTTATTTCTCAGCGTCCTTTACATGTTTCTGCAGCTGTTCTTGATGTAATTCTTAGTTGGAAAGCCCACCGGAGCATGTCGTTTTATGTCAAGTTGAGATATATCTTAAAGGTGGTTTCAGCTGCTGCGTGGGTGGTGATTCTTCCTGTGACATATGCTTATAGCTGGGAAAATCCATCTGGGTTTGCTCAAACTATCAAAGGCTGGTTTGGTGGCAACACTTCAAATTCACCCTCCTTGTTTATCTTGGCTATTGTGATCTATTTGTCTCCGAATATGCTAGCGGGTTTATTCTTTTTATTCCCTTTTATTCGTCGGTTTCTTGAGAGATCCAACTACAGAATTGTGATGCTCGTAATGTGGTGGTCACAGGTAGAATGACAGCTATGGTGTTATTTTGAATTTTCCTGTTCGACGATATCAGTTTCTCATCGTATTTTCATTGGAATTTGCAGCCTCGACTTTATGTTGGCAGAGGAATGCATGAAAGTACATTTTCTCTTGTCAAGTAAGACTTCACTATTTTAAAAAATCGAAAATCTTGCTTCGATTTCCTCCCATTCTAATCAATCTCATTTCGAACTTTTAGGTATACATTATTCTGGGTGCTTCTTATTGCAACCAAGTTGACATTCAGTTATTATATAGAGGTGTTGTTTTCTCCTCTACTGCTTGTGTCTGTTTATGAACTGTCAGCTCATTATGCTTATTTCTTCGACTGCTCCCTCTTTGATGCTACAACTTTACCTGGTCATTGTAGCACGAACAGCATACCATCGCTTATTTTCACTTATTCTTTTGCTTCTCTTGACAGATAAAGCCTCTAGTAGGTCCAACAAAAGCAATCATGAGTGTTCGAATAACCGTCTTCCAATGGCATGAGTTTTTTCCTCAGGGTGGGTGTCGTAATTATATGCAAAGGAGTTGTTCTTTCGAACTTTCGACGTTCTAATGCGTTTTTATTTCTCTGCAGCTAAAAACAATATTGGTGTTGTCATTGCACTCTGGGCTCCTATTATTCTTGTATGCATTTTGTCCATTCTGATAAGACTTTTTTCCCCTCATTTTTTGCTTTGTCTTATTTTTTTTGTCCTAATTAGTTCGAATTTTGTTTCAGGTTTATTTTATGGATGCCCAGATTTGGTATGCCATATTTTCCACATTATTTGGTGGAATTTATGGTGCATTTCGTCGCCTGGGAGAGGTTTGTATAGCTGTTTTACGGCTTATTTTTTCCCTTATCTTTTCTTACATTAGGATCCCGATTCATGGATCGATGGTGAGGAATCACGACTCTCCACAATAGTATGATATTGTCCACTTTGAGCATAAGCTTTTATGACTTTGCTTTGGGCTTCCCCAAAAGGCCTCATGCCATTGGAGATGTATTCCTTACATATAAACCCATGATCATTCCCTAAATTAGCCAATGTGGGACTCCCTCCCAACAATCCTCAACAATCTTCCCCTCGAACAAAGTACACTATATAGCCTTCCCTAGGACCTATGGAGCCCTCGAATAGCCTCCCCTTAATTGAGGCTCGACTTCTTCTCTGGAGTCCTCGAACAAAGTACACCCTTTATTCGACACTTGAAGTCACTTTTGACTACACCTTCGAGGCTCACAACTTCTTTGTTCCACATTTGGTAGAAAAGGATATCATAGACATTTGAATACATGGTCTCATGCTCTCAACTACGTTAACTCACCACTAAACCCAAAAACTCAAGTCGATGGTAACGTTAAATTACTTTTAACATCATCCCCAAGTAGAAATTGTAATCTATACTGCATTTTGATGCGTTCTTTCCTTACTACTGGTTAAGGAATTTGTTTTATTCTTTCAGATTCGTACGTTGGGAATGCTCAGGTCTCGTTTTGAGTCGCTGCCTGGAGCTTTTAATGCCTGTTTGATTCCAGAGGAACAGGGTGAAACCAAGAAGAAAGGACTGAAGGCCACTTTTGCCCGAAACTACTCAGTCGTTAGTTTTGTCTTCCTTAAACTTTAGTTTCTCAATTCTTTTCTTTGTTCCTAACTTAGCAAGCCTTTTTTTTTTAATAAATTTGGCTATCCTGCAGATTTCATCTAACAAGGAGAAAGAGGGTGCAAAATTTGCTCAGCTGTGGAATAAAATAATCAGCAGTTTTAGAGAGGAAGATCTTATAAGTAATAGGTATTCTTATAAGATTAAACTCATAATGGGTTCGAGTTGTTACTGACTTTCTGCAATACTTTAAATTATCTCGGTTAGCACGTTGTTTGCTTAAGCTATTATATATCTCAGGGAAATGGACCTTTTGCTCGTTCCTTATTGGGCAGACACGGAGTTAGGCCTTATGCAGTGGCCTCCGTTTCTTCTTGCTAGTAAGGTGTGTTCCACTTATCTATCTATTTATTTTTTGATGTTGATTGTGGAAATGTATTTGGATTTATGACCATGAAGTGTTATTGCTCTTTGTTTAGATTCCAATAGCATTAGACATGGCCAAAGATAGCAACGGAAAGGACCGGGAGCTGAAAAAGAGAATCAATGCTGACAGCTACATGTCGAGTGCTATTCGTGAATGTTATGCCTCATTTAAGAAGATAATCAAGCTTTTAGTTCAAGGTGTTCGTGAGAAAGAGTAAGTCTTTAGTTCAACATATGATTTCGTTAAGGAATGTAACGAAATACATATATACAAGTCGATATCAGCTTCTTTCTAATTGCTCACATTTTGGTATCCTATTTTTAACCCCAGTTTTTGAATTTTACCAGGGTAATAAATTATATATTTACTGAAGTGGACAAACACATAGAAGAGAATACCTTAATAAGTGAGTTCAAGATGAGTGCTCTACCAAATCTGTATGATCGTTTTGTCAGGCTTACAAAGTATTTGGTAATGTTTAATAATTAGTTTTGTTTATCTATTTTGATTCATTGGGTTTTGTGCAATCTAGCTGAGTGATATCTTCGAATCGCAGTTGGATAACAGGCAGGACGACAAGGATGCTGTGGTGATTTTATTTCAGGACATGCTTGAAGATGTAACAAGAGATATCATGATTGAGGATCCTATACCCAGGTGTTATATCTAAATTTTGAGATGTCCCAGAAAAGTATAGCCTCTAAAATGTTGTTTTTTTTTTTCATATATAAAGTATCTTACATGGAAACTTTAAATAGTTTGCTCGAAACACTCGATGGAGGATCTTCGCATGGAGGAAAGACTTCATTGGATCTATTTGCATCCACTGGAGCCATAAAGTTTCCCGTTGATCAGACAGAAGCATGGCAGGAAAAGGTCGGTGCTGATTTAGAAACATTCATGGTTCTTTTTACTTTTGCCTAGCGGAAGGTGTTGAGGATTGTTGGGAGGGAGTCCCACATTGGCTAATTTAAGGAATGATCATGGGTTTATAAGTAAGGAATACATCTTGATTGGTATGAGGCCTTTTGGGGAAACCAAAAACAAAGCCGTGAGAGCTTATGCTCAAAGTTGACAATATCATACAATTGTGGAGATTTGTGATTCCTAACATGGTATCAAAGCCATGCCCTTAACTTAGCCATGTTAATGGAAGAAAATCGACACCGTAAGTCTAGTGGGTAATTCTTAAATTTTTTATGTTAATGATAACATGTCGTTAAAGCATATGCTTTCGACTAAAAGGTAAAAGTTTGAATATGTGGACTAGCTTATGCCATGACGTTTAATGGACATACTTCTATGTTCAGATTAAACGACTCTATCTGTTGCTTACGACCAAGGAATCTGCCATGGATGTACCATCCAACTTAGAAGCAAGAAGGCGAATCTCTTTCTTTTCGAATTCATTGTTTATGGACATGCCTGCAGCACCTAAAGTCCGGAACATGCTCTCGTTCTCGTAAGCCTTGTTCCTTTTTTAATTTGTTTTTTCCTTCTAGCCTTTCACTTCATTTTGTTCTTATTTGTTTTCTGACACTGACATTAAATTTAGTGTTTTAACTCCATACTACACGGAGGAGGTTCTATTTTCATTGCATGATCTAGAAGAGCCAAATGAAGATGGCGTTTCGATTCTTTTCTACTTACAAAAGATATATCCAGGTTTCTTTTTTGTATTGGTACACTCGTACTTGTGTCGTTATACTCGTGTTCTATTTTCTTTGACGAACAAATTGTTTGTCTATCTTTAGACGAATGGAAGAACTTTCTTGAACGACAGAAATGCAGTAACGAAGAGGAATTAAAGGGAGTGAGTGAGCTGGAGGAAGAACTTCGACTCTGGGCGTCCTACAGAGGCCAAACGTTAACTAAAACGGGTTTTTCCTCGCTCCCTTTATCAGCTGCATTTCATTTATCCCTCCTTATGAAATGTTGTTCTACATCTAACTCCGTGTTTATCGAAACTCAGTTAGAGGAATGATGTATTACCGAAAGGCTTTAGAGCTTCAAGCTTTTCTTGATACTGCTGAGGATCAAGGTACTCCTTTCGAACGCATCGTCTTTTATATCTAAGTTTTAAAATTTGTATATTTATTCTAACTAAAATGTTATTCTTTTTAAGATCTAATGGAGGGTTACAAGGCGGTCGAGTTGAACTCAGAAGAAAGTTCTAAGGGTGATAGATCATTATGGGCACATTGTCAAGCAATATCTGACATGAAATTTACCTTTGTGGTATCATGTCAACATTATGGTATTCAAAAGCAATCCGGTGATGCTCGTGCCCAGGATATTTTGAAACTAATGACAAAGTACGGGACTATTTCGATAAAAATTCTTTTAAAACTTTATTTGGAAACCATTTCGTAAAAGAAAATAATAATGTCGATGGTTATACTTCTGGATTCGGATTGTAGTTCATGGCGTTGTATATTTGTTGTAGGTATCCATCGCTTCGAGTGGCGTACATCGACGAGGTAGAAGAACCTAGTAAAGACAAATCCAAGAAAAACCAGAAGACATATTATTCATCTCTTGTGAAGGCTGCTTCTCCCAAATCTATAAATGCTTCTGACCATGTGCAATTGGATGAGGTATTGGTTAAAATAAGTTTGGTGGCATGCTTGGGTTCAGTTTGACATGGTTATAGTTATTCTTTACCTTCCCTTTTTCTTTTCTTTTTTTCTCTTTTGTGCCTAGAGACATCTCGGAATGTCAAAGTTATTAGCTTCTAATCGATCGTGTGTGCGTCAGTTGACAAATCGGGTCCAAAAGTCGGTTGACTTATTGGGTTGTCAATTGACACTGGACGACAATTAAATAATTTCAGTCTGATCGTTCTGTGTAATCAAACACTCTTCCAAAAATTGGGCGATGTGCCAGTGAGGAGGCTGAGCCCCGAAGGGGGTGGACACATGGCAGTGTACCAAAAGGACATTGGGCTCTGAAGGAGGGTGTATTGGGGGGTCCCACATCGATTGGAGAAGGGCGAGTGCCAACGAAGCTGCTGGGCCATTGGGGGTGAATTATGAGATCCCACATCGGTTGGGGAGGAGAACGAAACATTCTTTATAAAGGTGTGGAAACCTCTCCCTAGCAACGCATTTTAAAAACTTTGAGGGAAAGCTCGAAAGGGAAAGCCCAAAGAGAACTCGTTGAACCCCAAAGGAGGGTGGATTGTGAGATCCCTTATCGATTGAGGAGGAGAACGAAGCATTCTTTATTAGGGTGTGAAAACCTCTCCTCAGAAAACACGTTTTAAAAACCTTGAGAGGAAGCTTGAAAGGGAAAAACCCAAAGAGAACTTGTTGGGCTTTGGAGGGGGGTGGATTGTGAGATCCTACATCGATGGAGGAGGAGAACGAAACATTCTTTATAAGGATGTGGAAACCTCTCTCTAGCAGACACATTTTAAAAACCTTGAGGGGAAGCCCGAAAGGGAAAACCCAAAGGAGACGGTATCTGCTAGCGGTGGGTTTGGGCCGTTACACTTCCACTTTTCAAGACTGGAACTTATTTATATAGTATTAAAACGTTACGGTTCCTAAGGTAACTTGGTTTATACGATGATCCTTGGGTTAACTAACAGGACATCCCTTTTGTGGCTCAATACAATCATCTCAGTTTCTTATTTAAAAAAAAAGATTCCATCGGATGAACTTTGGATGCTAATTACAAGCCATATGTCCTACAAAATTTGCATACAGATTATTTATCAAATAAAGCTCCCGGGTCCTGCTATCTTGGGTGAGGGAAAGCCAGAAAATCAGAACCACGCAATAATATTTACCCGTGGCGAAGGCTTGCAAACAATAGACATGAATCAGGTATATTAAGTCGAGTCGAACATAATGGATTTATTCTTTCCATGTTACTTTCTGGGTTACTTATACTGTTATCTGTTAGGATAACTACATGGAAGAAGCATTGAAGATGAGGAACTTGTTGCAAGAGTTTCTTAAAAAGCATGATGGTATAAGATACCCCTCTATTCTTGGACTTAGAGAGCATATATTTACTGGAAGGTAAATTTTCTCTCTCCTTCTCTCTCTCTCTCTCCTGATCCTTTATTTTTATCTATTTTGCCTCTCATGGCCAGTTTTTTGCATTCTTCATTGTTCTTGTTTCTGGATGCAGTGTTTCGTCGCTTGCTTGGTTCATGTCTAATCAAGAAACGAGTTTCGTTACAATCGGTCAGAGACTTTTGGCGAATCCTCTCAAGTAAGTAGTCATCTCTAATGATTAAGTGCTTGAAAAGGAATTTTTGGTTCCCCTCTCCAATCAATGTGGGATCTCACAATCCACCCCCTTGGGAGCTAGTGTCCTAGCTGACACACCCCCTGGTGTCTGGCTCTGGTACCATTTATAACAGCTCAAATCCACCGCTAGCAGATATTGTTCTTTTTGGGTTTTTCCTTAGGGCTTCCCCTACACACCGCCCGGTGTTTGGCTCTGATACCATTTGTAACAGCCCAAGCCCACCGCTAGCAGATATTGTCCTTTTTGAGTTCTCCCTTATGGCTTTCCCTCAAGGTTTTAAAACGCGTCTACTAGGGAGTGGTTTCCATACCCTTATAAGAAATGCTTTGTTCTCCTCTCTAACCAATGTGAGATCTTACAAGCCACCCCCCTTGGGGGCCAACATCCTCGCTAACACACCTCCTGGTGTCTGGCTCTGATACCATTAGTAATATCTCAAGCCCTCCGTTAGCAGATATTGTTTTTTTTTCCCCCCTTGTGGGCTTTCCCTCAAGGTTTTAAAACGTGTCTGCTAGGGTGAGGTTTCCACATCCTTATAAGCAATACTTCGTTCTTCTCTCTGAACAATGCGGGATCTCACAAACGATGTCCGTTTAGATTAGAAGTCACATACAATTGGCACTACAATCTGTCATTACTCAATCCTTCGAAGTAACAAATATTAGAGTAATTATAAATTAGGACCAAATAGTGTCCGGAGGAAACTATGACACTTACAGTCGAGACTTTTGGGGGATTGTGTCTCACTATTGTCGTATGTCGGTTCAAAATTAAGTATAGTCCATATATTGACCACTCGAGATTTTGATTTATTTTTCAAGTCAAGTTCTGTTACATATTTTTTCATCCATATTTTTATATTTTGTTCTTTCTAGAGTTCGTTTCCACTACGGGCATCCAGATGTGTTCGATAGGCTCTTCCACCTAACTCGAGGGGGCGTCAGTAAAGCTTCCAAGGTTATCAATTTGAGTGAAGACATATTTGCTGGTACACAATGATTTTCGTTTAAAAAAAGTTCCTCGATTTTGGCTTTACGAAGTTATTTACATATCTATAAATTTCAGGTTTCAACTCAACTCTTCGTGAAGGCAATGTCACTCATCACGAGTACATACAAGTTGGAAAAGGTCGAGATGTGGGCCTTAATCAGATTTCAATGTTTGAAGCAAAAGTAGCAAACGGGAACGGGGAGCAAACACTAAGTCGAGATATATACCGTCTCGGACACCGATTCGACTTCTTTCGGATGTTATCGTGTTATTTTACCACTATCGGGTTCTATTTTAGTACTCTGGTACGAGCCGTGTTCTTTATCTTTTCACCATACTTAAATGCATACTTTTCTTCACTTTATGATGTCTCTTCTTGCAGATAACTGTACTCACAGTATACGTATTCCTTTACGGTCGCCTTTATCTCGTTCTTAGTGGACTTGAAAAAGGTTTGAGTACTCAACCGGCCATTCGAGACAATAAGCCTCTGCAAGTTGCACTTGCTTCTCAATCTTTTGTTCAGATTGGATTTTTGATGGCATTGCCTATGCTGATGGAGATTGGTTTGGAAAGGGGATTCCGTACTGCATTGAGTGAGTTCATATTGATGCAATTACAGCTAGCCCCCGTCTTTTTTACCTTTTCTCTTGGAACAAAGACTCACTATTATGGGAGGACATTACTTCACGGAGGCGCTAAGTACAGGCCTACGGGTCGTGGGTTCGTTGTGTTTCATGCCAAGTTTGCTGATAACTATAGGCTCTACTCTCGTAGCCACTTCGTTAAAGGTCTCGAGCTCATGATCCTACTTCTTGTGTACCAGATATTTGGTCACACTTATAGAAGTGCAGTTGCATATGTGTTGATTACTGTATCTATGTGGTTTATGGTCGGTACATGGTTGTTTGCTCCCTTTCTCTTCAACCCTTCCGGTTTCGAGTGGCAAAAGATCGTCGACGATTGGACAGATTGGAATAAATGGATAAGTAATCGTGGTGGCATTGGTGTTCCACCAGAAAAAAGTTGGGAATCGTGGTGGGAGGAAGAACAAGAGCATTTACGACACTCGGGAATGCGCGGTTTAGTAGCTGAGATATTGTTAGCTTCTCGATTCTTTATCTATCAGTATGGTTTGGTCTATCATCTTAGTATTACGCAGCGCGTAAATACGAAAAGTTTTCTGGTAAATCAACCATTTTATGTTCTATTCAGCTTCTTTGTGTTTAAAACAAAATGAATATCATAATTAGTTCTTTTTTCCCTATTTGATCACAGGTTTATGGCATATCATGGCTGGTGATCGTTCTAGTTCTGTTTGTAATGAAGGTGAGTTGATTTGTGGTGGAAACTTGTATTTTACATTATAGAAAAAATGAAATTTATACTTGTTTAGGATTTCATTATTAACCTAGAGCTAATATGCTGTCCACCTAGTCATACCACGTGGTTTTCGAGACTTTTTGTGTGAGATCCCACGTTAGTTGGAAAGGGGAATGAAGCATTTCTTATAAGGGTGTGGAAACCTCTTCCTAGAAGATGCATTTTAAAACCGTGAGGTTGATGACAATACGTAACGGGCTAAAATGGACAATTTTTGCTAGCGGTGGGCTTGAGTTGTTAGAAATGGTATCAGAGGCAGGCACCGAGTGGTGTGCCAGCGAGGATGCTGGGACCCCAAGGGGGGTGGATTGTGAGATCCCACATCGATTGGAGAGGGGAATGAAACAATATTTCTTATAAGGGTGTGGAAATCTCTCCCTAGAAGACGCGTTTTGAAACCGTTTGGCTAACGGCGATGCATAACGGGCTAAAGCAGACAATATCTTCTAAGGGTGGGCTTGGTTTGTGACAAATGGTAACAGAGTCAGACATCGGGCGGTGTGCCAGCGAGGATGTTGGGCACCCAAGGGGGGTGGATTATGAGATTCCACATCGGTTGGAAAGGGGAACAAAGCATTCCTTTTAAGGGTGTAGAAATCTCTCCCTATAAGACGTGTTTTAAAACTGTGAGACTGACAGCAATACGTGACAAGCTAGAACGGACAATATTTGCTAGCGGTGGGCTTAGATTTTTACAAATGGTATCGAAGCCAGACATCGAGCGGTGTGCCAGCGAGGACGTTGGGCCCCCAAAGGGGGTGGATTATGAGATCCCACCTTAGTTGGAAAGGGGAACAAAGCATTCCTTATAAGGGTGTGAAAACCTCTCCCTAAAAGATGCATTTTAAACCGTGAGGCTGACAGCGATGCGTAATGGGCCAAAACGGACAATATCTACTAGAAGTGAGCTTGGGTTATTACAAATGATATTAGAACCAGACACCGAGCGGTGTGCCAACGAGGACATTGGGCCCCCAAGGGGGTGGATTGTGAGATCTCACATCGGTTAGAAAGGGGAACGAAACATTCTTTACAAGGGTGTGGAAACCTTTCTCTAGAAGACGCGTTTTAATCACACACGGTACATAACGGGCCAAAGCGGACAATATCTACTAGTATGTAGACACACCCGCATATATCGCACACGGTCCCTTATTTTTGGCTATTAACGTAATCTTTTTCTATTATTTTTTCCAGACTGTATCAGTTGGAAGGCGAAAATTCAGTGCGGATTTCCAACTCGTGTTCCGTTTGATAAAGGGCTTAATCTTCCTAACGTTCGTCTCGATTCTCGTCACCTTGATTGCTCTTCCTCATATGACAGTGCAGGATATCATTGTTTGCATACTTGCTTTCATGCCAACTGGTTGGGGCATGCTTTTGGTTAGTCCCTAATTTCATTCATTCTCGAGAGCGGAACTTTCTTTACTGAGAAGCAGGTTGTTTTTCTCTCTGTACTTAAAACTGTTGTCTTTCCAGATTGCACAAGCATTGAAACCGCTCGTTCAACGAGCGGGCATCTGGGGCTCCGTAAGGACACTCGCTCGTGGTTACGAGATCATCATGGGTTTGCTTCTGTTCACCCCAGTCGCATTCCTTGCCTGGTTTCCATTTGTTTCAGAATTCCAGACCCGGATGCTCTTCAACCAAGCGTTCAGCAGAGGACTGCAGATTTCTCGTATTCTTGGCGGGCATCGGAAGGATCGGTCCTCCCAAAACAAAGACTAAGAACAGTTGATGATGCATTGATAGGGTTGTTCATATGGGCAGGTAGTAGTAGAGTACACTAATAGTTACTTGATGGCTGCAAAAATTGGTTTTGTTCATAGTTCATGTTAACACGTCCGTTCCCCATACTCAAAATGTAAGCTTGCTGGAGTGAACAGTTGAGATATTATTTGTTACCATGTTACGGGTTCGATCCGATTTTTATTGGATTTTTAATTTTTTTCCCGTTCGCAAAATGGAAATGTTCGCCTAGTCTACTTAAAGATGTCCAAAGTATCATCAGTCTGTAAGCAGTTTTGCTTTGGGCTTCACCAAAAGTCATCGTACCAATAGAATGTATTATTTACTTATAAACACATAATCATTTCCTAAATTAGTCAACGTGGATTCCCTCTCAACAACCCTCCTCAAATGTCGAACAAAGAAGTTGTGACTCTCAAAAGTGACTCGAGTGTCGAACAAATGGTGTACTTTGTTTGAGGGCTCCAAAGAAGGAGTTTAGTCTCGATTAAGGGAAGGTTGTACTTCGGGGGCTCGAAAGAAGGTGTCGAGCTTCAATTAAGGGGGGACTATTCGAGGGCTCCATAGACCTGAGGGGAAGACTCTATAGTGTACTTTGTTCGAAATTCAAAAAAATAAATAGTTGTGGTTGTTCATGTCATTAGATCATATGAACACTTCTATACGTCGATATAGTTCAATGTTAATAATAAAATTAAATCTTTTATGAATCAAACGTGTATAACGTCTATCAAAATGCTCGGAAAGAAGTTTGTCACAATTCAAAAGAGATTTTAATATCACATCTTACGGTATTTTGATTGATAATGGTACCTTTAGAATGGTACTATCAACTATTAATTTTGCGACTTTGAATACGATTTTACATTATTGATTTGCTTCTTTTCGTTGAGATGCCTTATTTACGAAACCTCCCGAAATATTTGGTACAATATCTTTGAATGTTTGCTTAATCTATTACACCTAAATGGTGTGAAAGTTATCTTATTTATAATCAAATAAATTTACAAGGGCGTGGAAATAACAATATATGGAAAGATATCTATGATAATAAGGTAAAATATCAAATATGATATATATGGTAAACTATAATTTATTATTAAATATCCTCTGCAACCCACCGCAAGCTGAGCGTCGGATTTGAACGAATGTGAAGTTTTGATCTGAAAAATTCAAATAGAGGTTTAAAAAACACTTTTTGGTGAATATGTCAACAACCTGGTTCAGAGAAGGCATAGAGAAACACTTTTTTCGCCATCGAAAATTGCAGATGGATCGTCGCTCAGCGGCGATGCTGCCAACAAGAATATGCCTAACCCATGAAGAGGGATTGTTGCTTATCGATGATGCTGCCTTGGCTCTGGTGAGAATATGTCAACCCAACGAGTAGAAGGGGAAACCTAGAGCAAAGGACAAAGACAATGTTGAAACCGAAAGAGTCGCCACAGTGGACAAAGGGGCCAATTTTGGCTAGAAGGGCGACGGCAACTTGGTTGTCGAAGAAGCATAGTGCGGCGCCCAAATTCCAAAGATAAATTTCTACAGAATGTTGATAGGTTTAGGTTAGGGTTTCTGCTAAGGATGAAGGAAGATTAGAAAGAAGACCTTTTAATCTTTTACGGTCTTTTTTTAAGGTCTCTACAACAAACCAATGTTATTAAAAGTGTGAGGCTTCTTATAGCGTTTTTGTAGAACTTTAATGAACGGTATAATAGAGAGTATGAATATATAGTTTATATACGTTACTATGAAAATATTTTATAGCGTTTTTTATTTTGTCAATTCTTTACCGATTGTTCACTTTAACGAACCAATGTTATTTTGTAAGAAAAAATTAATATATGACAAGGTACATGAATAAATCGAGACCGTATTCGAATAAAAACGACCTTGAAAATATGATAACTAAAATATAATTTTATTTATTTATTATTATTATTATTTTTTTTTTGTTAACTCATCCATCCATTATTAATGTATTTCTTAAAATATTAAGCATGTATTTAAATATATAATTGAGATAAAATTCATTTTGAAAATAAATTAGTTAAAATTATAGCATTTATAGTGGTCCTAATTCTCCTCATAGAATCACTGAGTAGTGACTAGCACCCACCCGAACAATGGTTAGTGGTTACTTATTTTATGATGTCCCACATGGGTGGGGGAGGAGAACAAACCATCATTTATGAGGGTGTGGAAACCTTTCCTTAATAGACGTGTTTTAAAGCCTTGAGGAGAAACTCGAAAGGGAAAGCCCAAAGAGGACAATATCTGCTAGTGGTGGAATCTGGGCCGTTACATATTTTGATCGACAATTACTAGTCTTGATCACAAGTCATTAATTACTAGCATTGGTCCTCATTCCCAGTCGTCATCGTCGTTCGTTAGTTATTGATCCTCGACCTAGGTCTCTATTACTGGGTACTGATATCCAATCTCAACCATTGGCCACCAATCTTCGAGGACAAGGAACTAGCAATCAACAATCAGTGAATAGGAGCGATGAACAATGACCATACAGAATGCTTCGTTTTCCTTCCCAACCGATATGAGATCTCATATTCGATGTTATGGTCATGTCGAATTCTGTAGGTTATCAGGAATAGAGTAGTCACGAATTGAAGGTGCAGTCCAGTTCAACGTTAGTATGCTCAATACGATATGGGTAAGAAACATTTTTTTTCAAAAAATCTAAAAGCAATAAATTGTTTTCATAACTTATGATTATGAAACTAAGTATAACATTTTATTTTTATATAACAAAGTCAAATGTAGATATAATATAACCCAAAGTATTAAGAGGTAGGGATGTTCTCCTAATCCCCTACCCATTAATTTATATTTATTTTTAATATATGATCACCAAACTATTTAAATCTGTGGGAAATTTTATATTAAGAGGATTGGACCACGTTGAAAGTTTTAATTTTAATTAATTTTGTAATTGAAAATGACTTGTTTGGAAATTAAATAAAAAATATTTCAAATGCATTAGCTTAAAAAAATAGTTTTATTAAAATATTTTAGGTTTTAGAATAAATCATATATATCCCATACGCTACCTTTGTCTAGGGTTGTCGTGGTAGTCTTCTAGGTCCTTAGGACGGTTTAGCAGCCTTGACATGGGTTCACGTTTTTAGGTTTCTCGGTTCCAACTCTTACTGTCTAGTTCGATTAGGAGCACTAGGTTTACACCTTTTGATCGTCTCTCACCATCCTACTAAAAACATTTCGTCCTAGGTTATAGTCTAGCCAAACTGACGTTCTCACCCTAGTCATATTATGTTTGTCCTACCTTCACTCTGTAGAGAGAATCACACAATCAATCACCTGGAGTTAATGTACTAGCAAATATTGTCCTTTTTGGGGTTTCCCGTCAAGAGCTTTACCTCAAGGTTTTAAAACGTGTCTACTATGGAGATGATTTAGCTTTACTTCGATTAGTGCATCGCACCATCAGGTGACTGATTCTAATACCATTTTCCAAACTCACCGCTAGCCGATATTATCCTCTTTGGGTTTGTCTGTCAAGGGCTTCTCCTCAAGGTTTTAAAACATGTCTACTATGGAGAGGGGTCTAACCCTACTTCAATCAGTGTCTCGCACCATCCAGTGACTAGCTCTAATATCATTGGTAACAGCTCAAGCCCACTACTAACAACATATATTATCCATTTTGGCCGGTTACATATCGCTATCAACTTCATAGTTTTAAAACGCGTATGCTAGGAGGAGGTTTTCAGACATTTATAACGAATGTTTCGTTCCCCTTTTCAACATGGGATCTCACAATTTTTTTTTTCCGACATATACACGGAAAAAGATGCGAACAAATTTGAATCATTATTGATGAAATGATTATAGCTTTGAATAGATTGTAGGAAATACCCAATAATTGCAATGAAAACGTGGAGGGAATTAATGGGTCAGGGATTCACATGATGAGGGAGGAATGGATCAAATAAGCCCTCCTCATGGACTGGCTTGGTTGACTCGCCCCACTGCACTGCCATATACGGCACGTTTGGCGCCGCGCCTGTGGCCTGTGGCATGGATGTGCGACCAAACGCCAATTCTTGCTTTGCTAAATGCATGCCTAAGGTACCCACATTTTACTTCATTAAATAAATATTTCAAAACTTTTTTAGAAATATAAATTTTTTAAATTTTCAAACCAAAACTCGGACCTCAATCGAGCGACGGTGACCTAGAAGATGATTTGGATCGTCAAACTATTACAAGTACGAGCATTGGTAGGTTCAGTTGATTTGGGTTGAGATATTTTTCAGATTCAGTTCAATTGTTCGAGATGTAAATTATTTCAACTCATAATAAACCGAGCTCAATCTAGTTTTTAATTTTTTCTAGTAATTTATTGAATATTTTATTTTTTATAAAAGTAAAATGTTAGTAAAATTTGCCATTTTAAAGCATCGCACAAATAGTTAAAAATTATTTAAAATAAATATATATGATATTGTAAGCAAAAATGTATATTTTAAAATTAACAATAAATTCGAGTTGGTTCGATTAACCCATTGTCGTTTTAAGAGAACTCATAAACCAACTCAATCTATAAAATTTCATTTATTTAAACATAACCCAACTCAAACTAGACAGGTTCGTTCTTTGATCGAATTTTTTTAGTTATTAAGTTTTTTTAACACCCTTAATTTTAGGTGTAACGATCCTAAATTTTCGCATACTCAAAAAGTCGTTACTAACGTCTCATGTTCATCTCTAGTGCGGAAATATAATTTTTAAAATGAACATCATTTATAACATAAACTTCGAAAATGCTTAAAACAACTTATTGTTTGGAAAATACAGTCATGGTCTTACGTGTTTAAATACGAAATATTGAAATTTAGAGAAAATAAAAAATAAATGCAAAACAATCTATTTTAGGTCACCGTCACATCATTACAAATCCTAATTTCTATTAAAAGTTCAGAAGAGTTTCTACTTTAATGCTAGTTTTGAAACGGGTTTTTCTTTTATTTCTATTCGTCCATTTATTTAATTTATATTTCAATTTGTTCGGGCATTATTTTACTCTTTTTGTCGGGTTGTTGTGTGGTCTCATTAGCTCGGTCGGATTTGATTGGAGATGAGGTAATAATATCGATGAGTATTGAATATTGGTATGATTTTGTCTAACACATTCCAATGCTTTAAGTTTGTTTGATATTGAATTTGTCAAACTTTTTATGACGTTGATACATGTAGGATAAGACTTGTATAGCCAAACGTGATAAGTTGGCCCCTACAAACTATGGGTGACATGTTGGATGGTGATGTTTGATGTAGTCTTCTTGGACTTCGTGCTCTGTTTGGTTCATTTCAAAGCTCGGAATGTGAGCCGTCTAGCGTGGTCTGTCTTGTGACATATTTGAACTGTTGTTCTAAGTGATTAAAATCACCTACTTTTATACTTAGAAAGTCGATTCAGACGTGTCCTAAATCTTACTGGTGGGGAATGACTTACTCTTATCCAATTTAATCATAAATACTTTTACATATTTTGTTTTGAGCTGTGAAGTTGGTTTGAACGTGTTCTCGAACTTCAAGGATATGTAAGCTTTGTGACAACGTATTATATCCTCAGATTCCTTGAGTCGTTTTCATTGTTGCCTAGTCGGAAGGTTTTTAGGGATGAGTGTATCTTTGAGCTCTACCTGTCCCGAAGATTTGTATATATGACTTTTTGTTCTTTGCGTTGATTTTTATCGTTGGTCTGTTTTTTGGGCTAGTTTTCCTATTCTTTGGCTTTTCTCTTGTTTGGATTTTATCGTTACGTTTTGACTTTAAGTTTAGGGTTTTAGGGTTTAGGGTTTAGTTGGTTTTGAACGTGTTCTCAGACTTCAAGGAAATGTAAGCTTTGTGACAACGTATTACATCCTCACACTCCTCGAGTCGTTTTCATTGTTGCCTAGTCTGAAGGTTTCTAGGGAAGAGTGTATCTTTGAGCTTCTACCGGTCTCGAAGATTTGTACATGTGACTTTGTTCTTTGCATTGATTTTTATCGTTTGTCTGTTTTTTGGGTTACTTTTCCTATTCTTTGACTTTTGTCTTGTTTTGATCTTGTCGTTATTCTTTGACTTTAGGTTGAGTCTCTCCCTCTTGTTATTATTACGTTTTAAAAAAATAAAAAAAATTATTAATCATAGACAAAAATCGATGGATACGTTAATCTAAGCATATTGTAAAGATTATAACACTATCAAATTAAATATAGTTTAAAGATTTACCTTTTATATATAGTGCAATAATATTTCTAACTTTTTAAAAATTGACACGTGTAAATATTTAATATAAATATAAAATTTATTGTACGTTGTTACATTCTTTATCAATATAATATATGATTTGCAAAGTTGACTTAACACTTTTTATATTAAAATAATATTTTCAAATAAAAATATATATTTTCTCTCTCCTTTTTTTTTTTTACAACGAAGGACAAGATTTAATTTTTAAAGTTTTATTGATATAAAAAAAATCTAAAAATATATCTTTATATTTAAAAAATATAAAAAAATACTCGTTTAAAAAATATCCTTTAATTTTAAAAAGTTAAAAAATAATATTAACATTAGTATCACAAAAATACTCATGAAATTTAAAAAATAACATTAAAAAATTTAACGATAATTAGTTGGGTAGAAACATTTTTTTTAATTTTAATTTAATTATTCGAATCGTAAATTATTTCCGTCTAAACAATTCTATTAAATAATAAATACGACCCTGATTATTAATTCATTTATTCAATTTTTTGTTTAAAAAATAAAATATTTATTTAATAGAGGAAGTGACGTAAAATATTTTATTTATTATATGAACAAACATGTACCAAAATGGTATTTGACATTAATGATATGGCAAAAAAAAAAAATAATAATAATAATAATAATTGAGTATTTTTCTTTAATAGGTGAGACATATACCATTTCAATCAAACACTTTATTTTACCACTCCGATGAATTATACCTATCTTCGATTATTTGGAGGTGCACAACCAAGAATCGTCAGAGATTTTACCCTAACTAATAAGAATCTGTATCCAATCAATAGAGCTGATCTTCATATGTCATAGTGCATCGTGATCATGATTTTCAATGAATAATTGTTGTTGTACTTGTCACGATGCTACACGCCATTTATATTTATGTATGAAGTCTCGTAATTGACTTTCGTATCTATCACGTGATAGAACATGCATTACATAACACATAAAGACAACTCACACATGTCCAACCTTACCTTATAATCCTATAGTGAGAGTTGGTTCATAATAAAATTGCAACCAATTACCAAATTTACCTATAAAGGTTTTTGCTTGGGGTATGCGATTATTGCCCGAGAAACTAAAAATAGAGGTTTGAACGTGATCGTTGAAAATTATCCTAAAATGGCTAAGAGAGTTACGTTAGTCATTTTTTTACCAACTATTGTTCGTGAAGCTAAATGAGCTTAAACCGAGAATTAATTTGAAATTAAACATAAGAATTTTAATAATCAAGTGTTGGTCCGAGTTATCTAAATCGATTGAAAATCAGGGTCGGAATAAACGGTTTCTTACCCGAGAAAATAAAGTAAGGTAACTTGAACCCAAAATTCGTTCATTGTGCAAAATCGATAGTGGCAGCATTTGCGCACGCAATGACGATGACGACGGTTGTATATTAGATGATAGAGAACAACCGACAGTGAGGGGGTAAGAGAGAGAAAAACTAACTCAGTGGTGGTTTGGTAGCGATGCTGTGCACGACAACAGACATTGGAGGAGGGGCAAAGTTGTGTGTGCGAGTGCTAGGTGTCACGATCCACGATGAATGTACGACGTAACACTGGGTGGGAGAGATCGAGAAAAAAAAGGTGCAATGGAGATTGTGAGATCCCACGTAAGTTGGAGAGGGAAACTAACTCGTTTTAAAAACCTTGAGAGAAAACCCGAAATGAAAAGTTAAAAGATAACAATGTCTACTAGCAGTGGGTTTGACCCGTTAACGAGACGACCTAGTGAGATGAAGCACATAAATTAAGCTTTTTTACGTTTCTAATTTAACGAGACTAATAAGTTCGACTAATTTAAATTGATCGTAACTCAATCATGTCTGAAAATAAAAATAAAATATAGCAATTATGAATAAAATAAATGTTTAACTCAACCATTTAATAGTCGAAATTAAAATAAATAAAATACAGAAATTATGAATAAAATAAATTAATGAATTTAGGTCAAACATAATAACTAAATATAAACAAATTTCAAACCAGTTGAACTAAAAATATAATTTAGTAATTTACTCTTAATATTATTTTAATTTCTCCTTTTTTTTTTTATTTTAATTTGGTTTTTTATTTAAACGGCGAATGACACCCAAAATTTCAATTTGCAGTTAAAAAGGCATTTCTCCTTCTCTGTTTACCCGTGCGTTTCTCTGAGATCAGCTGCATTGGGTTGGCAGCTTCGTTTCTCGATTGGCCGAGGAGGAAGGCGACTGTTCCTGTGCTGAAGCTCGCCGGAAAAATGGACGGAGGACCGGATTCGAATCCGAAGACGGCGTTGTTGGCAGGGGCGGTGAAGCGCGACGGCAGCGGGAGACGCGGCCGACTCAGTCGGGGATACTCGGTGAACTCGCTCCGTAGCGAGTTCATTTCTAGATTGCCTGAAAAAGTGAAGTCTCATCTTCAGGATGTTGAATCTCCCTATGAAATTGATCTTTCGCAGTCGACTGCCTTTAGCAGAGGTTCTTCTCTCTCTTCCTGATTATCGTTCTCTTATCTCTTTTGTTATTTGCTGTTTCAATTTCTTTCTGGTTGCTGAAAGAATGAAGATGATAAACGAGGAGAATTCTTGTTTTGTTTATGATTATTTGCTCTTCGCTTGTTCTTTAGTGTACTTCTGGGATGATTACGAAGGCGGAGGCAACGCTAAACTCTGTTTTATATCCTCTGTTCATTAGAGTGAAATCTGATTAACCTAGACTGTTTTTGATGCGAAATGTTCATTTCGAATGCTCGTTTTTTTCTCTTTTTTTATTTTTTATTGAGGTTGTCATCTTCTGAGTAATCGCCATCTTCAATGTTCTAGGGTGGAAGAACAGATACTACTGACGTATTGGTTTGTTATAGGGGAAAAGGACTACTATGAAAGGCAAATTGCTACCTTAAAGTCATTTGAGGAAGTCGATTCATTGGTGACATCTGACTGCATTGACGAGGAAGACAGTGAAGAACGAGCTCAGGAAGAGAGGGCCATGAAGATCTCAAACTATGCGAATATAGTACTTCTTTTATTGAAGGTCGTCTATGTTACCAACCATGAATTTAGTACACTAGATGAAGAATTTCGTAGCCGTTGGCTTATAATGAGCAGCATTAATTATGATATCACCAATTTTCTGCAGACTTAGTCCTAAATCAACTATTAACAAGGAAAAGAAAACGAGATAGAAAATGAATTGTTGAAATTGGTATGGCCTCAATGCTGAGCATATATAAATCAAGAGCTGATTATGATTGTTTTGTGGTTTATTAAAGGCTCTGTTCTGGTCCCTTATTCCAGACCTTGAATTCACTCTCTAGTGACAGTTTGCAGATTTATGCTACAGTACGGAGTGGATCCATAGCCATTGCTGCGTCAACACTGGATTCCTTACTTGATCTCTTGGCTGGTGGAATACTTTGGTTTACTCACTTGTACATGAAGCGAGTAAATATTTATAAATTCCCGATTGGAAAGCTGAGGGTGCAGCCAGTCGGCATTATTGTATTTGCTGCTGTCATGGCTACGTTAGGTATCTCTTGTTCCTTTAAAACCAGTGTGAAATTGCATTGCTTTTCTCATTCAGCCATTTGAACCATGATCGGATGGTAGGAATGTCTAGTAATTCTATTGTCTATCTACCTCATATTCCTGCAAAAAATGAAGATTCTTTCTCAATTATAACAAGTTAAAGTATAGACAACCATAATTGGTGGATATTACGCCTATGTCTTGTAACTAGCAGAGAGCAAGTCTGTGCAATTATCTATTCATTTTGTATTCTGGAATCTTTAATGGCTGAATCATCTTGGTTACCTCAAAATTTCATTCCAAGCATGATTGTATGATTTGGGTTACTTTAACAATGTGGATGGCTAACCCATTTCAATTTCTTGTTTAGGATTTCAGGTATTGCTTCAAGCTGCAGAACAACTAATTCAAGATAAACCGTCTGAGGGTCTGTCGCCAGAACAATTCATCTGGCTGTGCGCAATTATGATCTCTGCCACAGTAGTAAAACTTGCCCTCTGGTTTTACTGCAAAAGCTCAAGAAATGATATTGTGCGCGCTTATGCGAAGGTTGTTTAACCTACAATTATTATTATGCATTTGTTTTCAAATGAATAATTCTTCAATATACATGGCATAAATCCTTCCAATGCTATTTCCCAGGATCATTACTTTGATGTCGTAACAAATGTGGTTGGATTAGTTGCAGCTATTCTTGGTGATAAGATCTTTTGGTGGATAGATCCGATCGGTGCTATTGCCTTAGCCATATATACAATTTTAAATTGGTCTGGAACTGTATGGGAAAATGCAGGTACATATTTACTCGCATTTTGTTCCCTTTCTCCTAAAATGAAAATTTCTGATGTTTGTTGGATATGCTAATCAGTCTTCTTTTTGGGAAATCCCATGATTCCTTTTTTCTTTTTCTTCTTTTAACTTTTACTGGGCATAACAAAATACTAAAACGATTAGATCCGGTAAGGAGTTTTATAATAATAAGTCTAGCACCCATGGTTCTAAATGAAAATGTTCTTCATCGAGTTGCAGAGCGAAAAGAAGATATTGGTGCAAACGTTCTTCTGTTGTCATGGTAAATGTGATATGATTTAAAAAAAAAGATTTGAAATAACTATATTTTTGTCATATACCTGAAGTAATTGTATGTTTGTAGCATTTGCAGTTTTGAATTGTGAGCCATTCTCTCATTTCATGATACTTGCATTCCTTCCAGCTTACAACTAACACGAGGTTAATTCTTGTTGTAGTTTCACTCGTGGGGAAATCAGCCCCTCCTGAAGTCCTGCAAAAGTTGACTTATCTTGTCATTAGGCATCCTGAGGTCAAACGCGTCGATACAGTTCGTGCCTACACCTTTGGTGTTCTTTATTTTGTAGAGGTCAGCCATACTTTTTCTATCTTGCATTTAGTTTTTTCGTTTATTGTAATAGCACCATAATCACCGCAATGTGATTTGCACATGATAACTTTACACTCTTAGATATAAGAACGAAATTGCTAACCTATTTTAAATTTGTAACTAGTGGTTATTAATGACGAGCATATTTCTAAATTCATAAATTCATGTCTGCATGATTTTAAAACAATCCAAAAACAGATGTTATAATTTAAGGAACTTTCTTTAACAGTCCATCGCTAGCAGATATTGTCTTTTTTGGGCTTTCCCTTTCAAGCTTCTCCTCCAGATTTTTAGAACACGGTCTACTAGGGGAGGTTTCCACGCCCTTATAAAGAATGTTTCATTATTCTCTCTAGCCGATATGAGATCTCACAATCCACTCCCCTTTGGGGTCCAACATTCTTGTTGGCACTCGTTCCCTTCGCCAATTGATGTGATACCCCCCAATCCACCCTTTTTCGGGGCCCAGCGTCCTTGCTGGCACACCGCCTCGTGTCCACCAACCTTTGGGGCTAAGCCTCTTCACTGACACATCACTCGATGTCTGGCTCTGATACATTTGTAACAGCCCAAGCCCAACGCTACCAGAGATTGTCCTCTTTTGGCTTTTCCTTTCAGGCTCCCCCTCAAGGTTTTTAAAACATGTGTGCTAGGAGGAGGTTTCCACACCCTTATAAAGAATGCTTCGTTCTCCTCCCAACTGATGTGGGATCTCACACTTTTTCATATTGGCACCTTCTAATAAAAAGGTTGAAACAAATCTCTTAACCAAGAACTATACTCGGTTGCCGTTTGATGGTTTAAAGTTAACAGGAACATTGTTTTAAATATTTATGTAATTAAGAATTTGATATGCTTATACTGACAACCAATCAGGTGGACATTGAACTTCCGGAGGAGCTTCCATTGAAAGAAGCACACGCCATTGGAGAAACGTTGCAGATCAAAATCGAAAAGCTTCCAGAAGTTGAAAGGGCATTTGTTCATCTGGACTTTGAATGTGAGCATAAACCAGAGCACTCGATACTCAGAAGGTTACCAAACACTTAGCCCTCATGTTTTATTGGTATCTATTCCATAACCATCTTGACTTGTTTTGTTATGTTTCTACGTCTTGTATGTGCCTGCCTTTTCTTTTTGCCGGTTGAAAAAGGCTATATATTTTCAATCAGATCAAATAATCAGTTTCTACTTTCAAGTTTTTTTTTTTTTTTTTTTTTTTTTTTGCGTTAAATTATAAAAAGTACTCAAGAACTTCGGGTAGGTTTTCAGGTTATGCTCCTAGAATTTGAAATTTGTTTTTAAAAAATACATTTCTAACTTTTAAATTGTTCTATGTTTTCTCCTAAAAGTAGTTCTTAGGAATATGCATATTACAGATCCCTCATTTTCGGGAAATTGTGATGTTATTTGCAGTTATATAAAATATTAAGATTGTTGTCATTTATTTTATCGGAAGAAAATGTTAATTTCAATTTGTACATAAAAGTTGTCTTGTCCATTTATGTGAATGATGTAAATGATGATACATATGTTTTCCAATTGTTGCACGTTAGTCCTGGAACAGGTTTTTTTTGGAGTTCACCAATAATTTTACAATTCTATCCTATCCGCACGATTGAAATCGAATTACAAAGTTCAAAGTTTAGGGGTATTTTATGTAACATAACCATTTTTTTTATTATTATAATAATAATAATAAGTAATAACTTCGTAAAAGTAAGCAATGACTTAAAAAGTAATTAGTATGCCTTAGTTATTGTCCGAATATATTATCATTGTAGTCTTCTTTTATCTCTACATTTACAAATTTATATGTGATTGAAAATCTTAAATAATTTAACATAATTATAATTGTTGAAAAATCTCATTTAATCTTCACTAAATTTATAATTTGGAAGGAAAAAAATGTGATATAAAAACATAAAATTTATGTGAATGAATTAAAATTCAACTTAGTTCGCATGGAATATTGGACCTCTCATTTATTTGACTATAATTCACTTTCATTTTTTACCTATTTTCGCTAGCATTCGAGTCTAAAATTACTCATGGTGACATAAAGTATTGTAATTTTCATCCCTTCACACCCACATAATTGATCAAAATTATTAAATCCAAACTTTTAAAACATAAAAGTCTTTAATTTGTTGTAATTTAGGTTTCAAACGTAATTTTTCTAAATTCAAACTTAAGAGTTATTATGACTGTTCAAGCCCACGTTCCATTTCGGGCTTCTCTCAGTGTTTCTAAAATGATTTCCATACCTTTATGAAGAACGATTTGTTCTCCTACCCAAAACAACGTGAGATCTCATAGTTATTCTATTTTTTGTGTAATTATGTTCCTCTCGAATCCAATCATTATCATTTTCAATTTTATAGGGATCTAAACACCATCTGCTCTATTTTATAATGATTCCGTTTTTTAATTGATTTTTTAAATTGATGCTTGTTTCCACCTAGTTTATAAGTTACTTACTCATATTTAGAGACCAAGAGTCAAATTTTAGAAATTTAAAAATTACATTATTCATTTAAAAAACAAATGGTTTTGTTTATTTGTTTATGTTAACAAGATTAAAATATGTAAAAAGAAATATTAAAAAAAAATGTAGTTTTTAGTAAACAAAGAGAGTGATAGAGGTGTTAACAACTCTAATGTCTGGATCAATCCAACTTAATCCATACCGATTGAATTAAGCTAAATTCAAATAAATAAAAAATTTATGCATTTAGTTCATGATTATTCTAAAATTAGATTGAGATGAATCAAACCAACCCGAATTTATTGTTAATTTTATACATTATTAGTTAGCAAATAATTATATATACCTAGTTTTATTTGATTAATTATTCTCTAATAACTCTTAAAATTAACTTTTAACTATTTAGAATACAATATTTTTTAATATATATATATCGAAATATATTATTTAAATGTTTGAAAATAAATAAAAAAACATTTAATAATATTTTTTAAAATTAAAAGATATTTTTGAAATTGTGACTTTTAAAGAGTATTATTAAAAAGTTTGGTAGTTGAGATAAAATAGTAATGTTAAAAAGTTTTTTTATTTTTATTTTTATTAATTTAAATCTAATAATAAAAAATAAAAAAAAATAAAAAAGCTTCCCGCCCACTTCAAAATCTTGATCCTTTTCCGATGCTATAAAAGGGTCTTTCCCTTTTTTCTTCTCTCATCCAAAAGAAGAGTGAAAAGATAAGAACAGATAGAATAGACGAATGATTACTTTATTATTGTCTAGATGCTTAGAATAATCATCCAAATCTAGAAAAATTCAAATTTACCATCTCCTCAAATCTTAGTAGTTTTGTCTGAACAGTTCGTTCGCTCTCTCCTCTTCCACAATGTCTTCCAACGGACGCTCCAAATCTGCCGCTCCCATCTCCCCTGAGCCCGACGCTGATGCTTCTTCCCCCAACAAGAAGCTCAAATCCGAGCTCAATGGAGATGGAACTCCCATTTCACATTCCCCCGCTAAACTGGCTTCTCAGAGCACGAAGGTGAAGGCGGAATTGAGCGGCGACGAGGACTATGATTCGGCTAGGTTCGTGGAGCCCCGCATTCCAGATAGTGAGGCGAGAGAACGGTGGCCTCTGCAGTATCGGGGAAAGGTAGTTGAAATTCGTTCCCGAAATATTGCTTTGGGTTTTTTTTTGTTCGGTTGTATAGCGGAAATGGGACATTATAGCACGAGATTTCGGTAATTTTGATGTATTTGTGTGTTAACCTCTTGATGTGGGTATTCAATGTGTGGAAGAACTTAATTCGAATACCGGAAGTCTTATATTGCTGCTTGTTGCTGGATTTTTTTTGGTTGTTGGTTTTCTTGAAGGACTTTAGCCCCAAGAAAATGAGATTTTCTGTTGGATGATGAAAGTCCCACATCGGCTAATTTAGGGAATGATCGTGGGTTTATAATCAAAGAATACTATCTCCATTGGTACGAGGCCTTTTGGGAAAGGTCAGAGCAAAGCTATGAGAGCTTAGGCTCAAAGTGGACAATACCATACCATTGTGGAGATTCGTGTTCGTCTAACAATTTCTACTTGTTCTTGGATGGGGTTGAATTGAGGTGACTATTTGTTTTGGAGGAGGACATTAGTACCTAGGATTAGGATGGAGCATCAAGTGGGTATTTTCAAGGCTTCTCTAATGAAGTGGTTAATAATATTCAACTATCATTGGGTAAACAGTAATTCAAAAATGTCTAATAGGTCAAACTTATTAGGATCGCTTAACAACGCACACACCCTAATAGTCAACTCCAACAATCTCCCACTTGGAAACTAGAGAAACAACGCACACACCCTAATAGTCAACTCCAACAATCTCCCACTTGGAAACTAGAGAAACAACGCACACACCCTAATAGTCAACTCCAACAATCTCCCACTTGGAAACTAGAGAAAATACGAGGAGGAATATTAGCTAAAAATTTAGTTTTATTGATGATTTTAGGTATGTTACATCTTGGATCGAGTATATATAGGGAGGGTTTCAATTTATTAAATATAACTTTCAAAGATTTAACTAACTCTGAGAAATATCTACCAAATAAATCTCTACAAGATTTTTAGTGTAAATAGGCATTAGGTTCCATATCCCAACAATCTTCCACTGACAGATAGTCAACTCCAACAACCTCCCACTTGTAAACTGATCTAGTCAACCAAGAATTTTCCATATCCCAACAATCTTCCACTTGTAGACTGTAGTCAACTCCAACAATCTCCCACTTGGAAACTGATCTAGTCAACCAAGAATTTTATTCTCAATCAGTATCATACCACTTGAGGCTTTGCACAACCTCAATGTTCCAACATCAACACAAAATGTTTGCTGGATTCCTTGCACCCTTTATCTTCTCCAAACACATTACCATCTTCCACTAACCTCCGAGTGAAATGACATCACCTTCTGTGTTTTGTCTTTGAATGATAGATCGGGTTCCTCGCCAACTGCATGACACTTTAACTATCTACCTAAAGAATCTTCTCACTGCTTCTTGCCTAATTCTTCTATATAGTCTGTCATCCATGTCATCTCCTTTCCAGTTTCAGCTATTGCCACGTACTGAGCCTCAGCAGATGAAAGAGTAACGCATTTCTAAAGCTTAGACATCCGATCATCCATGGCTTGCTCCCACTTGGTTGTATCCTCCAACCGTAGGGCCTCATCAAGGGGTTCGCGTTCCCCTTCATCCGTCATCAACCGATAGTGTAAAGAAGGTACATATCTATCTGATACTCTGATGGCTCTGGATGATCTTTTCAACACCTGCTCAGGTGTCACTTGCTCCGCTTTTGGTTCCTTAGCAACAGTCTCAGGAATTTCTTGAGTATCCGCTACAACATCACTAGGTGATTCTTTCAGCAACTCAACCTCAATTCCAACTTGTTTCACCTCTGGTTCCTCAGCAACTCAATCTCAATTCCAACTTGTTTCACCTCTGGTTCCTCAGCAACAGTCTTAGGAGTTTCTTGAGTATCCGCTACAACATCACTAGGTGAATCTTTCAGCAACTCAATCTCAACTCCCACTTGCTTCGTTGTCCCGATACTTTTCTTCAATTCTCTAACAGTCTTTGTGAAGCCAACTCGTTTCTGTTTGCTCATATCGCAGTTCTCACAAGGACTCATATCAATAGATTTCAAACCTTCCAAAACTCCTTCCGCAGCTGACATCTTCATTCCTTTAACACTCATATGTTCAAGTCTATTGTGCCAATCTTTGAAATTTCAATCTTCACAGATCGTGGTGAATTTCGCCTCACTCTTATACCAGTTGTTAGGATCGCTCAACAACGCACACACTCGATCAAGATGAACACGAAGAACAAGAGAGAGAAAATACAAGGAGGAATATGAACTAAAGGTTTTATTGATGATTTCAGGTATATACAACAAGAGAGAATACAGAGAATGAAGTAAGTACATCTTGAAAGGATTGCCTAATCGAGTATATATAGGGTTTCAATTTACTAAATATAACTTTTAAAGATTTAACCACCTACGAGATATAATCTATCAAATATATCTCTATCAAATGTTTACCAAATATCTACCAAATATATCTCTATCAGATCTTTACGAAATATCTACAAAATATATCTCTACAAGATCTTTACGGTAAATAATTGGCATCAGGCTCCATATCCCAACAAAACTTTCAAACTTTGTATTTAATAATATTCTCCAACTTATTTAACATTTTTACTTTTCTCTTAATGCTGCTGCTGCTATTGTTGCAGTTTGCTTCTTCATTTTATATATATCTTGGCCACAGCTTGCGTGTAGTTTAACTATTCTCATGGTCATGAGACAACAATATGATCTTATTGTTGGGGATTATTGGGCGGAGTAGTTCCGCATTGGCTAATTAAGAGGAAGATCATGGGTTTATTAAGTAAGGAACACTATCTCCATTGGTACGAGACTTTTTGGGGAAACAAAAAACAAACCCATGAGAGCTTATACTTAAAATGGACAATATCATACCATTGTGAAGGGTCATGGTTCATAGCATGGTGTCAAAGCCATGTCATAGAATCCTTAAGTGTTAAACAAAGAAGTTGTGAGTCTCAAAAGTGTACTCAAAGGTGATTCAAGTGTTGAACAAAGGGTATACTTTGTTCGAGGGCTCCAGAGAAGGAGTCGAGCCTCGATTAAGGGGAGGCTGTTTGAAATCTCCATAGTAGGCCAAAAGGGAGGCTATGTGATGTACTTTGTTTAAGGGGAGGATTGTTTGAGGATTATTGAAAGGAGTAGTCCCTTGGCTAATTAAGAGGAAGATCATGAGTTTATAAGTAAGGAACACTATCTCCATTGGTACGGGACCTTTTGGAAAAACCAAAAGCAAAGCCATGAGAGTTTATACTCAAAGTGGACAATATCATACCATTGTGGAGGGTCGTAGTTCCTAGCACCTATTGCATTTGTTTGCTAAGGTCTCTTAATGTTATTTTTAGTTCAAGCTCAAAAAAAATAGCAAAAAAAAGAATCTTGTTATATTAGAAAAATACAAGTAATGTAAATTTATATATAAACATGCATGTTGATACAACGATACTGAAATGTTTCTTGTGCCATTGATCTCCAAGCTCACCAGGCAATTACTGCTTAGGCTCTTTAGTATATCGATCTTTACTTGACGTTTTGCACCATACATTACTATGCTTGTATAAGTACAACACACTAAGATTTGGTTCTAGCTTGACTCACATCTACTTATTTTCTTTTATTTGTTCAGAAGCAGCAGCAGGTAGATGGGGAGAAAAATTCAAGGTAACGTCTCTAGTTCATGAACTATCCAACTCTTGCTAATAACTATATGCTTGTAGAATACATACCCACATGCAATATTAACGGTTTTCTTTTTCCTTGGTGCCCTTTTGTTTCTGTTATCTTATAGGGATGACGCTGAAGAGGTAATTCAGGCTCACCGTCATTACTCACAGGCTGAAGTTGACAATACCATTTACAATCTCTTTGATGATGCCCATGTTAAGGTGCGATTTACATACTCAAGTTTAAAGTTTTAATTTCTTTTAAAATTCTGTAGGATACTGTTTTCCTTGTTTAAATTCTTGGCGTAGATTCTTATATTAATTGTACATGGAAGGTTGTGTTTAGGCTGAAGATGGGGAGGAAGATTATATATGCAGAATTGTTGAAATGTTCGAGGCTGTCGATGGGCAACTATATTTCACTGCTCAATGGTATTATAGAGCTAAAGATACTGTAAGATGAACATAATGCGTTTCCATTATGTTTTACTCAAACTGTTCTTGGCCTGGTAATCAATTGACATTAGATTTTGTTTGTTACATTTTAGGTTGTGAAAGATCATGCTCATCTCATCAATGACAAGCGTGTATTCTTTTCAGAAGTTCGGGATGATAATCCATTGGATTGTCTTGTTAAGAAGCTAAATATAGCTAGAATTCCTATAAGTGTATAATTTTTACATTTGTACATCTGTTTGAGGGTTTTCTTATTAGGATGATGCTAATTTTTTTTGCTTGTTTTTTGTTTCAGATGGCCATGGATAAGAAGAAAACCCGTCCTCCAGCTTGTGACTTCTACTGTGACATGTTATACTTGTTGCCGTATTCCTCATTCATTAAACTGCCTGAAAAAAAGTTTGTAAAAGAATTAATTTCTTGGAACATGTATTTGTTAGAAATGACTGTTCGAAATATGTCGAAACAAATAACTATAGCATAAAGAACAACTCGAGGGAGAGAGCTTTTAAATAGAGGAACCTTAAGCATTTATACTTTTCAATTATCTTTGTTTTTGTGAAATAACATACCGTATTTATAGTGGAGAAAGTGTAACTAGTTTCCTAAACTTTCTCCTCAAGTTTAGCAACAATTTTCTGAAACCTATTCAAGCCAATAACTTCTTGAACAATTATCCTCCAAGTTAATAACTTCTCAGCATAACTTCTTTTGCTAAGTCAAGCTGATTAACTTACATCCTCAATAATATATGGTTCTCACATGTATCTTAACTTGTAGGTGAGAAAAGGGTTGGCAGTGAGGCGTCGTCGACAATTTCCTCCGAGGGTGATACCAATGGACCATGTGAAGTGACCTCAATTGGGGATGTCACTCAAGCACATCAGTGTTGTAAGCCTGATGTTGCACTTCTTGATTTATATTCAGGATGTGGTGCCATGTCAACTGGATTATGTTTAGGCGGCAATTTGTCTGGGGTGAACCTAGTCACAGTATGTTGCTTCACATATTTTAAACAACTGATCACATGAAATTTATTTCATAGCTTCATTTTTTTCCTCTCTGTTTTCTTTTTTTGTTTAACAGAAATGGGCAGTTGATTTAAATCAATATGCTTGTGAAAGTCTAAAGTTCAATCACCCAGAGACAGAGGTTAACTTTTTATGATTGAATTCAACTTGATATTCAACCATAATAGAACTTGTGCTTTCTTAGCTTGTTCTATATTGCAGGTTAGAAATGAAATGGCAGAAGATTTTTTATCGTTTTTAAAAGAGTGGGAAGTTCTTTGCAAATATTTTTCGTTGATAAAAAGTGAAGGGCCACAACAAAAGTACGTAGATCTTTTTGCTAATGAAGAGGAAGGGGAAGATGAAGGGGAAGCTGAAAAGACTGAAGATGATGAAGAGGTGTTTGAAGTAGGAAAAATACTTGCAATATGTTACGGTGATCCTAATGGAACTAAAAAGCGTGGATTGTTTCTTAAGGTATTTGATTGCTTGAATCTTAATTAACAGTTTGCTAAATCAGTTATGTGGATATGACTGTGAACCAATATTTGATATTTTTCATCATAACAATAGTAATGTTGTAAGATTCCACATTGGTTGGGAGGAGAACGGAACACCCTTTATAAGGGTGTGGAAACCTCTCCTTAGGAGACGCATTATAAAAACCTTGAAGGTAAACCCGAAAAGGAAAGCTCAAAGAGGACAATATCTGCTAGCAGTGGACTTGGGGCGTTACAAATGGTATTAGAGTCAGACACGGGCGATGTGCTAGCGAGGAGGTTAAGCCCCAAAGGGGGTGGACGCGAGGTGATGTGCCAGCGAGGAGGCTGAGCCTTGACGGTGGTGGACACGAGGCGGTGTGCCAGGGAGGAGGCTGAGCCCCGAAGAGGGTGGACACGAGGCGGTGTGCCAGTGAGGAGGTTGAGCCCCGAAGAGGGTGGACACGAGGCGGTGTGCCAGTAAGGACGCTGGGCCCCAAAGGGAGTGGTGGATTGCGGGGGTCTCCATCAATTGGAGAATGGAACCGAGTGCCAGCGAGAATGTTGGACCTCGAAGGGGGTGGATTGTAAGATCCTATATTGGTTGGGGAGGAGAACGAAATACCCTTTATAAGGTTGTGGAAACCTCTCCCTAGGAGACACGTTTTAAAAATATTGAGGGTAAGTCCAAAGAGGATAATATCAACTAGCGGTGGGCTTGAGGCGTTACAAATGTTCTTAGCTATATTCTTTAACTTAGTTGAGTTGTTTAATACTTAGTCCATAGGTTATTTTTATTTAAATGTAGGTTTCCTGGAAGGGTTATGGCTCTGAAGAAGACACATGGGAGCCAATTGAGGGATTGAGGTAAATATTCTAGTGAAGTTGTCTTGCCTGATATCGTTGTTGTTCAAGCATTTGACTGAGTTAAACTTTACGTTCTACTTAACAGCAACTGCAAGGAAAAGTTGAAAGATTTTGTGACAAATGGTTACAAATCAAAGAGCTTACCTTTGCCTGTAAGTTTAATTATTTTACTTACTTTTTTTCTTCAATATTGTTCTTATTAGAACTTTTGAGTTGGTAGGGTGATGTGGATGTTATCTGCGGAGGGCCTCCTTGCCAGGGTATTAGTGGTTTCAATCGCTTCAGGAACATAGAAAATCCACTGGAAGATGAGAAAAACAAACAGCTTGTTGTCTTCATGGACTTAGTGGAGTATCTTAGGCCTAATTATGTTTTGATGGAGAATGTATTAGATATTGTAAGGTTTGCCAATGGATATCTGGGACGGTATGCGCTTGGTCGTTTAATATCAATGAATTATCAAGTTCGTATGGGAATGATAGCAGCAGGTGCATATGGACTTCCACAATTTCGTAGGCGAATGTTTATGTGGGGTGCCCAACCAACAGAGGTTGGCTCATAACTACATTGGTTTTGGTATTAGGGACCTTTTGAAACTTGTAATAACATTCATTTCCCTTGTTTTCAGAAGCTTCCACAGTATCCTCTTCCAACTCATGATGTTGTAGTGAGGGGTGGAGTTCCTACTGAATTTGAGGTATGGAATTGTTATTGAGGCATTGTGGTTTAGTTTGTTGTTATTTGATTTGATGAGAATATATGATTATAATGCACAGATGAATGCTGTTGCTTTTGATGATGGACATAATGGCGTTGAGTTGGAAAAAAAGCTTCTTTTGGAAGATGCAATTTCTGATCTTCCTGTTGTATGTTCTTACCTTTCTTAACAGTTTGGATTTCAGTGATTAATTTTGCTCTTAGTTTTGTTTGCATAATTATGTGCAGGTTGGAAATGATGAGCGTCAAGATGAAATGCCTATTGATAAACCTCCCATGACTGAGTTTCAGCGTTTAATTAGATTGCCTAGGGAAGGTTAGCTACTTTGTTTCCTTCCCCCAAGTGCGTATTGAACCGTTAGTAGATATTGTCCTCTTTGAGTTTTCCCTCAAGGATTTTAAAACGTGTCTACTAGGGAGAGATTTCAACACTCTTATAAAGAATGCTTCGTTCTCCTCCCCAACCGATGTAGGATCTCACAATCCACTCCCTTTTGGAGCCCAACGTTCTCGTAGGCACTCGTTCCCCTCTCCAATGAGGGACTCCCAATCTACCCCTTTCAGAGCCTAGCTTCCTCATTGGCACACCGCCCAATGTCTAGCTTTGATACCATTTGTAACAACCCAAGCCCATCGCTAGCAGACATTGTCATCTTTGAGCTTTCCTTTTCGGGCTTCCCCTTAAGGTTTCTAAAACGCGTCTGCGAGGAAGAGGTTTTCACACCCTTTTAAGGAATGCTCCTTCTCCTTCCCAACCGATATGGGATCTCACAATCCACCCTCATTCGGGGCCCAGAGTCCTCGTTAGCTCTCGTTCCCTTTTCCAATCGATGTGGGATCCTCCAATCCTCCCCCTTCGGGGCCCAGCGTCCTTGCTAGCACACTGCCTCGTGTCCACCCCCATCGTGGCTCAGCTTCCTCGCTGGCACATTACTCAGTGTCTGACTCTGATACCATTTCATCCAAAGTAAAATAGAGCTAACGAATGTTGTCCTTGGTTATAATCTTGAATATGATTTAGTCTAAGGGTTTTCTTCTATTTTCTTTATTTGAATATGGTCTTGCCAATTGTAATATCTTTGGTGGATTATTATTTACAGAAAGGTTTGATTTTTCTACAAAGTCTAAGCCAGCAGTGCACGAATTATATGATCATCGGCCACTTGAACTAAATACAGATGACTATCAACGTGTTTGTCAGATCCCAAAGAGAAAGGTTTTCTAAAATATAAATGCTTTTGAGATGCTTTTTTAACTTTTGTGTGTGAGATCCCACATCGGTTGGGGAGGAGAACGAAACATTCTTTGTGTGGAAACCTCTTCCTAGCTTACGTGTTTTAAAAATCTTGAGGAAAAGCCCAAAGAGGACAATATCTGCTAGTGGTAGGTTTGAGCTCTTACAAATGGTGTCAGAGTCAAACACTAGGCGATGTGCCACCTAGGAGGTGGACACGAAGCGGTGTGTCAGCAAGGACGCTGAGCCTTAGAGGGGGGTGAATTGGAGGGACCCACATCGATTGGAGAAGGGAACGAGTGCTAGCGAGGACGCTGGATTCCGATGGGGGCGGATTGTGGGATCCTACATCGGTTGAAGAGGAGAACGAATCATTCTTTATAAGGGTATGAAAATCTCTCCCTAGTAGACGTGTTTTAAAAAACCTTGAGAGGAAACTCGAAAGGGAAAATCCAAAGAGGACGGGCTTGGCTATTAGGTGTATTATTTGGTTTCTTTCCATTTCTAGTCATATTTTATCTTATGTCATTGCAAACGCAGGTTCCTGATTATGCCATGACTTTTGTAAAGGGATCATCACCAAAGTAAGCAATGGCGTTTTATTAATCATCTCATATTTATTCATTTTAATGTCATAACCCTTCACTTATATTTCCCATTTTTATGAAACGATGAAGGCCATTTGGGCGCTTATGGTGGGACGAGACAGTACCTACAGTTGTTACTCGGGCAGAGCCTCACAACCAGGTTAACTCTTCGTCTCTTCTCTTTTATTGCTTTTGCTTGGGACAAATGATTTAATATCAAGTGTTAACCAGCCTTCAATCAACTCATTTCCTTGACGTCCATAGGCAATTTTGCATCCAGAGCAAGAAAGAGTATTGACAATTCGTTAAAATGCAAGACTTCAAGGCTTTCCAGATTATTACAAGCTCTTTGGGCGGTTTAGGAACTTTGCTCTAACATTCCAAGCCCACTGCTATTATATATTGTTTTCTTTGGGCTTTTTTTTGTAGGCTCTGTCTCAAGGTTTTAGAAGACGTTTACTAGAGGTTTCCATACCCTTATAAAGAATGTTTCGTTCTCCTCTCCAACTAATGTGGAATCTTATAATCCACTCCCTTGCTTCCTTCTCCAATCAATGTGGGACCCCAATCCACCTCGTCCTTGTTGACACACCGCCTTGTATCCATCCCTCTTTGAGGCTTAGCCTCCTTGTTGGCACATTTCCCTATGTTTTGACTCTAATACCATTAGTAACGGCCCAAGCCCACTGCTAGCATATATTGCCCTCTTTGGGCTTTCCTCTCAAGGTTTTAAAATGTGTATGATAGAGGTTTCCACACCCTTATAAAGAATGTTTCGCTCTCCTTCCAAGAATGTTTCGCTCTCTTTCCCAACCAATGTAGGATCTCACATTTGCATCAAGAAATGACTCAATTCCACCGTTTGCAACCTTATATGTATCGCTTTACCAATTCAAGTAAAGTGATTGTTCCTTAAGAAATTTTGTTGAACTGATTGCAATAACTTGCTTTGTGGCTTTGGTTAGTTTGCTTTTTTGTAGTGGTTGTATTTGCCCTTTTGTTTTAGTCGTCTGTCTTTCTTTTTCCTTTTCCTTAGCTTTGTATCTTTTCATTTATGAATGATAAGTTCTTGCTTTGTATCCCTTGAGAAAAAAAAAACTTTAACCGGTTTCATTCCTTGAACATATTCATTATCTTTTGTTGAAGATTAGTTATATCCTATTTTGTATTGAAGATTAGTGATCAAAGTACCTATTCCAAGACATCAAAAATATAAATGCTGGTGATGTAACAGGTACATTCAAGTAGGAAATGCAGTAGCAGTCCCGGTTGCTCGAGCGTTAGGATATTCGTTAGGCATGGCGTTTCAAGGTCTTGCTGCAGATGAGCCTGTATTTAGTCTACCCAAAAAGTTTCCCAACATTGTCAAACAACAGGGGAGTTGCTTGAAGAGGTAATTCTATATGTAAAAGTATGTTGTATGTTGTGTTTAGCTTATTGGATTATTCACTTTATCCCATTAATGTATTGTGGAAATGTGCAATTAAGAGATAACCTTCATATTTATATCATAATCAATTCCATCATATTCAGTGCATATCTTGTTGTATATTTGAATGAGGTGGCTGGAATGAATTGGCCTTTTTGATTTTAATAATATATGTTCATTCATTCATCACATTAAAATTTTTATTTTTGTAATAGGAATTAAATGGTTATCGGACTAAATTATTACCTATTTTAGTTTACGAACTGAATTGTCTTATTACATATTAAAGTTTATGGACTAAATTGTTAAATGATCCATTTGGAGATCATTTTGATTTCATTAGTAATAAGGATTTGGAATATCACACATTTCTCCATCAAAGAGATTCAACAACTAAAAGAAAGATATATTCTTTACGATCTTTTTTTCAAACATAACGAACAGTGATAAAATCAGATCGATTCCCTAAATGTTTTGTTGGATATTGCCCAATATCCTGACTTTTCTTAAAATGTGAAAAGCAGATAAATAATCATCTGATTTTGAGAAAGAAATCGAAAAATTTCTCTAGAATCCAATAAAATCTATTAGATGAAACCAAGAGGAAGAAAATAGTAAATCTCCATTTAGGAGAGATTAAAATTTCTCTCATCTCACATATCTTTAAATTAGAGAAGAAAAAAAAACAGATATATCATGGGAGAGATTAAACTATTAAAATTTATAAAATTAGAAGAAAAAAAATTAACCCAAATAAAAACAAAAGTCAGCCGCTAGACGACGGCGTTTTAGGGGTAAGTCCCTTCGTCCGTCTCGCTTTTTCGCTTTGGCTTTCCTTCCCAGTTCACAGCCACTGCGTGGATTAGAGAGTCATCTCCTCAGTCTCTGCAACTCATTAAGAATGCTTCTCTCTCTTGTTCACACCACTTTCACTTCGCCTTACCAATCCATCACCTTCCCCTTCGACTTCCAAAATCTCCATTCCATCAATCTTCACCCCACAACCCGTTCCTCTGGTTTTGGAAGCCAAGCCAAAAATGCCCTCAAAACCTTCCTCTATTTCCACAAAAGAAGATCCAATACCTTCAACTCGGCCACCACCGCTCGCGCTTCTCTCATCGAGGCTCCTATTTTGTGGGCTGGTAGACTTTGCATCTTCTATGCCCTTCTAAAAGCTGGTTTAGCTGGATCTCAATCTAACCCTCTTGTCTCTGGTTCGTCTTCTGTCTCTGGGTTTCATGTTTTTTTCTGGTTATTTTCACCTTCTCTGATTGTGGGTTCTGGTTTTTATTGGGAAATTTTGTGTGTGTTTGTTTTTTTTTTTTTCCTCCTTTCCAGATTTGGAGTTATCCTCTGGTGGTAGTGCTGATGGGGAAAGCAGCAGTGATTTGGGGTTTTCTAAGTGGTTGGAGAGTGTAAGAGGAAAGCCAGGTTTGTAATGCTCTTAGCTTGCAAGATTTGTGGGTAATGCAGTAGGATTTTATCATCTCTGCCTGTTTGAGTTGATTTAGAAATTTGATGAACATTCCAAACTGAGCAAAACCTGTCCTGTAAATATCATCAACTGAAGAACATTGATCAACATTGCCATTGTTCTACAAATTATATGGCTGAGACTCTGATGATCATTAGATATCTACTTGACATTGAACTAGTAGAAAAGTGGCAGGCAGCTAGATCAAATGGCTTCTCTTGTTTGATAGGTCACAGAAGGTTAAATGGAAACATTTTAGAAATTAAGTAGTAAATGTCAAACGGTAACAACAGGCACAGTTAATACATATTGTCCACTTTGGGTTTTCTCCGTTTGGGAGGGCTTCCTTTCAAGGATTTTAAAACGCGTCTGCTAGGGAGAGGTTTCCACAACCTTATAAATAATGCTCCGTTCTCCTCCACAACCAATATGAGATCTCACAATCTACTCCCCTCTGGGGCCTAGCGTCCTCGTGGCACTCATTTTCTTCTCCAATCAATGTGGGAGTCCTTAATCCACCCCCTTCAGAGCACAACGTCCTTGCTGGCACACTGCCTCATGTCCACTCCCTTTGGGGCTCAGCTTCCTGGCTGGCACATCGCCCAGTATCTGACTCTGAAACCATTTGTAACAGTCCAAACCCACCGCTAGCAAATATTGCCCTCTTTGGACTTTCCCTTTAGGTTAGAAAAGTGGCAAGACAACTAGATCAAATAACTTCTCTTGTTTGACAGGGAACAGAAGGTTAAATGGAAACATTTTTAGAAGCTAAGTAGTAAATATAAAACATTACTGGAAGTGATACTTCGGGGATCTCTTAAGACGAGCCTTTCGTCTCTTGAATCTCGAATGCTGGGCTGGAAGCCATGCTTTGCAACTCTATTTGATGGGATCTCGTGTAGAGTTTCCATTGGCTGTAAACTAAACTGCTTTTTATCTTGAATGGTTTGCTCATGGATTCTCTTGTTATGAACCAAAGGGTCATATAATTATTAGACAACTTGGACCGTTTTTATGGACAGGATATTTTTATACACCAATAAGAAGTCTTTGTTTAAACCATTGGATGTCATATGGCTGAGAAAGTAGTATTAGGATGCTAATTGGCTGTTATTCATGGATTCTGTTCTTTGCACCTTATGGAAGCTCTGTTGAACTGAATAACATTAGCTAGATTAGAGTTTTTGTATCTGAAACTAAAGGTGTGGTCTAAGGAGTTTGTTCTTGATCTTTAGACAGATTTCAAACCATGTTGGTGTTTTCTTTCTTGTTTCCATTCATTGACAGTGGATGAAGCAGTTGATAAAAGGAAACTAGTGAGCAAATGGCATCCTACTACAAAGGGTACCCTCCGACGGAACTATCGGGTGCCTTCTAAATCTGAAGGACGACGCCTTCTTAAAGCCATTGCATCCCTCCTTTCCGATGACGATCACTTCATTGATGCCACTTCCCACAAGGTACTAAATCAAATCACAATCCTAGAATTCATTCCTTCACTCTTCATACACGCAAACTGTTTAGTTTTCGTTCAACCACGAATCTTGAAGACGTCACGATGTAGAGGGATGTTGTTATGTTGTTCTGAACAGTGGTTTGTCTTTTGTAGGGTTGTCAAATAAGGAGGGAAAGTGCCCATGGGGAGAGTGTTTGCTGCAACAATGTGAGAGCTCTGTTTGATGAGCTTCCAACCCCACATCTTATTGTGGAAATAACTCCATTTCCTGCTGGGCCACTCAATGAAAATGATTACACCAAGGCTGAGAAACTAGAGAGAGTGCTTAGATCTGGGCCCTCTGTTTGAGATATTTCTTACTCTCTTTGCATTTTGTATCTCAACTTTCCTGTACAGTGTTGAAAGTTCAAACTAATTGATATCGAATCTCGACAGAGATGTCTCGGTGTGGAACATTTCATAGAGATTATATAATGGGATTGCTTTTTGACTAAACTGATGGCCATTAAAGATATTATATCTGGTCGGTAATTGATATCTACTCATTTCCTTGAGGGTGAAAGTTCAAATCTTCTGACGAAAGCTCTCAAAACGATTTCTAACAAAGTTTCTAGCAGTCTAGCAGTTGCTTAAACTTCTGGGAACACAATGCTAGAAAGTAAAACAATATTCAAAATTGCTTACCTAGAGACCTTGTATTCTTTTACTGATACAAAATATCAAATAGAGTCTGCAAAAGGAAATCAGAATCAGAAAGTTAATATAATGCAAATTTATATATTATATAAATAAAACTTACAATCATATTAACTTAAACATTTGAATAATTAGGAAAGCTTTCTATATGGAGACACTACCCAAAAGCTATCATAAACACAAGAAATTATTCAACACGGTCATTATCTTCGCAAGTCAATAATTACAAGCAAGGTCAAAAAATAGGTACATAATGCATTGTATCAATCAGTTAAATAACTTTTCCTCAAAGAATCCCCTAAGTAATCATTCAAACTCTTCGCACTACAACATCAATGATAAAAATCTGTACCCTGATTACAAGTTCAGAGATATTAACAATCAAACGACCGTTTATTCAAGCAAGCAATCAAGCAGTCAAGACCTCTTCCTTGAAGCTGATAAACTCACCCAACAATTCAGTCTCAACCGCATAAGATATAGAATTACTTTATCCAGTAGTCCATCATCGGGTTATACATACTGAGGTCATCACTGAACTTGATAAACTCACCCAACAATCCAGTCTCAACCGCAAAAGATATAGAATTACTTTAACCAGTAGTCAATCATCGGGTTATGCACACAGAGGTCATCACTGCATGAATTATAGTGAAATACAACCGTAGCAAAAGCTAACTGGAATTGCTTCAAAACCCAATTTCTTTCATTAGTGTCTCAAAATCGCACCATGTAGTGTACACTCTAAGGCTCTAGTTCTAACCATTTTTTTTAGTCCAAAATAATCAATTCGGTTTATGAAGCTCCGAACGCTCCCATACCATAGCTGAAGTGTTTTGGCTGCAAGAATTAATCATGTGAAAGGGTAGAAATTCGAAAAGAGAAGACTGCCAAGGAGGATATAAGCAACAGAGTATGCCCAGATAATATATCCCCATCTCTTAAAGCGACCGGGGTTAACCATAACGTATGAGGCAAACCAATACAGAGGAGGGCTTGCAGAGAGAAATCGTGTTGCAACCTGTCAAGTTCCAAACTGTAAGATACTTGGTTTAAAAAGACGAGATGCAAAAGGCTAGGCTTGAATTAATTGATTTTATAACGTACATATTTCACATTCTGGTTTGTATTAATTGATTTTATACCGTACACTATTTTAAAAGGCAAGGCTTGAAACGAGATGCAAAATTTTAACATCAACACCTGTACCTAATTTGATTCCTAAAATGCTTCTGTTCCTTGTAGAAGAGACTTATGTCTAATGTACCGAAGAAGCCTAGAGTAGAAAAATGATGTAAAAAAAGTCTATTCTTAACAATATAAAGTCGAATAAAGTACGCAATATTAATAAAACATGAGTTACAGTCGTTTAGCATATATGACCTTGAGAAACGTTGTAACTTTGTAAGAACGAAAGATAAATTTATAAAAATGCTTCATAGGACAAAGGGTTCCTAATTCAAAATCATTTGGCAGCTGTTCCAAAATCTGCTATATATATATATAAGGAGAAACTAGATTTATAATACAAGCGATAATGCTATGAAGACAAATAAAATAATGAGAATTTGCACATGAAATAACAAAAAACAAGCAAATGTTATTCTTCAGCACGCACTATGTTTATATATTTTCAAAAAAAGTGCATATTCTGGAGAGGAGCCAAACCTGCACATGCATGACGAAAATTGCTGTGGCAGCCATAAATCCCATATGTAGGATAAATGGAATTACAAAAGCAGAAGAGTATCCTGACCCACTGAATGTTTTATCCTCTACTGAAAGCTTGGCAGGATTCTGTCCGATAATCTGCTTTTTTCGTCTAAGATTCTGATTTCCTACGAAATAATAGCTTAAGGTGCATAAAAGATAGCAAAAAAACACAGAATGATAGGAGAAGTAGAGAAAAATTACTCCAATTCAAAACTTCTACCTGCTAGAACAATACAAAAAATTGTAGCATTGCCATTACGTAATAAGCAAAATACCTTGTAACCCAGAGGAAGATGCCACCGTATGACGAGGCATGCTCGACCTTGGAACACGTTCTGGAAAGTAAAGCATGGCCGCAGAATTTCTATCCTCAGCAGTAGCTTGGAAGCCCACCGAGAGCAAAAGCTTTGGCCTTGACTTTCCATAGTGAACAATTGAGAAAAACGCTAAAGACAAAATTGGGGATGCAAGTAGAAAGTTCGGTAGCTGTTCGAATCGGAAATATCTTAAGAAACCAACTCCCCTGCCATCCCAAAAGATGAATGTAAGATGTTCAAAAAAAACCATACAGCAATGTCAAATAGAATACAAATAATGAAATTTCTATCAAAAAGTCCATAATGAATTTCTGAAACAAAGTAAATATTTCTACAATATTGTCTTCTCACAATAGTTTGTAAGGAATACTGAAAACCAAATATTATTTCCTAATCATATATCAATTAATTTCACCATATTTTTTCGTGCGCCTGCATCTTAGAAAACTACTAGTTCCTTACATTAAAAAGAACCTAGCTTTCATTGAGAGACAATGAAAAAATATGAGGGCATACAAAAATAAAGCCCACAAAAGGAGGCAAACTAAAACAAGGGCATCCAGCAAAGTAAAACTACCTCTGTTTAAGAATTGTTAATGAATGGCTCGAAGCTCACAAAAGAAAGGTTAAATGGTACAAATTACTACGATTGGGGTCCTTGTAAAAAAGTCCAAAACTGGATTTTGATACTTCGTTAATTTTGTTGACGATCATTCTCGTCTAACGTGGTTATATTTAATGAGAATCAATATGAGTTACTTACTCACTTCTATGTCATTCATACTGGAATCCAAACTCAGTTTAGAAAGAACATACAGTCTCTTACCTATGGTCTATCAGAGGAGGCACTAAATAAATTAGGCACTTCAATGTCTACGGGTCTCATTAAAGCTACAAAATACTGATATAAAGTTGGCATTATGGGCAAGTTAAAAAGACAATACCAGTAATAATTTTGAACAAAATTGTATAGCAGCGGTACCCTAGCTTTACACCATGGCCTCATTTCATCTGGTAAACGTCCACTGCAAATATTGTAATACCCATATGCTTGAAACACAACGAATGGAGCAAATATACATACACAGTTTAAGGCTCCAGTAATAAGAACCTGCAATGCTCTCTGGAAGAAAATAAGAAACTATTAAGAATGCTATATTGCTGAGAATGGACAGAAGTTAGAACATGACATTATCATCTTCCTTTTGTTTATCATTGTTAAACAATAGAGGATTATGTTCTTACGTTTCTTGCCTAAGATGAAGTCTTTATCCTCTCATTGTCTCTGGTACTCTTCTTCCGATAAATGTAAAATTTTGACTATCTAAAAAAACCTTTTCTGATAAGGAAACCACTTTGATTAAGAAGGATCTAAGAACAAAAGAAATTGGGCCATACGAAAAACAAAAACACAAACACTTCCATATGCTTATAGAAGGGATCTCCAGTTGTTAACATAATCAAGAACAAAGAAAATTACATAAATAGTAGTCGCAAAATGTCACAAAGAGGTATTGAAATGGGCCAAACTTTAAACCTCTAACCAAGACCCCTCTATACCAATCAAAACTCTTCAATTTCTCTCTGACCAAACATACCACAAAATAGCCAAGAGTCCATCTTGTTAAAGAAATCTCCCTAGCAAAAAGAAGGGAAAGACCTGCCCCATCAGAAATTGGAGGGTTATAAAAGAGTGGATGACGTCTCCTCAAAATTGCCTAAGAGCTTACATGAAAGTACTCCAATTTTTGCCAATATCCAAGAGAATAATTACTTAAGGCACTAAAAGCACCACTATAGTCCACGAGTCAATTCTCTCTTGTACAAAAGCACAAAGAAATCTAAATCGCGGAAGGTCAACTGAAGAAAGAATTTGTCCAATAAATTGAAGACAAATAGTCACAGAAATGCATTATGTCTCCTGTACCAAGATGACTTACAAAGAGAGATACTATAAACTATTATCTACCAATAAGCAAGCCTGCAAGGGATACTTACACGGAAACATTTCTTCAGCACAAGAGCATCATAAGTCCAATGCAAGGTCAGAAAACAGATATAACCAGCATTCAGCACTCCATTAGACCTAGCACAGCTAGAAAGAGCGAGCCAAAGAGCAGAAACACAATTTCTGCCACTCATCAAGTGATATAATCCTCCCAATGAAAATAGAGAGTACAAACTCTCAGTATATCTGCAATTGCAAGTATAGACATAATCATCTAAACTTTTCAAGCACAAAGTGATATGGGAAAGAAAAAACCACTTACAACGATGAATAAAATATAGAAGCAGGATTGAAGCAAAATAGAATTGAAGCCCGCATTGCTGCTTCCACATCCTTCAAAATAATATGTGAAAGCCTGTTAAAGCGACCAGGTAGAAGGTGTCAGTGTTTTTACGTAGAACAGAGCAAGAAAGTACAAATGCAGATGAATAGCTATTTACCCAATAAGTCACTGAGTAAACATCCATTTGAAAAATCAGAGTATAAACCTAAGTATTACTGGCTAAGACTTGTAATCGCAACAAACCCACCTGAAAAGATAACGAGCAGCAAGCACAAAAGCAATGTTATTGATTAGATATCCAGATAGTCCCAACACAGCTCTATGCCCAATTACCGGAACCAAAGGCAACAATACTGTAGCAAAATTAGCACCGCATTAACCACAAAAAATAAATAATCAATAACGCTCGAAGCACATCAGCAGTTGCTCATAAACTACTCCAAGCAAACTGTAAGAATCTATCATTTTACAGCACAACAAAGAAAATCAACAAAATAACCAAATAGACAACGGAGTTACAACAAACGCCAGAAAATCCAATCCAGTGAAGAAAACAACGGATCGAGTAAAATTAGCGAACCTGTGTGAGACAGGAAGGAAATGCATAAAGGAAGAAGAGGCAAGAAAGCGTAGGACTTCTCATATTCATAACCGCACTCAGCGATTCGGACGAAGTGAACGCCATCCCAAACAATGCTGCTCTCAATAGCGGATCCAATTCGAGGAAAAAGAACTGGTTGTCCGGCAAGAGGCGAAGAAGACGAGTCGATTAAGCACGCAGGATTAAGAGATGCCGAAGTGTCGTAAGGGCTGACGAGAGAGCGCCAGAAGACGATTAAGAAGAGTAGAAGAATACGTGAGGCTATAGCGGAAGCTATAACGATGCGTTCATAGTCGGAATTTGCAGCAAGCATGTTGATCGCCATTGATTACGAAGCTCCGCCGTTCATGTATGAGCTCCGGTGGACAACGTGGACGGCCTTTCCAGAGAATGAAGCGGGTAATGGGTGCCGGGTTTAGGGCCCATTTCAAAACAGAAATATATATATATATTAAAGGTTAAATTGACAAAAATGCCCCCTTTCCATTTTATATATCAATTTATTAAAGGTCGTAATTTAACTTAATTTGTAATAGGTTAAATCAATCTTTCTTTTTTTTTTTTTTTGTACCAACCTAAAATGTAACCGTCCAAAGCTTTAGACGATGTTGTCTTCTTTCAACTTTTCTTTCCGGCTTCCTCGAGGTTTTAAAAATGGGTCGGTTAGAAAAAGTTTTTCACACATTTATAAAGAATATTTCGTTGACCTCTCTAATTGATGTGGGATTTCACAATCCACCCCATTTCGAGGCCCAGCGTCCTCGTTGGTACACCGCTCGGTGTTCACTCTCCTTCGAGGCTCAGTGTCCTCGCTGCACATAGCCCGATATCTGGCTCTAATACCATTTGTATCAGCTCAAGTCCACCGCTAGTAAATATTGTCCTTTTTGGGCTTTCCCTTTCAGGATTTCCATCAAGGTTTTTAAAACGCATCTGATACAAAGACATTTCAACACCTTCATGTAGAATGTTTCGTTCCATTCTCCAACTGATATGGGATCTCACAATCCACATCCCTTTGGAGCCTAGCGTCCTCGCCGGGACTCGTTTCTCTCTCCAATCAATGTGGGATCTCACAATCCACATCCCTTTGGAGCCTAGCGTCCTCGTCGGGACTCGCTTCTCTCTCCAATCGATATGGGATCTCACATAAAATTTTAGGGTTGTCCATTGAGTACTCGAATGAACCTACCCTTATCGACATTTAACACTACGAACCGAGTTTAATAACTATTCGTCTCTTTTTAAATATTTAGGAGAGTAAGTAACAAATTTAAATTTGGATAAACAAAGATGCAACTTTAATGGGTCCTAATAGGCTTTGCCTTTACGTCCCTTTTCTTATATTGCTTTTATGAAAGTATTAGAGAATAATAAAGGGAAGACGTATGTGTTGTGTCCTAACGCCACAATCTTCAAAATTACGATACCACTTGTCGTCTCATATAGTGCCACAACTAAAAAAATGCTCTGATACCACTTGTTGTGTTGAAATGTCACATCCTTCAATGTTCTAATATCTAATTGTTGTAGTGGAATACCACAACTAAAATGATGTCACGGTCATGCTTGCCTAAAGCACAACAGATGTCTCAGTCGTGCTTGTTCGAGTCGGTTGATAGAGGATATCACGGTCATGCATGTCCAGGGTGTGTTGTCAATGGCTACATGACAGATATTCCGATCTTTCTTGTCCAGGACGTGTTGTCTGTCATACGACCATTGACAACATGCCTTGGACATGCATGACCATGATATCCTCCCCCACTCAATTGGTTGACGTTCTTGTCAACCGACTCGGACAAACAAGACTAGGACATCTGTCAAGCTTTATTATACCCAATTGTTGTAGCATAATGTCACCACTAAAATATTATGATACCCAATTGTTGTAACGGAAGCAGAAATACGGTCGATCACACTTACACCCACAAACATAAATAAATGAACAGACCCAAAGACTTACATGGTTCGGAGACAAGAAATTCTCTTATATCCACAGATAGTAGCCAATCACGGTAACCAAAGTTTTTACAACTGTATCTCTCACACTCTCACCCTAAACAAATACAAAATGACAATAACTCCACACCTCAAACTAATGTTAAACAAACTTTTATACCGACACAAAAATGGTTATGAACTAAACGAGAGTTAATAACCAAAATAAATGAGAGTCATGGCAATACAATCTTCGTGACAGTCCCTACATCTGCTCTTTCTCTCTTAACTTGTTTTTCAAGGAGAAATAAGTCTTTTTACACTATCTTCTTTTCAAATGAAGTATCTAAAGGAAACGTAGAGGTGGCGACAAAAGAATAAACAAATAATACACGTAGATGAAAAGATTTATTTAAAGATTATATACGATAATTTATGAAGCTTTAGTTGTATTACCGAGATCATTGTGAGGAGCTACCCTCTTTATTATGATCGGGAATCATGGAGATTAAGTGAGATCTAATAACAAAATCGATAAATTCAGTAATTGATGCATTCGTTATCGATGAAGTCCAATTGTAACTATAATTCATTAAAGTCAACTCGGGATCATCAATACGAGTACTATATAATTAAATAAATAATTAATTAAGTATTTACCTTTGACAATTGATTAATTAATTATCAACATTATTGTTTAGTTCATAATGGGTGATTTAGTGCCAAAAAGAGTACTAATCATTAATGAATATCATTAAGTTGGATTAAATTGTAGTTTCAATATTATAAGCCCATGATCATTCCCTAAATTAACCGATGTGGGACTTTCATCATCCAACACCTCCCCTCGAACAAAGCACGCCTCCCCTTAATCGAGGCTCGACTCCTTTGGAAGGAGTCTTAGTTTTTTGACTGCCTTCGTACCTTCGAGGAGGCTTGACTCCTTTTGGAGTCCTTTGTTCGACATCTAAGGATTTGTCAATCTATTGACACGGCTAAGTTTAGGGCATGGCTCTGATACCATGTTAGACGAACATGACTCTCCACAATGGTATGATATTGTCCACTTTGAGCGTAAGCTCTCATGGCTTTGCTTTAGGCTTCCCCAAAAGGCCTCACACCAATGGAGAGTGTATTCTTAGATTATAAACCCATGACCATTCCCTAAATTTACCGATGTGGAACTTTTATCATCCAACATTCCTTACTTTCCTTTAGAGACAAGTTCCCACACGAAGGTTTCGTTCCCCTCTCGAACCAATGTAGGATCTCACAATTCACCTCCCTTCAGGGCCCAACTTCTTCGCCGACACTCATCACATGAATTATGATATTTAGAGAAAAAATGGTTAAATTACTCCGTTTTAACAATTAGATTTATTACGATTTTAAAAGTTTAATCTTAATTAAGCTTTTTATAGTTTTAGAAGTTTTGACTCGATCCCTATATCATTTGGTAAACCTCTCGAGTCAACAATCAATTATATTCGCTAAATACTAGTCGACCACGAAAGATGTTTAATGAGATTTTAATTTTAGGCTGAGATTTTAAAAAACAAAATAAATAACTTTTTTTTTAGTTTATAATAATAATAATAATTATAAACCAAGAAAATTATAAGAAAAATAATGTTTATAAATTTCATTTCAAAAACAAAAAATAAAAATACAAAATTATAAGAAAAAATAGTATTTATATTCTTAATTTTTAAAAAATAGAAAATAAAAAAATAAAATTGAGTTTAATCATGTTTGTTTCCATCTTTTTATTTCACATAACTTAAAAACGCCAAATTTATAAACTTAAATAAAAAATTAAAAATTAAAAATAATTATTAAACAAAGTCTCTAATCATTATCATAATAATAAATACACGATAAAATTTTTATTTATAAGATATAAATTGATATTTTTTATTTAATTAATTGTGTTTATTGAGTATAAAAAAAATCATAATAAATAATTAAATTGGACGATTTAATTTTATTCATTAATTTATTTTGAAAACTATATGGTCCCTAATTTATGATTAATGTGTGTTTAATTCAACAAATAATGTAAGGCTGTTATTTTTTTTTATTATTATTATTATTATTTGTCTTTTTATTATTATTTCAGAAAAATATATATATATTTCTGTGTGTAGCCATACACGGGATTGCCGCCCATGTTCAAAGTAGCGATATTTTGCCTTTTCGCACGTGACAGCGAGTATAAATTTTATATCGTAGTCGCCTGCTTTTATAGTTAAATATTTAATAAAATTAAAAAGAAAATCAAAACGCGTTTTAATAATTTCTTCCTGCTTTTTTCTTTTTTTAATATATTAATTAAAAATTATTTTACTTTTATTATAAACAAAAATTTCAATTAATTTATGGTTTAATTGGATTCTATTAGGAATCACGAATCTCCACAATTGTATAATATTGTCAGACTTTGAAAATACCCAATTATAAACTCATGATCTTTCACTAAATTAACGAAGGTGGGATTCACTCCCAATAATCCTCAACAGGTTCATTATTTAAGAAGAGTTGTTTCGGTTGAAAAAATTTAAAACACGAACAATTGAGTTAGGTTTAAAACCCATTCTAGTCCACCGACACCAACCATGGAAAAGTTATTGACTTTTTATTACCTTTTACATATTTCGAAAACATTCTAAAATATTTTAAAATGAAATGTGACAATAAATCTTTTAATATTTTCTTTCATCAATTTTTTTAAATTTCACATTTATGTAAAATAAACTTTAGAGAAATTGAATTAATATCTCAATTTATTTTTAATTGAATTTTGAAATGAACTCTTTTATTTATTTATTTGTAATTTCTTAAATTATTACCAATTTCCATATTTTAAAAAAAATATATATATATATATATTATTCTCAAAGTTAATTATAACGCCCTAGATTTTTAAAATAATAAATATTTAAAACGTTCGTAAAACCAAGATATTAAAATTGGCAACATCCTGTATTAACCTAAGGTCTAAGAATTTAAATACAACTATCTTATGTATATGTCATGGTGTGAATGTTTGATTAATCCACCACACCTAAATGGTGTGAAAGTTATCTTATTTATAATCAAATGAATTACAAGGATATGGAAATAGTAATAAATGGAAATAACAATAAATGGAAAGATACGTATGATAATAAAGCAAATATTAGATATTTGCCTTATAATAAAATATCAAATATAATATATATGGTAAACTATAATTTATTACTAAATATCCTTAACACCCCACCGCAAGCTAAGCGTCGGATTTAAACGAACGTGAAGCTTGAATCTGAAAAATTCAAAGAGGTTGAGAAACACTTTTCTTGAAGAAGTCAACAACCTGGTTCAGAGGAGGCGTAGAGAAACACTTTCTTGACCATCGAAAATTGCAGAGGAATCGCCGCTCAGCGGCAATGCTGCCTTGGCTTCGGCGAGAATATGTCTAACCCATGAAGAGGGATTGTCGCTTAGCGACGATGCTGCCTTGGCTCTGGTGAGAATATTTCTAACCCCAAGAAGTAGAAGGGGAAACCTAGAGCAAGGGACAAAGACAATGTTGAAGCCGGAAGAGTCGCCACATTAGGCGAAGGAGCCAATTTTGGCGAGAAGGGCAGTCGGAAGAGTCGCCTCATCGGGCGAAGAAGCCAATTTTGGCAGGAAGGGCGGCGGCAACTTGGTTGGCGAATAGGCCAGTGCGGCACCCAGATTCCGAAGGTAAATCTCTGCAAAAGGTTGATAGGTTTAGGTTAGAGTTTATGTGAAGGATGAAGGTTGATTGGGAAGAAAATGAGAGAGACTATATTGGCCAAGGGGAAAACCGATTGGGTTGGAAAAGGTGAGGTTGTATGTACAGAGTATGACGAAAGGTGATTTGGAGGTCAATAGGGTGGAGCCGAAGAGTAATCAATCGGCTCCGACTACGGCAGCCATGAAGACTGCCCCTGCGGCGTCAAAACCAGCAGGGGTGGTGGAGAAGAAGATTAGAGGATTCAAAAGCCATTGAAAAGAAAGGATCGGGGTTGTTAAACCGAGAGGGCTCTGATACCATGTGAATGTTTGATTAATCCACCACACCTAAATGGTGTGAAAGTTATCTTATTTATAATCAAATGAATTACAAGGATATGGAAATAGTAATAAATGGAAATAACAATAAATGGAAAGATACCTATGATAATAAGGCAAATATTAGATATTTGCCTTATAATAAAATATCAAATATAATATATATGGTAAACTATAATTTATTACTAAATATCCTTAACACCCCACCGCAAGCTAAGCGTCGGATTTAAACGAACGTGAAGCTTGAATCTGAAAAATTCAAAGAGGTTGAGAAACACTTTTCTTGAAGATGCTAACAACCCGGTTCTTGGCCATCAAAAATTGCAGAGGGATCGCCGCTCAGCGGCGATGCTGCCTTGGCTTCGGCGAGAATATGTCTAACCCATGAAGAGGGATTGTCGCTTAGCGACGATGCTGCCTTGGCTCTGGTGAGAATATTTCTAACCCCAAGAAGTAGAAGGGGAAACCTAGAGCAAGGGACAAAGACAATGTTGAAGCCGGAAGAGTCGCCACATTAGGCGAAGGAGCCAATTTTGGCGAGAAGGGCAGTCGGAAGAGTCGCCTCATCGGGCGAAGAAGCCAATTTTGGCAGGAAGGGCGGCGGCAACTTGGTTGGCGAATAGGCCAGTGCGGCACCCAGATTCCGAAGGTAAATCTCTGCAAAAGGTTGATAGGTTTAGGTTAGAGTTTATGTGAAGGATGAAGGTTGATTGGGAAGAAAATGAGAGAGACTATATTGGCCAAGGGGAAAACCGATTGGGTTGGAAAAGGTAAGGTTGTATGTACAGAGTATGACGAAAGGTGATTTGGAGGTCAATAGGGTGGAGCCGAAGAGTAATCAATCGACTCCGACTACGGCAGCCATGAAGACTGCCCCTGTGGCGTCAAAACCAGCAGGGGTGGTGAAAAAGAAGATTAGAGGATTCAAAAGCCATTCAAAAGAAAGGATCGGGGTTGTTAAACCGAGAGGGCTCTGATACCATGTGAATGTTTGATTAATCCACCACACCTAAATGGTGTGAAAGTTATCTTATTTATAATCAAATGAATTACAAGGATATGGAAATAGTAATAAATGGAAATAACAATAAATGGAAAGATACGTATGATAATAAAGCAAATATTAGATATTTGCCTTATAATAAAATATCAAATATAATATATATGGTAAACTATAATTTATTACTAAATATCCTTAACACATGGTCTTTGCTTACGACAACGCTGGTCCCAAATTCGATTATCGAGACCCACTTAAAATAGCATTTTTATAATTTAATTCTAAAAAACATTCTAAATCTTATATTATATTGATCCCGTGACAATGATGTAAGTTAGAATATTATTTTTTTGAAAAGATATAAACACAAGAAAAATCAAACAAATAATAATAATAAAAATCACCCACTTGTTCTATGTCGCTATAAAAAGGGAGGCTATTGCGAACACTAATGGCATCTCCCACAGCTCCACTTCCTTCCTCCTTTTTACTCATCTCTTAGAAGCCAGAGATGGGGAGAGTTGCAGACCATCCATTGCTCCTCATCCTCTTCCTTTTCTCCATTGCAATCACTCCCTCTATGGCTCTTCCCAAAATCAAGCACTACAAATGGGAAGTCGAGTACATGTTCTGGTCTCCCGACTGCGTCGAGAACATCGTCATGGGTATCAATGGTCAGTTTCCTGGCCCGACGATCAGAGCCAATGCTGGTGACACTGTTGTTGTCGAGCTGACTAACAAGCTTCATACTGAAGGTGTTGTTATTCACTGGCATGGAATACTCCAGAGGGGATCTCCTTGGGCTGATGGTACTGCTTCGATCTCGCAGTGTGCTATTAACCCTGGTGAAACCTTCACGTACCGATTCGTGGTGGATAAGGTGAGAAGGGTTTTAGATGTTGATGTCGATAAATTTTAGGTAAAAAAAAGTTTGTTTGTTTATTTATTTATTTGTTGGGTTTTTTCTACAGGCTGGGACGTTTTTCTATCATGGTCATTTAGGTATGCAGAGATCGGCAGGGTTGTATGGATCCTTGATAGTCGATCCAGAAGAAGGAAAGAGCGAGCCGTTTCATTATGATGAAGAGATCAACTTATTGCTTAGTGATTGGTGGCATCAAAGCGTTCACAAACAAGAAGTTGGTCTCAGCTCCAATCCAATGCGTTGGATCGGTGAGCCTCAGGTAATTGATGATGTCGATATTAAAAAATTTAACCAATTAAATAAAAAGTTGAAAATTTAAATATTTTTATTAATATTTTAATAATCATCCACAATTTTTCATGTTAAGTTCTTTTCTTTCTTTACCAATGGGAAAAGGTTTGTTAGATTTATTTATTTATTTATTTATAATTTTTTTTATTTTTTACTTTTTTCTTGAAAAGTTAAAATATGATTGCTTTATACTTGTTTGTTAATAAATAGATAAATAAATTTAAAAATATAAAATAAATTTAATTTAATTCTAAATTTTTAATTTTATCCTCTAATAAAACAAAATTTTAATTTTGTGTCTTATATTAGACATTAAATTAAAAATTTAAAACATCAATAAACGAGTTATTAAAAAAATTTATTAAACACGAGCATGAAAATTTATGAGCTAATTATATAATTTAAGAGACCAATTTGAGAATAGTTCAAACAGTTTATGTTTAAATCCTCCGACTCGAAGGTAATCTTTATTATAAATATTAAATATATAATTTAAGCTGTAATTCCCAACAAAAGAAAAATAATTGAAAAAGAAAATATTCTTCCTCTTCTAAATTCCTTGCTTAAAATATGGTTTTTTTAGTATACATATATAGAATCTGTAAGCTTTTTTTTTTTTTTTTTTTTGTAAAGTTTATATTATGTATATATATATATATATATATATATATATATATATATATATGTATATATATATATATATATATATATATATATATATATATATATATATATATATATATATATATATATATATATATATATACATATATATATATATATACATATATATATATATATACATATATATATATATATATGTATATATATATATACATATATATATATATATATATATATACATATATATATATATATATATTATATGTATGTATGTATATGTGTGTGTATATATATATATATATATATATATAAACAAGAACATGCTTGGACTACAGCAACATTGAGTTGTACTCCACTTTTACTTTTAGATTAAATTTATTAAAAAAAAAAAACTCGAAATTTTATCTTTTATTTAAAAAAATACTTTATATTTTTCAAAATTACAATATTACCCTTGATCGTATACTAAGATTTAGACGAAAATTGAAACATTAAACAATATGGTTGTGACTTGGAATGGAACATAAACGACAAGAATAATATTATATTATATATATACATATAAATTTGTGATTAGTGTTTGATAAACGATATGATGGTGGTTTTTGTTGTTGATTTGTGGTTGAAGACTATACTCATAAATGGGAGAGGGCAGTTCAATTGTTCGATTGCAGCTAAATATCATAGTGGATCAAAGCCATGCGTGTTAAAAGGGGGCGAGCAATGCGCGCCGTTTATCATGCACGTCCATCCCAATAAGACTGTCAGAATAAGAATTGCCAGTACCACTGCATTGGCGTCCCTCAACTTTGCCATTGGGGTAACTTTCTCTGTTACTGTAACACATAACTCTAATTCAAAATCTAAATTTTGCGTCTATTTAGTCTTTCGACAACGACGGATAGGTTTAAAAAAAATTTAAAAATAAATTAATTGGTTTAATATTAAACTTTCCAAATTTTGTAAATTTTTTTAAACCTTAAATTTCAATAATTTGTGTTTGACCCATAAAGTTGAAAAGGAGTAGGGGTAGTTATGAACACGAAAGCGAAATAATCAAAGGAAATCTACCAAACAAATTATTGTTTTCCACTACTTTTTACAAAGTTGACGATTTTACCCTCCTACCTGAATTGACTATAATAATATTAGGGTTTGAATTTAGAATTATAATAATAAAAACTTTTTTATAATTATACCTTTTAGTTCGGGTCGACCCGAAAATTTCTGCCCACGAACCTGAAATCGAATCGATTCAGTTCGGGTTCAGAAAAATAAACCCAACTCAACCCATATAATTCGGGTTGAGTTAGTTTGGGTTATCGGGTTGAATGTAGACCCTTAATATAAATTATCTATTTTATCTATAAAATAAGTTTTTAAATTTTAAATATGATATTTATATTCCCATTTTAAAAAAATATGTATTTGCGAACTTATTAAATATATTTTTTTAATTGATACAAATAAAAAAATGGAAAAATTATTAAAAAAGAAAAAACCTAAATTAGTAATTTTGCACGTGAAATATTTTAAAATATTATTAAAAATGGTAATATTCTTTTAAAGGGGCAGCACATATTCCCCTGACACATAATGTGAGGAGCCCACGTGTTTGTTGGCTTATCTCTTAACATTTATTATTTATTAAATAAAATGTTTGATTAATTTTAGAATATATTTAAATTATAATCTTAAATTTGGATTTTTCTATTAAATAATATTTTCCATAAAAATAAAGATGAAATTATTATAATGTCATTTATATAAATTGATTTGAGCCGTTGATATATGTAATTTAATTATAGAAGTGATTTAATTATAGAAGTGTTTTTATATAAAACAAATAATAAAAATATTTTTTATTTAAATTATTTCAAAATTATTTTTTTTTTTTTTCCTCAAAATTTTTAATAAATAGCTAAATTAATAAAAATATATTTCAACGGGATTATTTATCTTAAATAAAAATTAATTTTTAAAAATTTTAAAAATCAGAATATAGATAATTGATATGTACTCTCAGCCTATAATGATTTAATGCTTTATCATTTTTATTCTTCTTCAGAATCACCAACTATTAGTGGTAGAAGCCGATGGCAACTACGTTAAGCCATTTCAAACCTCCGACATCGATATTTATTCCGGCGAGAGCTACTCTGTCCTCATCACCACCAACCAAAACCCATCGGAGAATTACTGGGTCTCCATCGGCGTTCGCGCACGGCGTCCCAATACGCCGCCGGGACTGACCCTCCTCAACTACCTCCCCAATTCCCCAGCCAAATTACCCGTCCTTCCACCACCGGAAACCCCCGACTGGGAGGATTTTGACCGGAGCAAAAACTTCACCTTCAAAATCTTCTCCACCATGAGCAGTCCGAAACCGCCGACGAGATTCGACCGCCGTATCTTCCTCCTCAACACCCAGAATCGAATGAACGGCTTCATAAAGTGGGCTATCAACAACGTCTCTTTAGCTCTCCCGCCGACGCCATACCTCGGCGCCATGAAATACCGGCTAAAGACGGCCTTCAACCAGAATTCCCCACCGGAAAATTTCCCATCGTACTACGACATTGACAGCCCACCGCCGAACCCGAACACAACAACCGGAAACGGCGTTTACCGGTTCAAATTGGGTGAGACAGTGGATGTGATACTGCAAAACGCCAACATGTTAAACGCTAATATGAGTGAAATTCATCCTTGGCATTTGCATGGGCATGATTTTTGGGTTTTGGGGTATGGAGAGGGAAAATTCTCCGCCGCCGTGCATGGCCGGAAATTGAATCTGAAAAACCCGCCGCTGAGGAACACGGTGGTGATTTTCCCATATGGGTGGACGGCGATCCGATTTGTGGCGGATAATCCCGGCGTTTGGGCGTTCCATTGCCATATTGAACCTCATTTGCATATGGGGATGGGGGTCGTGTTCGCCGAAGGAGTTGAAAAGGTCGGTAGGATTCCGACGAAGGCTTTGGCTTGTGGGGTCACTGCGAAAGCGCTAATGAATAACCCTAGAAAACCCTAAATCCTAAACCCTAAACCATAACCCCTAAAATACCCTAGAAACCACTGAAAAACCCTAGAAGGTGGTGTTGTGTTTGTGCTTGAGGAAATGTTTTGCTGTAGGAAGTGAATGAATTTAAATTTGGTGTTTAGGGTTTGGGGAATGATGCATTATTTGTTGAAATTTATATGTTTATGTATCCGTTGAGGTAATAAATGGAAAATTTCTTGAGTTTTTTTTTGGTAAATAGTCTAAAATTTTGGGGTTAAATGGAATATATAAAATTTATTAATGGGTTTAGGGTTTAGGATTTATACTTATTAAAAAAAAATTACACGTTTGAATCTTCATCTTCATGCATTAAATCCACGTGCTCTCTGGTATTTGTTTCTCTCTCTCCAATCGATGTGTGATCTCACAGATCCAATCTAGAATGTTGAAAGGTTCGATGAAGCAGGGACTTAGCTTGCTGTTTCATCCGAACCTTAGTATGTCGTTCATCGAGGCCACCTTCAAGCATAATTTGTTACCTACTTCAAACTCTAGGTCTCAATGTATTACATTATTGTACCACATCCTAACATTTTGTACAACTACATTGGCTAGGACAAACTACAAAATGTTCCTTGTTTAAAATGGTTCACTAGACCACATTCTATAACATATCTGTGAGTCAAAAGATTTCACAATCACTTATAACTACCACATTGAAACTTACCGGAAATCGTTGAAACATTGTCTTTCTTGACTGTGGCATGGCCGGATCATATCCTGTTATCAAAATTAATGCGCTCAATAGAAAACGCTAAGGTGTTAATACTAATGCCAGAAAACCTCGAATACTCTACAATTTTAATGGACATCAAGAACTAGTGTTTAACTTCGATTCTTCCTTGATTCTTGATGGATTTGAACAAACCAAGAGTAATCACTCCCTTGTATGGATGACGATGTCATGATAAAGGCCATGGAACCGGAGTTAGAGTAATCACATTTACATATGTTTAGTAGCTCTAAGGTTAGTTCAAAGCTTGATTTATTTTATTTCATTTTTGTCATTTATTTTCCACGTCGTTATTTACGATTATGTTGTTTTAAAGAATTTGTTTTTAAATGTTAAGTCCATGATATCTTTTATGGGATATTTTATGTTTTTCGCATACTTTAGTCACGTCATGCATATAGTAGCGACTTTATTATATTTAAAAATTTTGGTCATTACATATAGATATCTCCTTAATAAGCCCACACAAATGTTTAGAATATGCATACCATGCTCTAGGTGATCAATAGGATAATCTCCCTAGCAAAGCATGCATAAGAGAACTACCTTAACAGTATGCACGGTGTCATTAATTTAATGGAGTCATCAAAGTTTCACTACCCTTTCCACTATGCACCACATCATCAAGTTCCTCTCCAGTGCCCGTACCATCGAGACAGACATGGGGTCAAATGGTGTTATATGACCTAACAATTCAGTTAGATTACCCTGCATTGCACATCGTCTTATGGAGGGGGTAGATCATGGAGCTGACATGCATAAATTATAATCCAAACCAAATCGTATAGATTGAATTAGATTGATCGAGTTCTTCCGGTCACTCAATCTTTCTGACACACCATAACACAAATATATCCAAACAAAATTTAAGAATAAAGTTTCATGTGACAAAAAAAAAAAAAAAAAAAAAAAAAAAAAAAAAAAAAAAAAAAAAAAAAAAAAAAAAAAAAAAAAA
>NW_019272026.1:1311772-1329116 GCF_002738345.1 Cucurbita maxima | reverse complement strand
AAAAAAAAAAAAAAAAAAAAAAAAAAAAAAAAAAAAAAAAAAAAAAAAAAAAAAAAACATCACATGAGGATATTCTACCTACTTGCAAATACAAATGGTTAAGGTCCCACATGACAAATAATTAATTTTATCTATAAGAGATCACGGATTAGCCAAGATCCAAGAAGGCCTAATTAAGATCACGGGTTGCCTATAAATACCAATACATTCCAACTTTATAAATATGTTCAAACTAATGCTTCAATTCATAGTCAAACAAATCAAATAAGACAAAACAAACATTAAAAAAAAAAATGCTATAACACTCACTTCTAAAAATTACAGGTAGTAATTTTTTAATCACTACCACGATGAAAATGAATGATCAAACATCTAATTTCAAAGAAGAGAGTGCACAACAATTATCACGAAAATCAGCTCAATTTAACTTTTTAAAGTAATGCGTTCTTATGATATCATTTTATTCGGTTTATTGATTCATTGTACAAGGGTAGATTTCTAAATTCCCACTACAAAGCTCCACACCAACAATCCAAAACATACCCCTAACGTAATAAAGGCCTCACGACCTTTTTTCATTATATTTAGAGATATCTATTTAATCCGTAGAAATCCGTCCCAAACGGAATGAAAAGTCTCTACTTAAATGAGAAATGAGGAGAGTCGGTAAAAAAATTTCCTCTAGCTAAACAGTATAGTAGACGGGGATTATATTCCTTGCTTCCTACCCTGCCCAAATCTCCGTCTCATCCCGTCTTTTACATATATATATATAAAATAAATAAATAAATTGTAACGGCCCAGATCCACCACTAGCAGATATTGTCCTCTTTGAGCTTTCCCTTTCGGGCTTCCTCTCAAGCTCTCAAGGCTTTAAAACGCCTATGCTAGGGGAAGGTTTCCACACTCTTATGAATGGTGGTTTGTTTTCCTCCCAAACCAATTAGGAACATCACAATCCACCCCCTTCGAGGCCCAGCGTCCTTGCTGGCACTCTTTCCTTTAATCGATGTGGGACCGCCACCAAATCCACCCCCCTTCGGGGCCCAGCGTCCTTATTGACACATCGCCTTGTGTCTACTCCCCTTCGGGGAACGGAGAAAAGGTTGGCACATCGTCTGGTGTCTGGCTCTAATACCATTTGTAATGTCTCAGATCCACCGCTAGCAGGTATTGTCCTCTTTAGGCTTTCCTTTTCGGGCTTCCCCTCAAAGGTTTAAAACGATCTGCTAGGGAAAGATTTTCACACTAGTGGTTTGTTCTCATCCCCAACGAATGTGAGACATCACATAAAAAATTGAAAAATGGAATATAGAAAGCTTTTTTCGTCCCTACCTTAAAATAAAATATATATCAAAATTAAAATTTAACCTTTCTTTTAGGGAAAAAAAAGCTAGAGCAGAAGAAGACATACCATCCTTTCACATGACAAAATGGCTCCTTGATAAACGCAGAGAATCATTTGGCCTCTCCTCCCTCTCCCTTTTAACACCTTTGCTTCCTTTCTCTTCCTTCCCCTGCAAGTTCAATCCTAAACTGACACACCAAAACACCCAACAGCTCCATTCCCATCATCTCCCTCTCTCTGTTCTTCACCATCTCCAATGGCGCTCTTTGTCTTCTGCAATTTGCTGCTTCTCCTGCTAGCTCCTTTTGCAGTCTCTAACATAGACCAAGATAGAACTGAGTGCTCAGACCAACTCATCGGCCTTGCCCCTTGCCTGCCTTATGTTAGCGGCGATGCCAAAACGCCTACCATTGATTGCTGCAGTGGGCTCAAGCAGGTGGTGCAGAAGAGTAAGAAGTGCCTCTGTGTTCTTATCAAGGATAAGGATGACCCTAATCTTGGCCTTAAAATCAATGGCTCCCTCGCTTTGGGTCTTCCCAATGCCTGCCATGCTCCCTCTAATATCACTGAGTGCATCTGTAAGTTAACTAATCTCATGGTTTTCTACTGGTTTCCTGTGTTTTTCATCGCTGTATTTCTCACTTGGGCATTGTATCAAACATCTCGAGTGTGAGATCTCAGGTAAGTTGGGGAGGAGAACGAAACATTCTTCATAAAGGTGTAGAAACTTCTCTCTAGCATACCGTTTTAAAAACCTTAAACGGAAGTTCAAAAGAGAAAAATCAAGAGAACAATATCTGCTTAAGGTGTGCTTGAATTTTAAAAACCTTGAGAAGAAATCTGAAAGGGGAAAATTAGAGAATAATATCGGTTAGTGGTGGAATTAGGACTTTAAAAACCTTGGGAGTAAGCTCGAGAACAGAGAATATATTGAATTGAGTTTTAACAATCTTGAAGGAAACTGAAAAAGGACAGATCAGAGAACAATATTGGCTAGGATTCATTGTTTTTTTGTTCTCAAATTTCATGGTTTTCCACTGAATTTCTCAGTTGGGCATTTTGTCAAACACCTTGAGTGCATCAGTATTACAAAAAATTCCACGACTCTGCACTCTAATTCTCAGCTGGGCATTTTGTCAAACACCTTCCGGGTATTGTATTTAACCTTGCTTTGTATATGAGTTTTCAGCACTTCTGCATTTAGCACCAAACTCTACAGAAGCTAAGATATTCAAAGAGTCAAATTCCACAAGTGAACCAAGCAGTGCTCCAGATTCTAAAGGTAAAAACCAAACCCAAAATTTCCATCTAACTTAACAGAAAATCATTACCTTGGAGTAGATTGAATCGGTTTTGAACTGTTTCTCTCTGTTCGGTGATTTTGATTTACAGTTCATGGGAGTTCGTCCACTGCCAACGAGAAAAGCGACGGTGGAACGAGGAAGAAACCGATTGGAGGTGTAGGGATGATTATGGAGATTCTGCTAGGGTTCTTCATTCTATCGCATCTCAATAGTCTAAAGTTCATATAGAAGCAGAGCACAATTCCCTCAAATCCCTAATTTGTTGTTTCTCTTTGTAGTTCATGAGTTCTTGATCATCCGACAATTCATTATATGCCATTTTCTTGCACTATTTAGAAACATAATTTGGGGCGATTTCAAGTTTTTTCTTCAAATTTCTATGGAAACTTGGTTCTGAACAAATGATAAGATTTCAAGGATTTGTTTGCTTACCAGTTTGGCAGCATGGTCAGTCGTGCAACTCCATATGCCCCTCCAAGATCATTCGATTTTCCATTCAATTCTATCGAGAAATGAGTCGTCAACAACTAAGCTGCCTCTGTTTATCGGTTAGCAAAATTGAAGCGGTGGGATATTTGCAGAGTATTTTCTGTTAAATTATAAAAAAGACTTCTCAATTAATTAGGTCTAAAAATTAATCCATCTAAACCAGATTAATCGAGCTGTCTCGTTTGAACTGAATTAGATTGAACCAAATCGGAGAATTGATCAACCAAATCTCTCACCCTACAAAACTCCGACAAATTCAAAGTTAACAAAATGTGGAGATGCATCTAAACTGAAAATCGAAGTATTTCTTACGGAGGTCAGAACTTAAGTCTAGCGTCTTAGACCACTCGGATCATCCTGAAATCAAAAACAATAGTTATCTAAAATATTTTAAAATATATATATATATATATAAAAGAATTAAATAAATCATTTGAATTAAGCTAAGTTAAATACTAATAATTATAATTAGAAAAATTCATTAGTTAAACCAATTTTTGACTATTTAATTTTTAAATATTTTGAACTTTTAATTTTATTAATTTTATGTTTAATAAATTTATAACAATTTGTTTAAAATTCACAAACATTCGAGACAAAAGATTGAAAAAGCTCTTATTATCACTCACTTAAAAAAAAAAAAATCAATGTCATAAACCAATTAGACAAATTTAAAAATTAAAACTAAGCCCTGCCTAAATATTGTTTTAAATTGCTTATTATACCCATAGTGAACTCAACCATCTTTTTTCCCCCATAAAACCATTATTCATGGCCTATTTGTTCCTTCGTGGTAAGGACCTAAATTCATATTGATAGATATTGAGATATTGTTCTCTTTGAGCAAACGCAAGGAAAGGTTTCCACACCTTTATAAAGAGTGTTTTGTTCTCTTCCCCAACCAATATGGGACATCACAATCCACTCCCTTCGAGCCATTGCCTATTTGTTCCTTCGAGCCGGTGTCCTCGCTAGCACTCTTTCCTTTCTCTAATCGATGTGGGACCCCCTGCTAAATCCACTCCCCTTTAGGGCCAGCTTCCTTACGCATAGTCTGATGTCTGACTCTAATACCATTTGTAACGACCCAGATCCACCACTAGTAGATATTGTTCTCTTTGGGCTTTCTTTTCGAGTTTTCCCTCGAAGCTTTAAAACGCATCTGCTAGGAGAAGGTTTCCACACCTTTATAAAAGGTGTTTTGTTCTCCTCCCCAACTAATGTAGGACATCAAATTCATAGACCGTAAAAATTATATAAGATTCATATTCAAACGGCCATTTTACTAAACAAAAAGTCAAATTGAGGCATCTTTAGATAATCATATTTGTTCTACAAGAGATTTTATAGAGATGTCAAATCAATTATAGCATAATTAAACTCTCATACCCCTAAACTCAACTAGTTACATTCTTCTAGCATTCTCCCAATATTGCTCCAAATTAAGAGGAAATAATTATCCATTTGTTGATAACGAAATCAAATGTTAATTGATCTATACCCCACACCTTATATAAGATAAATTTGAAAGTTGACAAAATCAAAATAAGATAAATTCCAATTCTCTTCACTGAACAGACAACAAGATGAACAAACAGTTGATAGAATTACATTAGCACAAATTCATATGGTCACACAAGAAAAATAATGTTACAGATACCAACCAAAAGCATTTGGAATTACAATTTACAAACACTAGTCTGTCATGTCATTTTAGATTATAGTGTTTTCCAATTCACTATGGATTTTAGTATTACCTTTTCCCCCGAACCCCTATCTCATTCTGAAGCTGTAATTTTGTAGCCATCACCTTCTATGTGCAATTTGTGTCGTAGCTAGCAAGTCCCAACAATTCTGGTCCTTCCATTCTAGGGTTATTCTCAAAGCTGGCAACAAAGGGAACACTTGTTGATTAGTATATGGAGAAGAGTAATCATGAGAATATTTGCTCAAAGATGGAGAGAACCAAGACTATAAAGCATATCATGTACATGGCCTGAAGCAGTGGGAAGAAACTAGTTATGCAGAAGTCTCGACATCGCCTTGCCGAAATTATTTATTACATGGCCTTGCCGAAATCATAAGAATCAAAAGTCTCGACATCGCAGCCTCAAGGAAAAGAGTAAACAATAATAGAGACAAAGCTGCAGCAAGCAGATAAATGTGCACATGGAATATCTAAGATTTGAGAGTTAATTCCTCAGCCTCCTATCACAAGTCTCCAAATCCGACATTACTTTCAATCATATAAGTGGGTAGGCCCAATACTCAGTAGAGAGATTTACGCCAGCCAACCAATTAGAAGCTCGAAAGTAGAGATATGAACGGTGAGAAGAGTGGTTTGTGTGAGAGAAGGGTAGATGAGTAATAACAGCATTTTCCTAGTTATCTGTTGTGTGGTTAGGCAAAAGTGTAGCAGCACGGAGAAATGGCGATTCGTTAAAAATGAAGTCTCAGAAAGATGGTGGGAAAGCTTTTTCCTACTTTTGGGTTCAGGCATCTCAGATTGTCTTGTAAGAGAGAAAGACCTCTTGAATCACCCTCTGCTAGGGAACAATTTCCTTAATTAAAAGAGCCTGTAAAGGCATTTCCATTTTCTTGCCTTAATTGGCTAAGGAAGGATCTACCAATAAGTTACTGAACACCGTATGAGAAGTTACTCGCAACATCAGTTTCAGACACTAATCTTGATTAAAGCGCAGCAATATTAGGGGGATTGAGTCCACATATTATGATAAAAACAAAGTATCATTCGTTCTCTTATCTTTTTTCACTTTGAGTTGATGCTGGCAAAAGAGTGTTACTCTGCCATTCACACTTTAATGCATTCCAAAATATAGAATAGTAAGAGAATAAAAATAGGGAAGGAAATAAATTCAGAAGCCTACTTGTTTAAAGGTATGTGCTCAAATGGTCCACTGGTTGGTATTGTTCCACACAAGTCATTATTTGAGACATCCCTGAAACAAAGGAGACACAATGCATCATAAACCGATCACATGACATTGCACAAAATTTAAACAAGGGATGTATATCACCTAAATGACTACTACACAACAGTGAAATTATCAGAGACTTACACAACTTTAAGGCTTGTAATTGCAGTCAGTTCTCTTGGGATTGGTCCATTTAATCGGTTATCATTAAGCCGTCTGCAAAACAAAAAAGAAAAAGTTCAGACAAAAAATGTGAAAAGGAAGGATAGCTAGAGAAAGCATTCTTTCAGATTTTAGTTCCAATTCAGTAACAGAAAAATCACAGCCATTGGTTTCATAATCCTATCATCAACTATCAAGCAGAAGCAGAAAGAAACTGTTCTTCAAAACATGGATAGAGAAAAATTGTTCTTCAAAACATTGTAGAGTTAATTCTAAGAATGAAATATTCACAAGCAATAACTTCTTGCGAGATGATGATCATACTAAAAAATTATAAAGACTGTCGGTCCATACAAGTTGGAATTAGAAAGAACATAAAACTTCAAAATAAAAAATAACCAAGCTGAACAAGGATGAATAATGTAAACGAAACTCACAAGAACACAAGAGATTTCAATTTCCCCAGAGATAAAGGGATTCGTCCAGTGATGTTGTTGTTATACAGGTCCAAACTGATGAGGCTCTTCAAGTTTCCAAGCTCATCTGGAATAGTTCCATGGATGTTGTTTTTGTAAAGTTCCCTACATATTTAGTAGCAACAGAGTAAAAAATCAACAATCAGTACAAAACCAGATTAAATATTTAGTATATCACACGAGATTTTCATACCAACCATTTTTTACATTAGAACTAATCGAGAAAGTAAGGAGCAGCAAAATTCAAATTAAAAGGACAATTTGTGATAGGCTTTCCCTTAGGTAGAATCACATGACGAGATACAAGAAACAGGTAGAAAGGCCATTAGGGGGGAGCACAAATTTGGAAAATGGTTAAAAGAGAAGTAAGCATAAGACACTTCAACTGAACTTCGTATTGTGTCGGGTAGAGTGGAGAGTTGTAAATAGGCGTGTAGGTAAGTATAAGAGTTAATAGAATTTGGAAGTAGTTTGGAATAGAAAAGATATCCAAGTCCCCTCAGCAGTATTATTATAACAGCCTAAGCCCAAGTCCACCGCTAGCAGATATTGTCCTCTTTAGGCTTTCCCTTTCAAGCTTCCCCTCAAGCTTTTTAAAACGCGTCTACTGAGAGGTTTCCACACCGTTATAAGCAATGTTTCATTCCCCTCCCCAACCGATGTGAGATCTCATAATCCAACCCCCTTGGGATCCCAACGTCTTCGTTGACACACTACCCAGCGTCTGGTTCTAATACCATTTGTAACAGCCCAAGCCCACCGCTAGCAGATATTGTCCTTTTTGGGCTTTCCCTCGAGGTTTTTTAAAACACGTCTACTAGGGAGAGGTTTCCACACTCTTTTAGGGAATGTTTTGTTCCCCTCCCCAACCGATGTGGGATCTCACAATTATACCGTGAGTTTTTTCTACTAGTTGACAAAACCAACCTATTACTTCATATTTAAGAACCACCGCCACTTGGACACTCCAATACTCGTTGGACACACACACATCAAACACTTTGTTGTCAAAAGTCAAAGTAGTACATATCCTACTAGTTTTTCAGGAATTTAGAAATGTTTACCATCAAGTAGAAACATGATCCTAGAAAATAATTTATTTCTAGAAATAATTTAAATAACCCCATCACAATTATTGGCAAATCAGATCGTTCAAAGAACGTGGGCAAATCTACACTTAGTGAAACAACGAAGAATTAAATATTGTGACAAACAACATACAAATATTGCAGGTGCTCAAGCCTTCCAAGTTCAGGAACAAGATGTCCAGACAAATTGGAATTGCCCAAGTCCCTGAAAAACAAAACCAAATGTCTGATCAGCTGGTAGCGATAACATCAAGCCAACAGTATGCAAGCTTTTACACAGGTAAACAGAGCTATCATAATTAAGACTCCAACACCACAATGGATGGCGCACCAATCCTTCACACCCAAGCATCCGTCGTCAAACAACACGCAGATGGGTGGATTTTCACTTCCTTCTTAAGATTATCGTTCATCTTTAAGCATTAAAATTGGTTTAACTTCACAGTGAAACCAGTCGAAATCCTCATATGACGATAATAAAACACAACGATCAACCAAATTCGCGAAACAATCAACTGGATCCTTGCCCAAAACAGAAGATAATGCAATAACGAAACAAACCTCACAATAGCATAACACAAAGAGAAAGTACCAATATACGAAGAGAATAACGAAAAATTCCGGTAATCTAAATGAAGAAGATAAACAAAACACAAACAGTCTCTTTTTTTTTTTTTTTTTAAAGCAATCAAATAGTAAAAAAAGAAAAAAAAGAAAAACAAAGAAACAGAGACCGTACAGTCGGGTAACGCGGTTGTCCTGGTTACAAGTAATGTGGAACCAAGTACAGGGATTGACGAGAGTAGGATCCCAACTCTGAAGCACGTTATCAGGATCGGACAAGCTCCGGCGGAGAGTGTAGAGAGCGTCGCCTTCGGAGTTAGCAAGAGCAACGTGAAGAACAGAAGTTAGGGTTACTGTAAAGAGAAGGAAGAAAGTCGAAACCCAGAACCGAGTCGCCGCCATGGCTAACCCTGAGACTGGTTCAGGCGGCGAAAAACCCTGCAATTCTACGAATTGATTGAAGATTCTGAATGGAAAACAGTGTAATTTTAGAGAATTTCGGATCGAAAAACGGGAGAGAAAGAGAGAAGGAAGAGAAAGAGACGGCGTAACGGAAATGAGGGAAGGTGGGGATTTCAGGCGTTCGGAGCGACTTTCTTGAGATTCTCTTTTTCTTTTTCTTTTTCTTTTTCTTTTTTTTCCCTATTTACAATTTATTTAATTTATGAAATTATTAAATTAGAAACCAAAAAGACAATTTTAACCCCTAAAATTATTAAATTCTATCGGATTTGTTACTAGTAACGTTCGAGATTATGTTGGATTAGGTGTGAAGAATCTCGAGGGTGATTGCAATAAGTAGAAATCTCATTCACTGGCCGAAATCACGTAAAGACTGTTCTGAAGCTTTGTGTGAGCACCCGCTTCAAACCAATATAAAATTTCGTATAACTAAATCATTCTAGATCGAATGGTCACCATCAATAAATTCCGTTTTTGAAAGTAAAACCCACACCGAAACTAAAAATGCAAGCATAATGAAGATCCAAGTAGCAGTGTCGTTGAAGGTGACAGCAACTATGGCGGTTTTACCGACTACTGTAGTGAGAAGTTCGAGCTCAGTAAAAAAACACGTGAGAGTATAAAAAATACGATGAAATGAAAATTACCATTATCGTGAATTAATTTTTTAGGTAACAAATTTACAAAAATGGTTAATACTTTTATCACCCATTATGAATTCTCTCACAATTATTTTATTTTCTTTTATTTTAAAGAATAAAAATAAAAAGTGGAGAATTTAAATATAAAGTCAATAATGATGGCTTTTGGAATTTGGAAGGTTAAAAGACTAAAAAGCCCTTCTGTCATTTGGTAATTATTTAAATTATCCTCTCTCGTTTGGGTCAAAAAGTAAATGAGATAATGGTCCATTCAAAGCACAATAATTTATTATTTTCATTTTTTATATTTGTTTTGGGAATATATACTTAGATCCTCTTATTTTATTAAAAACATTTCTATTTTAATTATAAATTTATTTTTAAAAAATTAATATAGTTGTGGTTAAGAAACTTGTAAAATATAATATTGAATTATCATTTATAATTTCATGATAACAAAAAAAAAATGAAATTAACATAACAATTTAGAACTTAAAATGAGATTATTATTAATGTGTCTTTATTTATTTATTTATTTATTATTTAAGACTAAGTTAAAAAATTTAGTCTTAAAAATAATATAATAAAAAAATGAAATTATTATTAATGGTCTTTACTTACTTACTTATTTATTTATTTATTTATTTATTTATATAATAGGATAACATAATAAAAAAATGAAATTAACCTAACAATTTAGAAAATTATTTATTTATATATATATTATTTAATACCACGTAAAAATGCTTAATTAATTATTTATTCAATCCATAAAAAACTTATTTAGAATAAAATTAAATATCGTAAAAGTATTTTTTATTTCACAATATCGAATAATAACCAAAATACAAATTTCTAACGAGTTAAAAATTTAATCTTTCAATCGACTAACTCTAACCCTATCCTTAGCCCTAATCCTAATCATCGACGTCTGTAATTAACTGAAATCCTACTTTAAATTTATTTTATTATACCTCGTTAACAAAACTAAGACCAGATTCAAACCCGAGGCTATGGTCGAGCCCTAAACGAACTAACTCTAATTTAGAAGGAATTTAGTGAAGGCAATGGTGATGAATAGGGAGAGGGATGAGAGAGGCTTTAATGGTTGAATAGATGAAGAATGGTTTGCAATTTTGGGTGATGAAATGGGAGGAGAGTCTTCAACAAAGATAGCAACCTTCATTCCTTGAAAGCAAAACCCTCTTCCACTTAGGAAGTAGTATGGCTTTGCTTGTGTTAGGTTGAACACGTCTCGTCCGCCTCTTGTCACGTTGAAAACGAAATCATTCTCGTTGCAACTGTCGTAGCTTGTTTTGTTCACTTGTAGCACGTTGTAGATACGTTTATCGAACCCAAAATCTAAAAATTGTTAAAGAAAATATTAGAAACGGAGAAAAACAACTTTCTTAAATGAAGAACTTACAGAGCCAATCACCAACGTAAAAGTGCTCGTGAATTGACCAATCAGTGAAGTTAATATTAGTTGTCCAAGTGTATTTTCCTCCTCCAACTCTATGCAACACTGGTTGTCTACCATCAACTCCACCGAGCAACCACCCCGCCATCGTGACTACTACCACTACTGTTGTCACGGTCGCTACCTCTGCTGTCATCCCGAACATTTCTTCTGATGCTTGAATTGAAAATCGAAGGAGGAGGGTGAGGGAAGCCCTAAAAATGAAGAGAAAAAGGCTAAATTTGTGTTTGAGAAACAAAAATCTCATGCATTTTCATGCAATGGAGGTTGAGAGACCATATATGCATGAACTACACAAATTCTACACTTGGTTTTCTTCCCCCTCTTCCATTTTTCGGAGCGCTATGTCGGGGCAGGCGACGGGACAAGAATCGGCTCCGCTTCAAATGGGTTTTGTTAATAAAAATGTCGGTTTCAATCAAACGATATAAATCGACTAGTTGATAGAAGGTAAAAGATTTTCAATATTTCGAAGAACGACACAGCTCGGGATTTTTCAATCGATGCCAATTAGTTTATATATATCGTGGTATAAAATATTGATTAAATTTTCTACCGACATTATTCGAGAGTACTCAATCGATACCATGAAATTTTATTATAAATTCAAATAAGCTGTGAAAGTAATATCTTTCGAAATTAAAAAAAAGACAATTGTTTGTAAACCCTAAACCCTTATTTATCGAATAAATTAAAAAAAAAATCAACCTATAAATATTTTATAATTATAAATCCTTACATTTTCAAAATAGATTTTTGAATTAATTATTAAATATTTTTAGATTAAATTTCAAATTTCTATATATATTTTTAAAATTCACAATAAATTTTAAATTTATATTTAATAAATTAATTAAATTTTAAAATTATGAATATAAAATTAAATTAAAAGTACTAAATTTGTAATTTATATATTTATTTTTATTAGGGACATGATTGTAAATAATTACAAATCTTGTGGCATTAACATCAACGGTTTCGGCCCAATTGTAAAAAGGCCCACTAATATTCCTGGGCTGAACATCACTGGGAAGCCCACCAATATTTTCATCGATTTAAAATACGGTAAATATTTATTTTAGTACGGAGTATTTTTTTTTTTCGATTTACGATTTTAATTGTCTTATTTATTTTAGAAAAATTACTTATATAAATTATTGTAGTTAAAAATGTCTAATTTTGAATGGTTATTTCCGCGCACGTGTTGGTTGGTCGATCAGTATCGATTTTGAATAAAAATTAACCTATGAATTTTGATCGTTGGTGGTTCACGATGTGTCGATTTTGGTGGTTTTAGAATGAGAATTGAGTGAGATGAGCTACTATTCTAGAAAAACGACCATACCAAGCCCGACGTAGCATGATTTACCTCGTAGATTTTTCCTTTTTCCCTTTTTTTCGAACCCTCGTTATTGCTCGACAAAAACATCTTCAGTTAGGTTGCCATGTTAGAAGTCATATTTGACATCTAACAGGTAAACGGACCATCGATGATGAGCATCTACAACAATGACCAATCTGATAGTCTCCAAGAGAGCTACACGAGCCACACGTCCACCTAAAATATAGCATAACGTTTTGTTTCCAATTTAGTTAGAGAGTTATTGACTCTGCACATGAGCCACACGTCCAGAAACTTTGAAATATCCAACATAAGTCTTCTCCACTCCAAGCTTCCTATTGTGGCTTATTCTGCACGGTTAACATTGGACTTCTATTGAGAATATGGACCGCTTCATTAGCAGCTTCTACCATGATCAACATTTCTTCTAGAGATCTTTGCGTGGTTGCTTCCTTCCTTCGTCAAAAAATTTCCGATACCATCTTCTATAGGTGCCATGACCTATTTCTTGATTAATGTTTTTTCATAAGTCATATTCAATCCCGGCTCCTCTTCCGTGCAAAATAATCGTTCACCATCTCTCCTGCCTTCACGTGGAGCGTCTCAAATTCTTTCCCCAATGCCGGTAAATGATGTTAAACCTAAGTAGAATTTTGGTATTTCTTTATAGAGTCCCGGATGTGTCTTTCTTGACAATCATTTCAATAATGGAACTATTCAATTCTCGAAAAAGATAATGTTTTTACTTTCATGTCCTTGAGCTTCTGCTCATCAAGTTGACTGTCTCGATCAGTGGCTTTTTAGAAGGTGCAACTGGGATTATTATTTCCACCCGACTCCAATATTCTTCTGAATGTAGACAATGCTCGGGCAGTGTCAAGGATTCTTATTTGACTTCTGAAAGTAGAAAATTCTCCATTGTCGTAACATTTTCATCAATATTATTTTATATCAAATTTAAAGATTCCGAGACCCCAGATGTTATAAAATTTAAATATTAAAAATTTAAAATATATATATATATATATAAAGACAAAGACGTTTTTGTCCTCATCACAAAACTTGAAGTTGACTTGAAAATTGAATAAGTTGAAAAAAATGTGAAACAAAGGAATCACATGTAGCACGTGCCATATAAAGCTATTTTATTTTGTTTTATTATGCTAATATTATCCAATTTAATAATTAAAAGAAATGACAAATAACAAAACTTATTATATATATTATAAAAAAGAATCATAAAATAAATAAATCTGATTTAAATATAGTAATTTACAAATACACGATCAAAATAGATTTACGGTAGAAGCTGTAGAGACTAAACAATACTCTAAACAAATTAGCTTTGTAGTCGCTAAGATCTACTACGCCTTCATCATCGTCAGACGACTCAATACTACTTACATAGGATAAAAGGTAGCACAAATGAGTCGAAAATTACCGAGTAAGTAGCTCAACTCATGGGCTCACAAATAGACACTAGCCACACTCATTCACTCAATATATAAGTAACACGTGTCTACAAGCCCCTTCACGTAATAACCTAAAGTCTCGACCCGAAGCTATTAAACCCAATATCATATGACTCCTCTTAGCTAATTTGAATCATTAGATTCTCGTGAATATCTGGAATGATTGGTCCTCAGAAGCAGGCTCCATTGAGCACTCCCTGATCAGTGGAGTCATGAGGTCTAGCTTTTCGTAAGCACGTCTCAATGAAAGTAATTTCAAGGGTTAGGAATTTTTCCCGTGCCATCAGTTGAAGGACATATATAGCTCTTGTTTCAATAGACAATCTACTGCTGGAGAATTAGTTGGTTATTCTCTAATAGAGCTCGTTTGGTCATATAGACATGGGAGAGACCCTCTACCTACTTACTACAGACATTGCATAACATATGCTTCTAGGGCACGATCCTAGTACAATGAATACATTGATACCAATATAGACCTCGTATGCGCATATGGTTCACTATTAAAGGTTAATGACAACCCTTTAATAGTCCTCACCACATATCCAATAATATAACCACAAAGAGAGTGACCTCTTGTGTAATATCACACATCGATTGAAGAAAGGAACGCGTGTCAGCAAGGACGCTGGACCCCAAAGGGGGGTGGATTGTGAGATCCCAAATCAATGGGAGAAAGGAACGAGTGCTAGCGAGAACACTGGACCCTAAAGAGGGTTGGATTGTGAGATCTCATATCGGTTGGGAAGGAGAACAAAACATTCTTTATAAAGCGTGTGGAAACCTCTCTCTAGTAGACGTGTTTTAAAGATCTTGAGGGGAAACCCAAAAGGGAAAGCCCAAAGAGAACAATATCTGCTAGCGGTGGGCTTGAGTTATTACACTGTGGCTCTATAAGCTACATCAAGCATTGTGCTCCCTTGCCATCGAGACAAGTACACTATTAAAGATTGATTGTCTTACTCCTAATAAACGAGATTCATACGTGCAATTTAGTTGATGAAGTATTTTAATAATAAAAACATGTTTTTAAAAAACAAATTAATCGATCGAGAAGGTCTGACTTTAGATTTGATTCGAATAATATAGGGTTCGAGAGCGGATCGAGGGCATTTATTTAATTTATGGTTTAAAAAAAAGTCAAAAAAGGGTAGGAATATAATAAACTTTAAAAGCAAATGACAATATTCAAATTATGTAGCTCCCTAACTAATTTAGGATGGGCATTTAATTTTCATTCAAAAGATAAAAAGAATATTATTTCTAATAGTCAAAGCCTTCTAGATTAGTAAGGTATACGTGACATCACTTTACGTAATAAAAATCAATTTTGTAAATAATTACAGTTTAAGTCCACCGCTAGTCGATATTGTCCGCTTTGACCTGTATGTATCATCGTTAGTCTCACGATTTTAGAATGCGTCTATTAGGGAAAGGTTTCTACACCATTGTAAGAAAAAGCGAAACACCCTTTATAAGGGTGTGGAAACCTTTCCTTCAAGCGGAAAGTCCAAAGAGAACAATATCTACTAGTGTAGAGCCAGACACCGAACAGTGTGACAGCGAGGAGGTTGTTCCCTGAAGGGGGTAGACACAAGGCGATGTGCCTGTAAGGACGTTGGGCCCCGAAGAGAGGTGGATTTGGTGGGGATCACACATCGATTGGAGAAAGGAACGAGTGCCAGCGGGGATGCTGGCCTCAAAGTGAGGTGGATTGTGAGAATCCCACATTGGTTGAGGAGAAGAACGAAACACTAAGGGTGTGAAAATCTTTTTCTAGCAGACATGTTTAAAGCCTTGAGGGGAAGCCTGAAACGGAAAACCCAAAGAGGATAATATTTGCTAGTGGTAGATATGGGTCATTACAAATGGTATTAGAGTCAGACACCGGACAATGTGCCAGCCTTCTGGCTATTCCCCAAAGAAGGTAGACACGAGGTGGTATGTCAGTAAGGACGCTGGGCTCCAAAAGGGGTTGGAGAAAGGAACGCGTGTCAACGAGGATGCTGGACCCAAAGGGGGTGGATTTGGTGGTAGTCCCACATCGATTGGAGAAATGAACGCGTGCCAGCGAGACCTCTGGCCCTAAAGCGGAGTGGATTGTGATGTCTCATATTGATTGAAGAGAAGAACAAAAGACGTTTTATAAGGGTGTAGAAACCTTCCTTAGCAAAAGCGTTTTAAAGCCTTGAAGGAAAATTCGAAAGGAAAAATTAAAAAAGAACAAAATCTTCTAGCAGTGGATCTGAGTTTTTACAGAGAAAATTAAAGAAACATACCAATAAAAATATGTATAATTACGAAAATAAAATGGTTATCAACCGGTTTGTTTATTTATTTATTTATTTTTAATAATACACGTGATCATATTGACATCGAGCTTAAGCTAATACAAATGGATTGACATGGCAAGTTTTAATTTTAATTTAATTTTATTTAGTTTTAAATTAAATTAAATTAATATTATCATACAAGGTAACATGATATACATTATTGGTTTTCGAAAAAGAAACAAGCCCATTATAATTTATAATTAATTAAATTGGGGGAAAAGGCCAATATTCCAATAAAGTAATAAAAATAAAAAAGAATCAATTTTCATGGAAAATATAATTAAAAAAAAAAAACATAAATTAATAATAAAATTCCACGAGAAATAAAATGCACCTCAAATGGTGGGCCCTAGTGTCCTCAGAAGCCGACAAGGAGCGCGGTCCCCACAGTACCCTTTGTATTCTTAAATTCTCTTTTCTTTTATTTATTTATTTATTTATTTTCCTTTATTTTTTTAATTAAATAAAACGCTCTTTAATTTATTCCATTCATAAAATTTACTTTCTAACTTTTTTTTTACCTACCAATTTTCAAATTTTATTTAAATTATATAAAAAATAAAAAGTATCCATTAAATTTTTTTTAATTAATATTTTTAATGGAATAATATATAAAAAGAAAAAAAATCGGAATATTCACTAAATGAAAAGAATTTATAGACATGAAAATTGAAATAAGAAGCAGGAACGGGGTGAGAAAGACTATACAGCTCTTTCCTGTCTCGTGGGCATCTTTAATTTTACAAAAATTTCTTCTAGTCGGGAATAAATTGATCCAAGAATTTAAGAAAATACCGAATATTATAAAGATTTGTTAAACGAGAATAATATAATTTAAAAATAAAATATTTAATTTTCTATTATAAAAATATTTGTACCCTTTCATATAAAAATTTATAATTAAAACAATTTAAAAAAAAATTAGAGAAAAATGGTTGAAAATTGAAAGACTAAAATTGATAAATTTAATATTTAATAAATAATAAAATAGAAATTTGTGTTTATCCAACGCTCTGAATCTTCCTTCTTGCTTCCGCCATGTGCAACTCTCCAAAGCTCTCAGAGCTTTTCGACATGTAAATGGAAAAGAAACGCTTTCTCTCTCTTCTTTCTCTCTCCTCTGGATTTCGGGGGTTTCTTCTTTTCTCCCTTCAAAAGTACAGTCCCCACCATCGCCATTTTCACCAATGACCTCTCACCTTTCACAGTCACCAAGGGACCGACCGACTCTTTTTTTTTTTTTTTTT
>NW_019272026.1:1274037-1311399 GCF_002738345.1 Cucurbita maxima | reverse complement strand
CTTTTTTTTTTTTTTTTTTTATCTCACATGAAACTTCAAACCCTTCCCCCCTCTCCCCCAACTTTTCTTTATTAGATTAGATTATCGTCCTTTTTCTCTCTGATTACTCGGTTTCTTCCTCCTGGATTGACTTCCAGTTCTTATCTCTCTCGCTTGTTCTTCACTTCAGGTTGTTTTTGTTCTCTGTTTAATCGTTTACTGCTTTTTTCTTTGAGTAATTTCACGGGTGTTTTTTTATGGTTTTGTGAGTTGGATTTTGTTTGTAGACCTGAATCTGTTTGATTTTGCTTTGAAATTTGATTTTTGGGGTTTTTTGGAGGATGATCGGTTGTGATGTTCTGTTTTCTTTTTTGAAGATATGTGTTCGTTTTCAGGTTGGAGATGAGATCTGATTGTTGATTTTGTGATTACTTTGTGTTGAAGCGTTTGATTCTGATTTGATGTTTAATGCTCTGATTCTTTTGTGTTTTGATTCTGAGTTTAATTTCTGTGTAGAACGAATTAAGAACAGCTTGAAGAAATTGTTCTGTCCCCTGTTTGATCTTCTTTATTTGGTTGAACTTTGCATGTATTAAGAATATTTAGAAAGAACAAGGAATTTTCATGGTTTTGAGGAACTTTTAGAGGGAATAAATGGTGTTCTTCGTTATATGTATCGATTCGTGGCTGCGATTTTTTCGATTCAGAATGAAATGAATGTCTCTTTATCGATTCTGAGTCTGACTGAAATTTATTTGCATAGGTGAGGAAGCACAGTGAATTTTAGTAGGATTTGTCTATTGTTTTTTGTGTAAATCTGAGTTTGGTGAATACCCTTTTTGGGTTAATGATGATGATGTTCAATGAGATGGGATTTTGTGATGATATGGATTTCCTTTCGGCTCCGATTGTGGATGGAGATGTCGTAGCTCGACCAGCTGATCCTGAAGTTGTGGTGGAAGATGATTATTCAGATGAAGAGATCGATGTTGATGAGCTTGAGAGGAGGATGTGGAGGGACAAGATGCGTCTCAAACGACTTAAAGAGCAAAGTAAGGTTAAGGAAGGGATCGATATTGCGAAGCAGCGACAGTCTCAAGACCAGGCTAGGAGGAAGAAGATGTCGAGGGCTCATGATGGGATCTTGAAGTACATGTTGAAGATTATGGAAGTTTGTAATGCTCAAGGTTTTGTATATGGAATAATTCCAGAGAAGGGAAAGCCAGTAACCGGGGCATCGGATAATCTGCGTGAATGGTGGAAAGACAAGGTTAGATTTGATAGAAACGGACCGGCTGCCATAGCTAAGTACCAGGCAGACAATGCAATTCCTGGACGAAACGATGGGTGTAATTCGATCGGTCCAACCCCGCACACCTTGCAGGAACTTCAGGATACGACCCTTGGATCACTTTTATCAGCTTTGATGCAGCACTGTGACCCTCCTCAAAGAAGATTTCCATTGGAGAAAGGCGTTCCTCCACCGTGGTGGCCTACTGGAGTCGAGGAATGGTGGCCTCAGCTCGGGTTGTCGAAGGACCAAGGTCCTCCACCTTACAAGAAGCCCCACGACTTGAAAAAAGCGTGGAAAGTTGGTGTTTTGACTGCTGTAATCAAGCATATGTCCCCTGATATCGCCAAGATCCGAAAACTTGTTAGACAGTCGAAGTGTTTGCAGGACAAGATGACTGCCAAGGAGAGTGCTACATGGCTTGCTATTATCAACCAGGAGGAGGTCTTGGCTCGGGAGCTTTATCCCAATTCTTGCCCGCCTTTGTCTTCCGGTGGGGGCAGTGGATCATTGGTCATTAACGATTGCAGCGAGTACGATGTAGAAGGCGCTGAGGAGGAACCGAGCTTTGATGTTCAAGATCGTAAACCTGATAACCATAGCTCGTTCAACTTGGGAATGGAGAGAACGAGAGAACGGGTGCCCCTTCGACAACCACCATATGCAATCAAAGGAGAGGTTTCTACGAACTTAGATTTTATGCGAAAGAGGAAACCGACCAGCGATCTGAACACGATGATGGATCAGAAGATCTATACTTGTGAGTTCCTCCAGTGTCCTTATAGCGAGCTTCGTCTTGGGTTCAACGACAGGACGTCTAGAGACAATCATCAGTTGTCCTGTCCATATAGAACTTCTTCAGAATTCAATGGCTCAAGTTTTCATGTCAATGAGGTTAAACCAGTTATCTTCCCTCAGTCATTTGCCCCGCCCAAGTCAGCTCCACCCCCAGTTAGCTCGGTTCCATCGTCCTTCGACCTGTCCACTTTAGGCGTTCCAGAAGACGACCAAAAGATGATCAGGGAGCTCATGTCGATCTACGACACCAACATCCAAGGAAACAAAAGCAACGTAAACACCGGTAACAGTGCTATCACGGAGAACCAAAATCTTCCTCAGTTAAAGATACAACCTCAACAAGACGAATACTTTCGCAATCAAGGTATAATGATGGACGGAAACTTCTTCGAGGGATCGAACGTTTCTAGCAGCCAATTCAACCAGTTTAAGCCAATGAATTCACCTTTCGAAAACAACCACCACGAGCACAGCAATAACAACAACAACAACAACAACTTCCACATGATGTTTGGCTCTCCATTTGATTTGTCGACCTTCGACTACAAAGAAGAAGTACCCGGTGCAGCAGCCATCGATACACTGTCGAAACAGCAGGATATTCCATTATGGTATCATTGAGCCTGATCTCAATTCGATGCTTTACCAACGCATTCTTTCCATCGAAAGCAGCAGCAACCGCTGCAGCAGTGAAATTCATAGCAGGTACTTTTACGGTTCGAGTCTCTCGCTCGATCTCTCTGTTATGGGGTTTGCCTAACTTGGTGAAACTGTGTTATCTGAATAGAAATGTGATTAGCTCGTAGAATATCATTAAGGTCATCATGTAATGTAAGTCTAAGTTTCTCCATTAGACTGATAATAAGTGGAGAGAATCCTTCGTATGAACTTCTAGTATTACTGCTACTGCTTGCTCTGCTGCCCTGTTGTTGATTACATGTCCAAATGATTGTCTATGTGAATAACTATTACAGCATCTTCATCTTCCCTTATGTCTTCTCTTCATTTTAGTGGTTGCATATTGAAAGTTATAGAGACCATAGAGTTGTTGGAGGGTTCAATCTGTGTTGGCTTGGTTGGAATGTCAAACCCGACAGCTAAACGGGTGACCGTTCGATGACGATTTTTAGTCTTTTGTCTTGTTGTCTTCAAGAAACTAAATGACACGGATTGAATGTCTGTCTTATTGCATAGCCACACTTCGGGATGGTTTAGAATACCTTTCAAAGTTCTTAAATGTTTAAACGCTTAGAAAGACGTTTCAATCCGACTCTTTTACACCCGATTGTGTTAAAATGGGGTGAACCCAGTTTAGAATGCTTTGTTTTTGTTTTTCCCTCAAATGGCACGAGTTGAATGTCTGCCTTATTGCATAACCACACTTCAGGTCGGTTTAAGCGTTTCAAGCACTCTTTTACATCTGATAATGTTAAACGTGAAGAACTCAGTTTAGAATGCTTGTTTCTTGTTTTCCCTCAAATGACATGGGTAAAACACTCTTTGAAAGTTGTTTTTTTTAAGCACTTAAAAAGTCATTTCAAGTTGATCCCTTTACATCTGATCGTGTTAAACAGGAAGAACTCGGTTTAGAATGCTTTATTTTCTTTTTTCTCTCAAATGACACGGGTTGAACGTCACCCTAATACATAAACACACTTCTCAGGTCAGTCTGGACTATCTTCCTAAGATTTAAAGAACACTTTTTTACCGAACGGGATGAACCCGAGTGGTTGGATTTGAGTGCGAGGTGGTGTGAAGCTTATCTATTGTCAGGGGTTGGGAAAGAGACCAGGCAAGTTGCAGAAATATTAGATGGTAATAAGTATGGGAGGTAGGGCTTACTTTGTTGCTATTGTTGGTTGGTCTGGTGATGGTGGCCGGTGGGGACTCCTCCAACTGTTGTCCTTTCATGTCGGCGCTCAATGTCTCCAAGGTTATATAATTTGAGCCGTTGTTATTTCTCTCTTGCTTGCTTATATAACATCTCCTTCAAAAACCTCTCTTTCAAAAACCTCTCTGCTCTCGTTTTCTAAAACCTTCTCTTAAAATCGAGGCCAGAGGCTCAAGCATACGTCGTTTGGTCGTAGCAGACGCAAGAACGAATTGGCTTAGATCACTTGTCGTTGGAAAGTGAGTGCACCACAATCACAAGTCTGCTGCCATCAAAAGTGCGATTGTGACAAGTGGTCGAGTATTCAAAAAATTTAAGAATTAACTAATTTTATTTTATTACATAAAATTAAACTTTACGTTAAATGGTTCCTAAAATTTCAATTTTGTACCTCGTAAGTTGGATTTTTTTAAAAAAAATTAAAAATTAAGAAAAGATCACAACACTGAAAGTTTACGGTCTTAATAAAAAGTTTGGATTTTAATATATATGGTTAAAATCTAAAATTTTGCTCGTCTTTTAAAAATATTTATGGATTTACCTTAAAGTGTCATGAATTAAATGTTCAGAAGAGTGCAAGTCTTAACCGTACAACTAAAATAGAATTTTAAACTCGTATTCTTTTAAAGTAAAAATTCAAACATTAGGCCTACATTTAGGTATGTGTTGATTATTACTCCAAATTTATATATATCACCCAATGTGGTCTTGTTCGAGCCTTACTAAAAAAAAGGTCAATTTTTTTTAGGAATTGACACTTAATCTAACAACGAGCTTACCAAGCCAGGAGAGGGAAACAAAATATTATTTATAAAGATGTGAAAACATCTCTCGAATAGACGCGTTTTAAAATAATGAGGCTGACGGCGACACGTAACGGGCCGAAGTGGACAATATCTACTAGCGATAAGGTTAGACTGTTATAAATGGCATCATAGCTAAGTTCCGAACAATCCATTTGAATCAATCCACTAATCCCGATCGACATTAATTCAATCAATCAGCTCATATCGAAGATATATGTTTAAAAAATGGTTAGCAAAAATGAATGGCATTGGAATTGAAAGATTAATAATTTTGATTAGAAAATGTGGAAATGAATGGGTGGTTGTGATCATGAAATGGCATTTGAATTGGAGACAGCTACTTGAAGGGCTTCTTCTGCTAATAATGGACACTCACCTTATCCCAAAAACTATGGGCATACCCTACTCTTGTGGGTCACCCATGTTTATCTTTCCCTTCATTTTGCAATTAAGTCCTTCTAATTTTGCCATTTTGCAATTATACCCTTCATTTCTCGGTCAAATGTCATCGATTGATAATAAATTCTATGGTCGGGGAACGTTAGAAGTGTTTATATGACTCGATAACTTAATCAACTCGATCTACTCAGCTCAAACCATAAAGATTGAGCTAGGTTGAATTTTTTGCACTTTGATTTTTTTTTTTTTAATCAACCCGACTAACTTGAAAATAGGGTTACAATCTTCCTCTAGTTTTAAAAATATTAAGAATATTTAACGTTTGCAGCAGATGTTAGAGATGCGCTTATATGAACCATGACCAACGAATTTCCATACCTCAAGGTCTAATTACAAGAACGAGAGCCACGAAGCTATAACAAACTTTGTACACTTATATTCAAGTTATCGTGAACTCATCAAAAGAAATTCTAGAAGACATCGAATATCTTACTTATATGTTGTGTAAAGTTGTGGTTCAAGAAAGAGATGCATTAAATGCACTTTAAGTTGCATTTAATGAACTCAGATAGATTTATGGAACTAGTTTAAGGATGACTAATAATAAATTTTATTCATTGCATTATCTAATTATAATTTAAATATTTGTTTGTCATATTTCAGCTAGTTTTTAATAGAGGAGTTAGATGTTAATATGGAGGTTATGGGTATTTCTCATTTACTAGCCAATTTAATTTAGGAGTTAAATGTCACATAGATTAAGATTGTAAATATTTAAATTATAATTAAGTAGTGTAATGAATGAAATGTGATTATTAGAATTCCATAAATTTAGCTGAGTTAATTAAGTGCAATTTACAGTGCATTTAATGCCTCTTTTTCTTAAAGCTCAACTTTATATAAGGGAGGTCTCCAATTTCTTACCGATTTTTTTTTAATGAGCTCACTATAACTTAATATAAGTGTACAAGGTTTATTGTAGCTTCTTGGCTCTCGTCCTTCTAATTGAACCTTGAGATATGAAAATTTATTAGTCGTGGTTCATATCATGCGCTCAAGACGTAAAATATTTGATATTTAAATTTTATGAGATTTTTGTTATCAATGTTATATGTATTTTGAATAAATATATTTTTTTAAAAAACTCGACCACTCAACTCGAAGATAGAGGGTTAGATTGTTAACTCTATTAAAGTTTCTCGAGTCACCAACCCGATCGACCCGAATCTTTTGACTGGTCAAAGATTTTTCCAACGCAACTCATATTCACTCCAGATGTTGTATTTAATTATCAAAATCTTGACTTTTTTTCATAAGTCAAGGGTTAGGTTTTTGCATTAAATTTTTCATTTTTGTAAATCCAATATTTAAAAAAAAAAAAATCATCTAAATTTAAAGATCTAAACAATATCTTATATTTAAACTTTAATTCTAATTTTATTTTAATTTTTAAATTTTAAATATTTTATTTTAATCCACTAAATTTTTAGTCATTTGACAAATAAACCCAAAGTAAGAAAATATAGTTCGAAATGACATGACATGATATGACAAGACAACTACGCAACATTTGACTTCATTAAAAAAAAAAAAAAAACTCAACCTTCTAGAAATTATTAATTTTTTAAATATAAATTTACTCGAATTATAATCATCAAATTATAAGGACGAGAGCCAAGAATCTACAACAAACCTTGTACATTTATATTCAAGCTATAGTGAGCTCATCAAAGAAAATTCTAGAAGACGTTGGAGACCTTCCTTATATGTTAGTGCAAAGTTGAGCTTTAAAAGAGAGGTGAGCTCATCAAAGAAAATTCTAGAAAACGTTGGAAATCTCATTTATATGTTAGTGCTAAGTTGAGCTTTTAAAAAAAGATGCATTAAATGCACTTAAATGACATTAAATGAACTCAGCTGAATTTATGGAACTAGTCAAAAGATGACTAATAAAGTCATTTCACTCATTACACTCTTTAATAATTACAATATAACCTTAACTTCTATATTAAAAATTAGCTTAAATATTACAAACGAATATTTAAGTTATAATTAAATAGTGCAATGAATTAAATGTTCTTATCAACCATCTTTTGACTGGCTCCATAAGTTCATGTGAGTTTATTAAATGTCACTTAAAATGCATTTAATACCTCTCTTTCTTAACGTTTTGCATAACATATAAGAAAGTTCTTTAACATCTTCTAGAATTTCTTTTGATGAGCTCACCATAACTTAAATATAAGTGTACAAGGTTTGTTGTAGCTTCTTGACTCTCGTCTTTGTAATTGGATATTCTTGGTCGTGATTCATATATAATCTAATATTAAAAATAAAAAATATAAAGAAAATATCATGAAATTATTTGAAAATAGAAATTAAAAAAAAGCTAAATCTTTTTTTAAAAAGTAATTAAAAAGCAAATCCAAAAAAATCAATTTTGTAAGATTTTGTGCAGAAAAAGTAGATTTTTTCTTTTTTGGAATAAAAAAAAGTATGGTCAAAATTGCACTAACAACAGTTGACTCAATTAGAATATTCACATCCACTTAAACCCAAAATAAATAAATAAAAATAAAAATTTAATAATTTTATTATTATTATTATTATTATTTTATATCTAATTCATTGAACTTCTCAACGAGGCATAATTCATTTAACACAATTATTAATTTTGATATTCAAAATGCTTTTATTTATTTATTTATTTATTAATGCTTTTTTAATTCCTTTTTTATTTAAATATTATATTTATGAATATTCGACTCACCTTCTATTTTTGAGTTGAGGTGTCGGGTTATTTTTAAAAAATATATATATTTATCCAAAATATATGTTACATTAATAATTAAAAAATATATTAAAAAAATGTCAACCTACGGATCGATTCAAATTTTTATTTTTTTAAAATTTAATTCGATTCAAACCGATAAAAAAATATAACCCAACTCAATGTTTATGATGTAGATGGATAGTTAATTTGTCTGAGTGTTATAAATGATTTGAACTATATAATATATAACATAAAGTTTGTTGTGTTTAATGATTTGGGATAATAATGTTTGGATACTTCTAATAAATATTTAAAATAATGTTCGTATTTAATAATAATTTATTTAAAGTTAAAAAGGAGTGAAATGTTTTACATGAGAATTAAAAAATAAAATAAAAGTGGATAATTAAAAAAGTCAACAAAAAAGTTTGACCACAACAAAATTTGTTTAATAATTTTATTACATCTGACTCTCCATATATATCAACACGAGTTCTTTTAACATGTTTTAAGAAAATTTCTATGAGGTGTCATGTAACGACTCTAAGTTTTTATCGACTTTGAGTAGCTACTACATGCATGACATAAATTTTTTATGTAGAAACATTCATTTAAAACGATTCCATAAAATGATGTCATGGGCTTGTATTTTTAGAAAGGGTCTTAAGTACGGATGTACATGGTCTGGGTCTGGGTTGGGTTGGGTTGAAGGATTTTTTTGACCCGACCCAACCCAACATTGTCATAAAACTAAAAACAACTAAAACATGGTCTGCGTGGGTGTCCTCAGAGGCCAAAGTAACACTCTAACAAACCTATTAATATGGAAAATTTCTTAATATAATTTATACATTTTTATTTGGCTCGGTTAACTCGAAGGTTTTATTCACGAACCCAAAACCGAATCGATTTAGTTCAGGTTTAGAAAAATGAACCCAACCCTTGAAATGTTAATCCAACCCAACTCAACCCTACCCTTATAGTTTGGGTTGGGTTAGTCCAGGTTGTCTGGTGTCGAGTTGAATGTACACCCTAGTCTTGAAGTATTCAGTAAATTAAAATAAAACCAAGAAAAATATTAAAAGATCAATACCTTGTACTAACTTAAGATCTACGAAAATGAATGCAACTACCCTATGTAGGTTTCATGGTCTTTGATGTGATGTCGCCGTCAATCATACAAGAGTGTCTTACCTTTACATGAGATATAAAGTACCACAGACTTCAGTATTTTAAGAAACAATTAGTAAGTGGTCCCACTATTGGGGTCAGGAAATGAAACACATGCAATCATGAATAGGAACTCATCATTTAAAATCATACTCTCTCAGGTGGCCTCTAGTCTAGACAAATTGGATGTGTAGTACTTCCTTACACACGACCCACACAAGGTGTCAACACAAAATTCGTGAGAGCTAAACATGGTTAACATTGGAGTTTCAATGATTGTTGAAAAGGAATGAGTGTCTTGTTTTTCGGTGACTCAATTACTTTGTTTGAAGCAATTCTATGCTGAGCGGCCATAAATTTTCCTAGAAAACATGTAAGTGAAACGTGCTAAAAGGACCAGTGTTGTCTATGGGAATAGTCTTCAATATTAAAAGTTGTTCAAGATAAGTAGGTAACATGACTATATTGTTCAAGATCTAGAGACGTCGGGATTATGTATTTTTTTTTAATATATTAAATAATTATTTACTTAGTATTTTTCAAGTATAATTTACTTAAATTATCATTCCCAATTTCCTATGTTATTAAATCCTTTTAATTCATACTAAAAAAAGCTTTATTTAATGTTGAAAAATATATGGAAGAATAATAGTAGTGGGCTTGGCCCAAAGGTTTCTTGCAACATTATACTGAGCGGCCCAATTTTTATATTATTTAATTCATGGGCCCAACATTATACTGAGCGGCCCAATTTAATTCAATGGTTGGCTCAAAGTCAAAGTTGGGCCCAATAGCTTGTTTATTGGGCTTTAATTCATGGACGATCCATACAATTTTATATATTAATTCATGAATCCTAATTCCAAAAGTTTATTCAAAATCTAATTTTTTATTTAATTGAAGAAAACAAAATAATATAAATTAATTCATTATCAAAATGCATTAAAGTTAATTATTATCAAAATATTAATTTTTTTCAAAAAGTTTTCCATTTATTTTCATACATTAAAATAAATCTGATATATATATGCTTATTTTTTAGAATAAATTAATTTTTTTTATTGAGAATAATTAAAATTTAGATGGTATTTTGTATAATTTAATTTATTTTTAATTTGTAATTTTATATTAATTTTTTTAATTTTTTTTTTCTAAATTAATAATAATAAAAAATAAATTCAATTAATTTTTGTAAAACCATCCACTGGCTTTCTTCCTAAACCCTACTTCACCTTCAGCCACGCCCTCCCTCTCATTACCAGCAACTGTCACAGTGCTCCGCCGTTCCTGCCGGACGTCGTGTCAGCGGCTGCCATAGTCTCAACTTTCCGACGAAATTTACGCCGGCCGTCCCTCTCACAGTCTCTCGCTCGAGCAATCAATCAGAGTACTTATCTCTGTTTTGTTTCACTCGTAGTACAGTGCTTTAACCTGCAACCCTCGGCGTCTGGTGAGGTTTTAATTTCGTTTTGTTTGGTTATTTTTCTTTATTCTATTCACTTTCGAAGATGAAAATCAAGAACAATTTATTTTGGTTGAGTTCTTCTTCAATCAATGTTGAACTAGTATAAATGAAATTATAAAACTAAGAGAGTATACCTCACAAATTAGAAAGTACAAAAAAAAAAAAAAAACAGTTTGAATCAAGGAATAAGAAGGAACAGAAACCACATATTTCGTTTCCGAGTCGATAAATAAGAAGGGAAAAGCGTTTAAGAAGATGAATAAAGCAAAAACAAGTAGTTTGTTGGCTATATAAATCTTGTTAGAATCGAAATTATTGTCACAATTTTTTGTTATCAATTTTTAAAAAACCAGCAGAAGACAAGACAAACTAACATTTTGCGTTTGATCGAATGGCAATGGCCGATGAGTGTTCTTGGTTGGTTGATTATCATCTGTTAAACGACAGGTTTGACTTGTGGTTGATGAAATTTTGAGCCTGAGGTTTAGCCCTTCGATATGGATGAAATTGGCGATGGTGCAGTGGAGTCCATGGAAAAACTTAATAGCCTCCGTATCACCTCTTTGGACGACGAGGACATTAATGATGATGAAGAATTGCTAGACGACTACGACACTGATGACGATGATGAGGAGGAAGAATCAGATGAATCAGTGGTTTTGGGTTTTGTCGAGAAGCCCGAAAATTCTTGGTCTCTTCTTCCTCAGTTATTTCCAAGCAAGGCTGGAGGAGTACCGGTGTGTAAGCACAGTCCATATTCTTCGAATTTCTCTTTTATATTATCTCTTTATCAATTTTCTGCTTGAACTTCAATGTTTTTTTGTTCTACTTGTAAGATTGAATTGTACTGAAGCTGGATAATTATTATTACTGAAGTATTTGATTGTATAAATAATTGGCATCGCAGGCGTGGTTGGATCCAGTGAATTTGCCGTCTGGAAGGTCTTGTGTTTGTGATATATGTGGAGAGCCTCTGCAGTTTCTGCTCCAGGTATTTGTTCTAATGATATTTGTTCTCAAACATTTTGGGTGTTTTCTTTTGCTTTCTGCATTGTAGTCTCAATTCTCTAAAAAAATAGTAATTAGAATAGGAAAGATTTTCTAGGTGTATAGTCCAATGACTCTGCATCTGGGAAAAGTGTAGTAAAATTAATTTATCAAATGTGCAACATGTTGAGGAGTTCATTAGGAAATACCTTGTGTTTATTGTTCAAGGTGTGAGTTTTTTTTTTTTTTTTGAGATCATATATTTTTGTATTATTTTCGACTATTATTGACGTTTCCTCATGGAATTATAGCTTATGATGGTTTGTTCCTGTTCAAAAAATTGTTAGATTTATGCTCCTATTGTGGAGAAGGACTCAACATTTCATCGAACATTATTTGTGTTTATGTGTCCATCAATGACTTGTCTTCTACGAGATCAACATGAGCAATGGAAAAGAAAGTCTGAGAAGTCATCTCGAAGGTACTACCAGCTGGTTTTCTTATGATATCCTTCTATTTATTCAGTATCCTACATTTTAAAAATTTCTTTAGTAACTCTGTAATTGTTTTGGTAGTGTGAAAGTTTTCCGTGGCCAATTACCTCGTAGTAATCCCTTTTACTCAAGAGAAGCCCCAAAACATGATGGGACTGACAAACCTTGTGCATCTGGAGGTAGTTTTGATTTATTCTTCTTTCTACTGAAGGCCTAAAAGTACATTTATTCATTAAAGCTCTTTAAAATTTTGCTGATTTATGAAACATCTTCTAACATATTTGATGTTGTTTTAGTTGCACCTTGTAGCTGGTGTGGTACTTGGAAAGGAGACAAAGTTTGTAGCAAGTGTAGAAAAGTACGCTATTGCTCAGAGAAACATCAGGTATCGTATTTGCACCGGGCTGCAAGTACAATTTCTTGTTTTCTGAACTTTTGACAAGTAAAACCAAATTAACTTCTTTGTTCTGATCCTCAAAACTTAATTCTATATAACTTCAGGCTATTCATTGGCGTACTGGGCATAAAACTGATTGCCAAAGAATGTGCATATCTTCTCAGTTGTCAAGTTCTGGACAGATCAACAGTCAATACGAAACAGATATTGAGAAAGGTTGGTAAAGAAAAAACTTCTCTAGGGTTATTATTCATTAGAGAATTAGAAGATTTGTGTTCTTTATTTTATTTTTTTGGATTTGGCCCTTTCCTTGGATGTTCGGTTTCTTTTGCAATCTATGTAGTTTATATTTATATATATATATATATATATAGTAGGACTTACCTTAAAAATATTTATATCGAGTAGAGGGTTCCTTTTGCTTGATTAAGATCAGTGTTGTTGACGCACAACCAGGTGCTCACCTATGGTGACAGGCGAGGCAAGGCCTTATCGTCTGCAAGTACCCAGTGCAAGCACCTTCGATGAAATGCATGCCTTTTGCGCCTTTCAGTTGCCGTTCAAGGCAACACAGGCGCTTGCTTTCACTTTTTCAATCATTCTTCAAATTTTCTTTTTTTTTTCTCCAAAATTTCTTCTTCAATCCTTCAATAAAGCAGAAAAGTTAAAGAAAAACCAAGGAAGAAGAATTGAAGAAAAAGAATAGCAGAAGTTAGTTTTAGTTTCAAACTTACATAATTTTGTTGATATTTTAACATTTTAAAAATCCAAGTATTTTTGTTTATTATTGCAAAAATATTATTTATTTATTATTTTACTAAGTGAGCCTTGCTTCAGTAGGACAATATCTTTTTGTCGCCTCTTGCCATGAGGTGATTAAAGAGGTTGTCATCTTAGAGTGCGCCTTAGCACTTTAATAACACTGACTAAGATTTGCAGGGGAAGTAACTCTTAAAATTGAACTGAGAATTATTTGCTTTTGACGACAGTTTCAAAGAAGCATCTTTGGCCTGAATTTGGGATCATACATGAATACGAGAGTGAGTTCAACATGGAAACATCCCAGGACGATTCCCATGCAAGTTCTTTGGTTTGTAGGGATAGGATGGATGACTCGATGAAATCCTTGTTGGCCAATTTTGAGGTATCGATCTTTATGGTATCGTATATCATTTGAAAAGTTAAGTTTTCGTTTGTAGTGGGCTTAGTGCCTGTTTTTGTATCTCTACTGCTTCAAAGTTGTTTAATTATTTTTAAGATTTGAAGTCCTTTTTGTAATCTCAAGTTGGGTTTCATTGTGTATAGGAGGCCTGTTCTGTAGTCTGTTCTTCTCCTTTTCTATACTGTTTATTTGTATTCTTCCATTTATCTATAAAAGTGCGGAATTTCATTAAAAGAGGATTTTTTTTTTTTTTAGGTGATAAATTTTATGAAATTTTTGGTATACAGGGAGATGATGATAGAAAGTCTTGGGCCTCTTTTCAAGTTCGCTTATCAAAGGCACCTGAACAAGTCTTGAGGTAATATTAAGTTATTGAACTTGATCATGTTCAAAGATCCATGGCCAAATGGACATCGATCTTGGTTTTATGATTACTTTAGACCAAATACTAATTATAAGAGTTTATTAGTTTCTTGATATTTTGGAAATTAAGAATGAAGTAAAAAGGTTCTCTTGCCCTAGATGCTGTTCGAATCAGGGGACTAAATAAAATTAAAATCTTATTCATATTAGCATTTTAGCCTATTCTTACAACTTCAGGTGGTGCTATCACACTTGGTGATGATCGAAATGTGCCGTTACATTTTTACTCAAGTTTTTCATCTCAATGTCGAATATGCTATTAATTTCACTAATAAAAATTGAAACCAGATATTGTAGAGATGACGGATCTAAACCTTTATGGCCAATGTCAAGTGGTCGGCCTTCGAAAGCAGATATCCCAAAATGCAATCACTGCAGCGGTCCCATGTGTTATGAATTCCAGGTACTTTAGGCAACTTGTTTGTATTTAACCTCCCTCCCCAAGAAAAAAAGAAAGCTTATCCTCTCTTGTTTCTGGGTCCACATTATGTTTTTTAGTTTTAAAAGTTGGACACTTTGCTTTGGATGACAACAGATCTTGCCTCAGTTGCTTTATTATTTCGGGGTAAAGAATGACGTGGATTCACTCGACTGGGCGACAATTGTTGTCTATACATGTGAAGCCTCCTGTGAGTCCAGCATAGCATATAAAGAGGAGTTTGCCTGGGTTCAACTCTCTACCCCATCTTCTGTTCCCCAGTAATATTTTTGTCATTTTTGTTCTTCAGCAATTTTTTTTGCCATATGAGTCTGCTTTTTTGTTTACTTACCCAAAGTGTTTCAGAATGTTAAATTATAGAAATCAATCATTTTGTGCATTTTCTTCTTTTCTGTAATCTATAAACCTTGCTATATCATTATTATTATGTATTTTTCTGACCCTTGTGAAGGAAATTGGATAGAAAAGGGGGAAGCAACGAAGCCAAAAGGAGATTACAAGAGCCTTTATCAATTGGTTGAAGGTATGCTTATGTCTGAGTTTAAGGGTGTGTTACCTAAGAAGTTGAATTATCTTTGTTGTTCCTATCAAGCCATATATGCCAAAATTTGAGCTAAAAATCATTATTTTCATTCATAAAAGTGACTAATACATAGAAAGAGAGTTTGTTTTCTTGGTGGAAGATATGGCTTGGTGACTCGTTAAGTCTTCATTAAGAATCAAGAAGGTGAGAGAAATACAAGTTAGTTGGACCTAAAAGTCACAGCTTGTGGAAGGAGCATATAATGTTAAATCTAGTTTTAAAAATACAATTGTGATTCCTAGAGATCCACAATTTCTTGTATCTTGGCCCTTAGTTGGTATTTGTAGATTCTAATAGAGATGCTAGCAAAAACCAGAAGTATTGACCTTGATTGCCTGTCGAGTCGAGTTAAAGGCAGTTTGGCATCAAGGAACTAAAAACCGAATGCAAATCAATTGGTTTTGGCTTCAGCTAAGCCAGATTTGTACTAAAAAAGCAAGCCTGAGAAGTTTGCTTGTTTGTCTATGGAGTTATCCGGTTGGTTTTGGTATATGTTGTAACGGCTCAAGCCTACTGACAGCAGATATTGTCTTCTTTTGGCTCTTCTTTTCGGGGTTCCCCTCAAGGTTTATAAAACGTGTCAGTTAGGGAGAGATTTTCACACCCTTATAAAGTGGTTTGTTCTCCCCAACGAATGTGGGTTCTCGCATATGTAGTTTGGCTAATACATACCAACATTATTTGGTTTTTAGTTAGTTTCTTCATTCTGAACGGTGAGTATGACTCAAGTTTATAAATATTACTATTACCTATGAATTTTTAGGTTTAGTTATCTATTTTTTTTTGGAACGTTCTCGAAATTCAAAGTGATGTTTTAAAAGTTTAAGAAAAATAAATAGTTTTTGATATTTGATTGTGAATTAAAATGTATTTTTAAGAAAAAAATAGGAGTAAATTTTTCGATAATAAACGTTAGAGTTGTAGGTCTCGCATTATTTATTCTGTAAAATGTCGTTGCTAATATTGATTGAGTTTGATTTTGAACGTTGTTACATAATTATTAGAGTTAGGACAGTGTTTTCTTAATCAAATTCACATTATTAGATTTGGCAATATGAACCAATCATATTTATTATCATTAATGCTTCTTGTTTCTAAAAGTTGCAACTATTTGTTGCTTTGTTATTAAAACTTTCCCTTTTTGCAAAGCTTTTACAACCTCTAATTTAATTGTAAAGTTGTGCTTTTCTATGATAGGTTTTTTATAATCATTTCGAGATTGAATTGAATTTGATATTTAAAATTTGAAATTTAGTCCCCATATTTCCGTTGTCGAGTTCATTGAAATGAGGTCGGGGAGACCTTCTTTTTGTTCGAAAAAGAGAAAAAAAAAAAGGGAGAGTTTGTGACTTTGACCTGTGAAAGTCCAAGTTACGACTTGGAAGTTGATCGTTTTATCCTCTCCCTCTCTTGAAGCTCCATTTCCTCTGAATTTCTCGATCAATCTAACCCAACCCAATACATAAGGTTTTGGTCGAGTTGACTTATACGCTCTCTTAAAACTAGATTGAGTTGAAAAATCTTGGTTAAATGTAGAAAATAAATAACATTTTACTTTTACAATCCGAATAGTTGGGTTGAGTTGCATTTAAAAAATGTCTTAAGACGACCCAACTCACGAACACTCCTATTCAATTCTCCTTATCTCCCACATTTCAAGGTGGAAAACCTTATGCCACCGCACCGGTGGATACTCAACTAACTGACGACGTGCCCTCCTCCATCATTGACGCGATCTTAGCATCTTGGACAGATACTAACCGAGCTAGATCCATCCAATGAGTAGTGAACGGTGAGATCTCATGATTTTACTCCCTCTCTTCTCAGTTGATCACTTTCTTCCCAACACGGTTGTTTATCGTCAAGCCTTACTGCAAAACCCCCCTGTTCCTTGGGTTCTTTCGTTGCTCGTAATAAAAAGTACTTAAGGTGTAAGATGTAATTTTTATTACGAGCAACTCATGATAGATCGAATTGCTTATCATGATTATGTTAATTGACACAACTTATCATATCGTGCATAAAAGTATTAACTTTAGGAAATAACCTAAAATTTAATAAGAATTTAATATATTAGATTATTTGATATGATATTATTTAAATAAAAAAAACGTGCGATCCAGACTAGTTCAAATCTCGTTTTCTGTGATTCAAACTGTTTTAGCACCATTTTGACCGTTCGTTCTAATACTTGTTTATAAATTTTTTTATTCAATTATTTACAATTATTAGGTGATAACCTTTCAAAAAAAAAAAAAAAAAATTACTTACCTTTTTGTATGGTAACTTTTTTCATGAATCCACTTTTATTATGGTTAGTTGGAAAGGTAAAAAAAAAGAAAAGAAAGTAAAAAGTAAATTCTCTTTTTGGCTCAACATATGAAGTGGAGAGATAATAGGGAATGAAAATGAAAAGGACAAGAAGACAAAGAACATAGTAAAGGGAATCTAAATAAAAATTGTATGCCCTTTTTTGTCTCTTTAAAAGGATGGGTTTGTTTGTCACTTTCTTTGGGTATCTTTGCATTAAAACCATTGCCATTGCATTCAATTCTAGTGCATATGTTCGTTAAGGGTATTTTCGTAATTCTTTTATCTCGTTATTTTTTTCGGACTAAATTACTGTCTTGTTGATGTTTTTTTTACATATGTGTCAATTTTTTTTTGGTTAAATACTATTCTTTGTGTCTTATCTGGTCTTAGGGGCATTTTCGTAATTCTCATCCTACGTTAATTTTTCTCAATGTCTGGTTGATGTGTTCTTTTACATTTGTGTGTTTTTTTTTTTTGGGGTCAAATGTTATCCTTCATGTCTTATCTAGCCTTAAGGGCATTTTCGTAATTGTAACACTAGGTTATTTTTCTCGTTTTTTTTTTTGTCAAATGCTATCCTTCATGTCTTATCTGGCCTTAAGGGCATTTTCGTAATTCTTACACTACGTTATTTTTCTCAAACTAAATTGTTACGTATGATTGATGTTCTTTCACATTTGTGTCGTTTTTTTGGTCAAATGTTGTCCTCCATGTCTTACCTAGCTTTAAGGGCATTTTTGTAATTCTTTTATCTCGTTATTTTTTCATACTAGATTACTATGTCTCGTTAATGTTCTTTTACATTTGTGTTGGCAAAATATTATCCTTCGTGCCTTATCTGGTCTTAAGGACATTTTTCGTAATTTTTACACTACTTATTTTTCTCAAACTAAACTGTTACTCAGGTTGATGTTCTTTCACATTTGTATCGTTTTTTTTTTTTTTGTCAAATGTTATCCATCATTTCTTACCTAGCCTTAAGGGCAATTTTGTAATTCTCATACTTCGTTAGTTTTCTTAAACTAAATTGTTACATCTGGTTGATGTTTGTTCACATTTGTGTCGTTTTTTTGGTCAAATGTTATCCTCCATGTCTTACCTAGCCTTAAGGGCATTTTTGTAATTCTTCTACTTCGTTATGTTTCTCTAGTTAAATTATTACACTTAATTGATGTTCTTTCCCATTTGTGTCAATTTTTAGGGCCAAAATATTGCCCTCCACTTCTTACCTAGCCTCAAGGGCGTTTTCGTAATTCTCCTACTTCGTTATTTTTCTTAAGCTAAATTATTATATCTTGTTGATGTTCTTTCACATTTGTGTCAATTTTTTTGGCCAAACGTTATCCTTCATGTCTTGCCTAGCCCTTAGGGCGTTCGTAATTCTTGTACTTTGTTATTTTTCTCACCGTCTTGTCAATGTTCTTTCACATTTGTGTCAATTTTTTTGACCAAATGTCGTTCTTCATGTCTTGCCTATCTCTTAAGGCGTTTAAATAATTCTTTTACTTCTTTATTTTTTTCTCGAGCGAAATTATTATGTCTCATCACCCACTTTCACAAGTGTGTCAATTTTTTTTCTATATTTTAAAAAAAATTACGTACAATGTTACAATTTCTTCGTTGGTGAGTAGCATTAAATGTATCTAGAAACTTTTAAATTTGTCAATTCGAAATAACTCAATGAATAATGCACAAATTATCATATGATAATTTGATAATTTGATCTCGTGAGCTAAAAAAATATAACACGTTCATTCTCGTCCATCCTATTGTCCACAATAATAGCCTAAGAGCATATATAAAGCTTTAGTTAATCAATTTAAACCCTCGGTATTTTACTTATTACATTAGTAGAGGTTTATACCGTTCTCGAACTACCCAAAACATAATTGCTACAAAACCGATCAAAATAGCTTAATCACACAAACTTTCAAAGTAGGGTTATGATAAATTTAATTACATCAGTCATTTAACACTCTCCCTAAACTCATGAGTTTGAAAATCAATATCAATCGAAGAAAAACGGATATCACAAAAGTTTGAACACGAGACGCGGGGTATGAATCCGAGTTAAATCACTAGAGAGGGGTGAGCCATCCCTCCATCTTGTATGAGGCGATTTGCATTGGGATCTGATTCTTTGTATTATTGAAAGAAAATTGAAGTCTCCAAGTCAAAGCCAAGGAATCAAAACCCTCATCTTCTTCATCCTCTTTAAATTTTTTTATAGCTGATTCGTTGGCACTTCGGGACTCTCTTAATTTTCTTACTTTTCCACTAATTTTTAGCTCCACCCATTTCCATTTCTCCATCTCTATGGCCTCTGCACCCTCCTAAATCCCTCATTTTCACTATTCCACTCCTTTTGGAATGTGGGTTCTTGTGTTCTTCACCTATCTTTTGATTTTCCTTCAGTTCCCATTACGATTGCTACTCAGCAGTTCTTGGGATCCGACCCCTGAATTCGGCAAGTGATTTTGTTCTTACCCTTTTGTGCGATTTCTGAGTTTCGTTAATTCTTGCTCTGTTTTCTGCTTGATTCCTTTATTTTGATTTCCCAAATTGGGGTTGAAATCTGTTAACTAGTTCAAGTACTTTGTTTACTGGCTTTTTCCCTCGGAGATTTTGGGTTGTTTGGTGGGTTTTGAAGCAATGCACGTAACCTGTTTGATAATATGCCTGTTCTTGGTGGTCAATGTTTTGGGGCAGTCTGATTTTGCTGCACTCTTGAAGCTCAAGAAGGGCATTGTTCAAGACCCTTCTGGGCTACTTGATTCATGGGACTCAAGCTCTTTGGGTTCTAATGGCTGCCCCAGTAATTGGTTTGGGATTGTTTGTGCTGATGGCCGTGTCATATCTCTTGCTTTTGATAATGCTGGTCTAGTTGGTGACTTTAGCTTTGCAGCCATTACAGGCCTTTCTTTGCTTCGTAATTTATCACTTTCTAACAATCAGTTTACTGGGACTATTGTGAAAGTTGGTATGTTTAAGTCCCTTGAATTCTTGGATCTATCCCACAATAGATTTAGTGGTTCTGTACCTGATTTGTTGATTGGTTTAGTTCATTTGGTATCTCTGAATCTTTCTTCAAACCAATTTGATGGGGCTTTCCCTACTGGTTTTAGTAAACTTGAGGAGTTGAAGTATGTAGACGTGCACGGTAATGGCTTTTCGGGCGATATCACTCGCCTTTTGTCACGAATGGGCAGCGTTGAGTATGTTGACTTGAGTAGCAATCGGTTTACTGGTTCAATGGACGCCGGAGTTGGGAATCCGTCTTTCGTTTTGTCGATTCGTTATCTTAATATTAGCCATAACCTGTTGAATGGAGTGCTTTTTCCTCATGATGGGATGCCTTATTTTGATAGCTTAGAGGTTTTTGATGCTAGTAACAATGAATTTGTTGGCACCATACCTGCCTTCAACTTCGTGGTCTCTCTACAAACACTTAGACTTGGACGAAACAAGTTATCCGGGTCACTTCCAGAAGCTCTCTTACGAGAGAGTTCGATGCTCTTGACCGAACTCGATCTTAGCCTTAACGAACTTCAAGGTATTCACATAATATGTTGTCTATATGCTCTCTCTGGATTATTTACATTGTAATTGATACTTGAAGCATGTGTATATAAAGGATCCTATGTTATGATTTGCACGAACTATACCGTGGAAGCATTTTGGCTCTTGGTTCGTTCCATTATCGACTATCTTAACTTCTAATGACGTAATTCCATGACAGGTCCGGTTGGGAGTATTACATCGACAACTCTGAAGAAGCTTAATATATCTTCAAACAAATTGACGGGTTCCTTGCCCGCCACTGTTGGCTCTTGTGCTGTTATAGATCTTAGTAATAATATGCTGTCAGGCAATCTATCTCGGATTCAAAGTTGGGGAAACCATGTCAAAGTTATTCAGCTAAGTTCGAATTCGTTGACAGGAACATTATCAAATAATTCTTCTGAATTCTTAAGGCTTGCTTTGTTGAACGTCTCCAATAACTCATTGGAGGGTGTTCTTCCAGCTGTGTTGGGTACTTATCCCGAACTCGAGGTCATTGATTTAAGCTATAACCGGCTTAATGGTCCCATCCCTTCTACCCTTTTTCAATCGTTGAAGTTGACTGATCTCAATCTCTCAGGCAACAATTTTACTGGCCCTATGCCACTCTATGAGAGTATAAATTCTACTTTAAGTTCAAGTCTGAAATCTCTTGATCTGTCACGTAACTCGTTGACCGGTCACTTACCGTCGGAGTTGAGTACGTTCCACAGCTTGGTGCATCTCAATCTGTCCAGAAATTATTTTGACGGGATCATCCCGGGAAACCTTCCGAATAGTTTGAATGGCTTTGATGTGTCGTTTAATAATCTTTCAGGTGAAGTTCCAGAGAACTTGATGAGGTTTTCTGATTCAGCATTTCATCCAGGGAACTCCTTGCTAATTTTTCCTTCTTCCCCATCAAATTCGAGAGATTTCCCTGGTTTACCGTCGACAATGCATCAGTCTCGTATAAAAACGATCCTTAGAATTGTTCTCATTGCAGGTTTGATCATAGTTGCTGCATTGGTAGTTCTTTTTTGTATTATACTGTATTACAGGGCCCAAAGGCTCGACCGTAGCACATCGACCAACGATGGAAAGAAAGGTGCCTTGGAAGAAGCTTCTTCTGTCATTCGTCAATCTGAGACGAACAAGAAGAAGACTACATCAACACCTCCATCTGGTTTTCGTCAAGATCTTCTCCCACGAACCCACCGAGGGGACGATCATGTTGGTAGCAACGTGTGGTCAGTTTCAGACAAGGCTAGAGATGTTGGTTATCATGAATCATTAGGAAAAGGAGAAGGGATACCCTCACCCATGTCTCTCATGTCATCTTCAAATCCATCACCTACAAAGAGCCAGCTACATCTCGATACTCCCCAGGCACTAAACGTTCGCTCTCCCGATAAACTGGCGGGGGATCTACATCTTTTTGATGGCTCCTTAACATTCACAGCCGAAGAACTTTCTCGTGCTCCAGGGGAAATTGTGGGAAAAAGTTGCCACGGGACGTTGTACAAAGCGACGCTCGACTCTGGACATGTATTGGCTGTCAAATGGCTGAGGGAGGGAATGGCAAAAGGAAAAAAGGAATTTGCAAGAGAAGTTAAGAAACTAGGAAGCATCAAACACCCAAATTTAGTTTCCATAAATGGATACTATTGGGGTCCAAGGGATCATGAGAAGCTTCTTATATCAACCTTCATAAATGCACAGTCTTTGGCTTTCTATCTTCAAGGTACGATTAAATCTATCGGCTTTTACGTCGATGAAACGTCGAGTAAAAGGCATAGCATAGTATCTGATGATCCTATCTGTTTTTTAAATTTTTTTGCAGAGATGGAGAGAGGAGGAGTCTTACCCCTATCTCTACCGACCCGTCTTAAAGTCGCTTCAGAAATAGCTCAATGTTTAAACTACTTACATAATGAGAAGGCTATCCCGCACGGCAACTTGAAATCCTCGAACGTTTTGTTAGAAGTTTGGACTATGAATGCACGGCTCACAGATTACAGTCTACACCGTATATTAACCCCGGCTGGCACGGCGGAGCAAGTTCTAAATGCAGGTGCTTTAGGATATCGGCCACCCGAATTTGCTAGCTCGAGCAAGCCATGTCCATCATTGAACAGTGATGTCTATGCATATGGAGTCATCCTGTTGGAGCTGATAACTGGAAGAAGTTCAGGGGAAATAGTTTGTGGGATCCCAGGAGTTGTTGATCTAACAGACTGGGTGAGGTACTTAGCTCGAGAAAACCGGTTCGACGAGTGCATCGACAGGACGATTCTGGACCTCGACGACAAGGAAAAGGTGCCCAAAAAGCTTGAAGATATGCTTGAAATGGCTCTAAGATGCACTCTACCAGCAGCTGAGAGGCCTGACATGAAAACTGTGTATGAAGAACTTTCAGTGATTGTGCAGTAGAAGGAAAATCCATGGTACAGATGATCTAACTCAAGTTTTTATTGCTAACACCATTGTTTTTTGTTATCAATAAGCAGTCGTTTCCTCGAATTTGCACCATTTTTCGAGTCGATCGGCCGTGTAATTGTTCTATAAACCGAACTTAATTGGAAGTACATAGTCCATAGTTCATTAGCAAGAGTTTGTATTCACAGTTCATGAAGCTATTAGAATTTGATCTTGAATTTCTTAGATCCTAATACTCGAGTTACAGACCGTCATTAACTAGCGTGAAATGTTTAAAAATATACACTAATTTAAAACTTGTGCATTCGTAAATGTCAAATCAAACAGTGTTTTTAGTTTAAGTCGAACCATACAACAAATGCTTATCAATTAATGAAAGTTTGAGACTCGAATTTCTCGAAAAGTTGGTCGTTATAAAAACCCTATTTGTTATCGAAATTGGGTCATTTTTCTTAGTTTAAAAGAGTTTTCGAGTATCAAATTTAGTAGTCGGTGACAAATATTTTAACTCATTGATATATGCTCTAAAGTTGAAAATATCATAAAAAAATTAAGAAGGTTCCTCAATTCAATTATTTTAATTAATATTTTTATAATATAAAATGGCATACTACTACTCGGACTCGAATCGAGATGCTCCGATTTCACCAGAACGACTTTCTGGAAATCATAATAACCTATTATTAGTCACTCAATTGAAAAAATAGAATTAAAATCAATTTTGATTTTGCAAACCAATTTCATTTGGCTCCATATATTCTAAAATCTTTTTTAAAAACTTCAAAAAAAAAAAAAATCTTTAAAATTAGTATATTTTAAAAAATATCAATAAACTTTCAAAAAAAATTTAAAAATTAAAAATAAAAATTCGGAGATGTAAAATATTAGATAGACAGTTTTCGTCTATATTATTGACGGTAAAAGTTTATATGTATTTTTTAAAGACGGTAAGAATATTTTTGAAAATTTTAAAATTTTATTAATTTAATTAATAATAAAATATGTGATTTATATATTGAAGTGGGACCCATAAGAAGAATAAATAATAGAAAAAGAAAAAGTCAAAAAAAGGAATAATTAAACCCTTTGAAAGAAATTAATAAACATGAAAGCAACAAACAGGAAGAAATGGTGTTGAAAATAAGACAAATCAAACCTTCCCCTTTTCATACAAATGGAAGCACTTTGAAACATTCCCAAACTTTTCATTAAACTATATATTTTAATCATACCGAAACATATCGTCGAGGTCGAATAGCAGAACAGGGACGCGATGTTAGTTTCTAAAGCATGACGGGTTCAGACCTAATTATCTAAACGAGGTCGAGATCGAAATAGAGATCGTTTATTTGAATGAGGGATAAAGAGAAAGTGGAGAGAGATTTACCCTCGTTAGCTAAAAGGGTTCGGGGACAGGGATTATATTCTCCGTCCTCGTCCCTACCTCCCTCCCTACAAAAAGTTTCACACGCCCTACTCTGCCACACTTTTAGCCAATTCGTTCTTACGTCGCCTACAGCCAAACAACGTATGCTCAAGTCTCTGGCATCGGTTTAAGAGAAGGTTTTAGAAAACAAGGGCAAAGAAAGATTTTCAAAAGAGACGTTATATAAACAAACAAGAAAACAACAACGACTCACAGTATATAACCTTGGGTATGGGATATGACTTTTATTTATATATATATAAATATATATATATATATATTTATTTATTTATTTTATTTAGTAAATATTAAAGTTGGACAGGCTAAGTTATATTTACATTTTTGCTTGAATATTATTGGATTCATTGAATGTATTACTATTTTTTACATTTTTTTAATAGAAATTATATTGAAAAATAAAAATTATACATTAAAATTTGAAATGAATATATTTAAAAATAAGTATATAAAAAATATATATATATATCTTTGCTAGCAGTTCCCACACTAAACCCTAATTTCTGCTAGATCGAAACGCCAACTTTTGAAATAGTAAATTAATATATTTATTTATCGAGACTGATGTGATAATTAACCAAACTTCAATAATTTACCCAGAAAAAATGACTTGTTTGAAAATTCTTAAAATATCGAGGACAAAAATGAAACTCGTAAGACTCTAAGGGCATAATTGAAAATGATGTATAGCTTGAGGACTAAGTATTATATAGAGACAATTTTGTTGACAAAATATGGAGAAACCACGTACAAAACAATAGAAGATTTCTCGATTTCAGCACGAAGCTGTCTAAATTGTCCTCTTTTCATATATGCATATACTAATTTAATCTTTAACACTCGGGTTGAGAAGAAAGTGAAAGTAATTAATTCTAATTTAATCGAGTATTACAGTTCTATTCATGAAAGTGATTTAATCGTTAACGCTCGGGTTCTTCTTAAATCATCTCTAATTTTTTAATCAAGTTATTATTATTATCGAGTATTACGGTTCTGTTCATCAAAGGAATTTTTGTGTTTTTGGTCATTTTTCGCTCAAATTAATCATGGGAGTAACATGAAATTGCTTTATAAATAAAAAATAAATAAATACTAATATACACTATTTTTTGTAAAAATAAAAATAATGCAGTGATTAATTTTGAAATTTATTGACAGAAATATAATATTATATTTTTATTTTAAACCAAATTTAATAAGCAAATTGTCATTTTTCATAATTTTTTTTATCTTAACCATAAAAATTAATTTAAAATGAAATTTTACAAATTAACTCGTGACCCGTTTTAAAAAATAAGTGATAATATTTGATATAATTGCATTTTTATTTTTTAAAACATAATAATTTGGAGTAAGAAGGTGACTTTGACGGTCAATTACTTCAAAACATAGCCATCGAAAATTGAATCATGGTCCGATCAAAATTGACCGAACCAAAAATGATGATGAACCATTTACCTAGGTTAAGGCTAAGTGTGTGTATATATATATATATAAAAAAGAAGAAAATAAAAAAATAAGTAAAAAAGAAAAAATAAGATAATTATTTACCTAGGTTTCCCACGTGCGGAAGCTTCTCTCTCTTACACTACAAGAACACAAAGATACGAGTGAGAATAAGACCCTGCTCCGTGTCTGCCGCATCCGCCAATAAGAAAAATATAATAATAATAATTCCCTATTTAATTTGTTGTGTTATTTATTTTTCCTTAAATTTTCTATTGTTTTCTTTTATGGGGGTTAATGACATCATGGTTTGTGGGTTGAAGTCGACCAAGACGAACGACTGACAACAAGTGACTGGTGAAGTAGTCCCTTTGTTATCAATCCTGAACCCTGGTCGTTAGCCACCAGTTATCGGTGGTGAATGGTGGCAGGTGCAAGTACATGGTTATCACTGGTTCTCATCCTCAATCTCAATTCAGTGTCATTGATGGTTAGTCACTAAAGTGGTGGTTGCTCACTAATCACTGCCCCAATTGCTAACCATCCATCCGTCCCTAGACCCCAGTTCCTAATCACTGGTCTTAATCCCTTGTCATGGTCCACGACCATCGCCCGTCGTGGTGATCAATGATTGTTGCCTATCGGTTGTCTTCACAAGGCACAAGGCACAAGGCACTGTTCTTCAATCTTCTACCGTTCTCTAAAGGGTTTTTGGGAACGGTTCAATTAACTCAAACTATCGATTCTAGTCGTTGGTCATGATTCCACTGTCTCGATCGCGGGTCATTGGAGGTTCATGGTGGTCAATAGGAGGCATTGGCAATTGACGATGGGGATAGTTTTTAAAAGTTTGGAGACTAAAGTTTTTATTTTTTTATTTTTTAATTGAATATAAACTAAAGAAGAAAATCCCTAGAGGAAAGGCGCGTGAAAGAGAGAGTATCTTGTTTGACGCTTTCGGCGTCCGGCGATTGCAGCGCGTCCTTCAAATCTTTTACACCCAACCCACAACTGTTCCTAATTATTTATTTATTTATTATTTTATTTTATTTATTTATTTATTTCATAATTTTATATATAAAACCCCCCCTTCTCCTCCTCCGCTCATCTTCCTCTTCATTTTCTTCAAATCTCTCTGCACTTCCCACTCAGCCTCCCATGGCCGACCGCGTTCATCCCGCCGAATCCCCCCGCCCGAGCACCTCCTCCGCCGTATCTGACTCCAAGCCTCCATCTCCCTCCGCCGATAAGCCTTCTCCGGCTCCTGGCACCTACGTCATTCAACTCCCTAAGGACCAGATATACCGCGTTCCACCGCCCGAAAATGCTCACCGCTTCGAGCTCTACACTCGCCGAAAAAACCGCCGCAGCCGCTGCTGTTTCTGCCTCTGTTGGCTACTCGGTATTCTTGCCGTCCTAATCGTTCTTCTAGGCATTGCCGTCGCGATTTTTTACTTAGTCGTTCGCCCTAAATCGCCTAATTACTCGATCGACGCCATTGCGATTAGAGGACTTAACTCCACCGCTTCATCCTCATCCAGGATCTCTCCAGTTTTCGATGTGGCCGTTCGAGCAGATAATCCAAACAAGAAAATCGGAATCTATTACCAGACAGGTAGTTCAGTTCAAATCTATTTCTCCGATGAGAAGCTTTCCGATGGCGTTTTGCCTGCTTTCTTCCAACCAGCGAAGAACGTCACTGTATTCCAATCATCCGTGAGAGGCTCCGGCGTTAATCTATCCAGCCAAGCAAGCAAAGCGCTAATCGATTCGCAGAAACGGCGTGCGGTGCCGTTCAAGGTGGAGATTCGAGCGCCGATTAAACTGAAAATAGGATCGGTGAAGACTTGGAAGATCAGAGTAAAGGTAACCTGTGATGTGACGGTGGATCAGTTAGCGGCGGCGGAGAAGATCGTTTCAAAGAATTGCGATTACAATGTGAAGCTCTGGTAGGGATACGAATTAAGAAAGAGCTTTTTATTTTTTACTTTTGTAATTTTAATTTTACTGTAGACTTTTGTAATATACACACACTTTTTTTTTTCTTTTTTTTCGATGAGAAAATAAAATTTCCTAAAATACTTTTAATTAATTAATTTATTCACTTTTATTTTATTTTGTTTCTTTTTTTTCTTTTTATTTTACGAAACTCTTAAATTTTCATTAAAAGAATTTATCTTTTCATTTTAAATTATATTATTATCTTAATTTTATGTTTCATAATTTATTTAATATAGAATTATCCACATTTTTAAAATTTATTTTAAAACTAATAATTAATTTAAGGAGAAAAAATGGGCTGAAATCGTGGAAGCATGTTTCCAAACGCGTGTTCTTTAGGAAATATGTATTTTTTATTTTATTTTATTATTATATATATTCAATTTTTCAATTTTTAGTTAATTAATTAAAATTAATTATGATATAAATTTTTTATAATAATTTTAATAGTAATGACAAATTAGTGAAAATAAATTTAATTATGATTAATATATTTTTTTAAAATTATTCAAGGTTTAATGAATATTGTTTAAAAATTAATTAAAAATATATGGAATAGTTACAGGATTTGAAATGTAAGTTTTTTTTTTTTCTTACAATTATAGTAAATATTAATTTGTTTTAAGTATCTATTTCTATCTATATTTAATATAAGAAAAAAAAATATAAAATTTAAAGCAAAAATAAAACTAATAAAATTATTTATAAATTAAATAGAATATGCTATACATTTGTTAATATTTAATAAATTCAAATTTATATAAGAAAATATGGTATACAAATTAAATTTACATGATAAAATAGCTAAATCATAAAATAATAATAATAAAGTTTGTATTTATATTTTTACCTAAAAAATCAAACAAATAAATAAATAATTTTTGAATTGAATATTAATGGAAAAAAGGTTAATTAAAATTTACCTAATAATTTTGTTACTAAAAAATGGCCGTTATTTATATCTTTATTAGGGCGAATTTATAATTAGGTGAAATTAAATCCAATAAAAAACCGGTTTAATTGCAACCGTTTTGTAACAGAAAGATAATTTTTCAAATTAAAAGTTTATAATGCAATAATTATTTTTTGTTTCAAATTTTATTTTCTTAACATCTTAATTAAGCACATTTACCGTGCTTGAGTGTACACGGATTGAACTGAGTTGAGTTACGGAAATCTTTTGAACTAATCTGAAATTTTGGATTGAATTAGGTTGGGTCGTCTAGTTGTTCTTTTTTTTTTTTATAATTATTTTTAAAAAATTTACTTATCGATTATTAATTTTCATAATAATCTTAAAATTAGGGTAAGAATGAGTTGGGTTGGGTTGGGCTGTAACCCTAGTTTCGAGTTAGTAGGATTGACTCGACAAAAAAATATCCCCATTTTTTGTTTTTAAGAAATTCAACTCAACCCAGACGGAAAACAAATCTAGCCCAACTTAGTCTTTATGGTTCGGGTTGAGAGTCCAGATTGGTTGGAATTTCAGATCGTTTGAGCACCCTTACAAAACAATGTTTTAAAACTCCTTTGAGTGCTTTTTAGATCACCTAGATTTGAAAAGAAAGGAACTAAAACTACGTTATTCATTTGCTACCCAACCGGTTGATAGAAGGTCGAGTTCGGTACGGTAGTAAGCCGCAAAATGTCGGTCAAATTTTTATTGGTTTATAAACTTAAATTATGAGAAAATAATAAATGCCCTATTTTTTTTTTTTTTTTTTTTTTTGGTAATTTGGACTAATTCAGATTTTGTCACAATAAATACTTTTACTTTTATAGAGTTTGGAATATCTCCATCCTAAACCTAAATCTCATCTTACATTGGTTTGAAATTTTGTGGATTTTTAAGATTTAATATTTTTTAAATAATAGTTTTGATTTAAATTATCATTTAAATTTAGTCGAGAATTTGTTTATTTAGTTTTTAAGTCTTAAAAATTTTAATTTTATATATGATATGTCCATAAATATTTAAATGTAATAATAAGTCCTTAAACTTTTTTTTTTTTTTTGTCTCGTACCAACTTGAATGTTTAATTTTATGTTTAATAGGTTTTTGACCCATTAAAAAAAATTAATTCAATAGATCTTATAAGACACAAAATTAAAAGTTTATAATTTAATTAGAACATTAAAAAAAAAGTTAAATTGGCATCTAATAGACCAATTATTTTATAAAAAAATTGAACTTATTTCAATACAAAATAGAAAATTTACAGACGAATTAGACATAATATTGAAAGTTCAGAAACTTATTAGACGTTTTAAAATTCAGAGATCTATTAGATATAAAATTAAAAGTTGAGCGGTCTCTTAAATACTTTTAAAAGTTCTTAGGCCAAGTACACAACCCTAAAAGTTTAAAAACGAAACGGCAATGAAGGCAGCATATAGAAAAAAAAATGGTTGAATTTTTCCAAGTTATGTTAGTCAGCTAAGAAGAAGTCCAACCTCTCATTCACTTAATTGCATGTTCAACAATAAATTATTTGAGTTTTTTTGGGTAAAGTTTTTGTTTTAAGAACATTTTTTTTGTTTAAGTAGTGGTTGGAGAAGTGTCAAAGTTTTCAGATATGTTTGATATTGAACTTCCGAGTTTTATGTATATTCAAATCTCGAAAAATTGATATCTCGAATTTAGATGAATTATGATCTACCACCAATGCTTGTCAACGTCAATAAATTTGGTAGTTGGAATTCAAGCGAGACTATAGTAGGTATATGACCTATAATTGGTTCGTCCGCTTCAAAGAAAATGTTACGGTTAAATTATAGGTTTAATCCATAAACTTTAAATTATAGGTTTAATCCATAAACTTTGAAGATAGTGATTCATTAGACATAAAATTTAAATTTATAGATTAATTTTTTTGAAATATCAAAGTTAAATTTATAAAAAAATCTATACACATCGTATTCGTGTAATGCTTGAAGCTATAAGTAATGCAACTATGAATCTCAGAGAAAGTTTGATCCTGGCTTAGGATGAACACTGGCGGCATGCTTAACACATGCAAGTCGGACGGAGAGTGGTGTTTCCTGTGGGGAAGGAGTAACGCGTAAGAATCTGCACTTGGAAGGGGAACAACAGCTAGAAACTGCAGCAATTACCTCGTACGCTGAGGAGCAATAGGAGAAATCCACCCGATCGACATTATTTTGGAAAATATTAATTTACATTATTCTCATTGAAAATTAAAGCTTTTCAAATAAGAAATTTTTTTTGCTAACCATGATTAAGAATAATTTTTTAAAAAAAAGTAAAAAAAAAACGAACAGCCGAGACTAACAACCTCTTAAGAATGACTCTTCGGGTGGATAAATAAGAGTTTTCCAACGCTTGAAAAGTCATACCAAATAGGCTCTAGAAGTATAAAATTCGAGCTCGATCGATAAGTCAAAGTACCAATTTTATGCACCTTGAAAGATCAAAATACAAAGTAGTGATGCAGGATGTTAACATTCTATTCATCATACATGAAAAAAATTCTTAAATGTGACAAAAGCAACAAAGGAATACAAGAAACTGACCTTTAAACCCACCACTTGGGGATCATATAATACAAGGTTTCAAAGTCAGTCTTGAAATTTCCCAGAAGATCAAAATTATGTGTCTGCGGGATAAGATATAATATGAAGAATCCTCAAAGTACAATAATTTTCCTATGCAAATTGTCTCCTATGGAACCTCCATGACCGTGGTGGTCGTGCTCGTGCTCGTGAAAGATGAGAGTCAGAATACCTACCACGCACAGCACGGAACCTACAAGAAGCTTGTCATAGCGTTCAACCCAGTGAAACTTGAGCTGGCTCGCGCCGTAGAACGATAAAGCTACCAACGAAGTCATCACAGTTATTGTGCTGCAAAATGCAAATCCAACACCAGGGAAACAAGCTATGTATCAATGAAATGGTTTTGTGATCAATTCCTTGGAATGCTATGAAATAAATAATGCTCCCTCACAAACATCATAGTTACATTGATATGTCCAATTAATTGAACAATAAGGTTCAACTAGTGTTCAGAATCAAGCCTGTATAAAACTTCATTCCAGGGCGAACAATGACCTTCGCACTTTCGCTAAATAGTTATCATTGATGTGAATCAGCATTATCGATATTATATTAGCGTATCTTAGCTGAAAGTAGATTTACAGCAGCGTATAATTACAATTCAAAGTAAATCTACTAACGGTAAGAACGAGCAGCCAGGAGGAGGGCGGCTTGCTGAGGATTGTTGGGAGGGAGTCTCACAGCATCTAATTTAGGGAATTATTATGGGTTTACAAGTAAGGAATACATCTCCCATTGGTCTAAAGCTTTTTAGGGGAGCCCAAAGCAAAGCCACGAGAGTTTATGCTGCTCAAAGTGGACAATATTATACCATTGTGGAGATCCGTAATTCCTAACACGGCTATCTTCATTCTAGTTTCAAGGATGTGTTCTTATCAGCTTTTGGCAGTTCGGCTTCAAAAGCTAACTTATTTCATGCCAATGTACAACCCCTAAAATTTGTGAGAGTGCTTTCCAACTTTCTTTGAGGCTCTCAACCGTGGCACAAGTACAAATGATCGTGCAATTTTTTTTTTTTTTTATAAGAGACAATTTCATTGATAACGAAATTTACAAAAGGGATGTATACTCCATGGTGGATCGTGTCATTTGCCCTCAAAAAAACCTCTACACACTTTGATATCAAATTATTATGGGCTCTGCACTAATAGTATGGTGTGGTTTCAACTACTACTTTTTGAAATTCTAAGCTGCCTCCCATTGTCTTTTAGACTTTTCTCAAATCCTTAAAATATTCAGTTGAGGAAGGCAATTATATTCGCTTCTAGGAGAATATTTGATTGCGCCGTACCTCTCCTCAATCCGGCTTTCCTTGCATGCATGTGATTTCTCACGCAAAAGATGTTTCTATAGCATTGGACTTACCTTATGTGGGAGTTTTTTCTTTGAACTTCTATTTTCTTAGACCTCTTTTTGATAGAGATACTAATGGTTTTTTTCCCCTCCTCAGTACTTTGCAAGGAATTAACCTTCATCAAGGTACGGGATAGGCATGTTTGGATCTTAGAGTCCTCTTGTATCTTCTTTTACAGCCATCTTTCTAACCATTTGGCATCCTACCGCAATACACACTCTCCCCTCCATTTTATGAACTATGAAATCCAAATTTCAAGACAATCATAAATCCTTGATTCTTCCATAAGCTCATTGCTTCTAGCAAGATCAAAACCAAAGATTTCATTAAAGGATGTTCTGTGGCACTTAGTCTCTGATGAATTGTTTAGTTTAATTAAGCAAAGGTCTGTACTGAGAGATGTGGAGAGAATTTCTATGGACTTTTTCAATTCTCATTTGCCCCTAGCCAGACGAACCAAGTTTGGATTGAGGAAGTTTTGTTGTGTCCACCTTGCAACAAAGAAGAGCTTCATGGCAATTTGGCATCTCCACAATTCCCTAAATATTTGGGTGGAAGGGTTAAGGAATAGGTATTGATGTTGTAGGGAGCTTGCAAGATGTTGTGTGACCTTCCGACATTTTTTTTTGAAATTGTCGTCTCTTTTTTTCATCTTTTCCTATTTCATGTAGCCCTCTGGTCGACTTAGGAATCATTTTTTCACTTCCTACCCTCCATTTTTCTTTCCAAAAGTTGGGTTCTTTCTCCCAAACAAAGAAGTTGCATAATGTAAAACAGACAAGAAAGTTTAATGCTATACAATTGATACCTGAATAGCAGCACTATGATAGCAAGGATCATCATGGAAGATGAATTTCCAACAGCAAGAAACACTGGAAGAGTGGTTGCACAAGGAGATAAAGCAGGTACAAGGACAAGACCAGCAACAGCCATTTTCTCCATCGGTTGGTTATGGGAGTGACTATGACTACCTCTACCAGTCATAAACAACAGAACATAACAACCTCCAAGAACTATAAGCAAAAGAGAGGCCAGCTTGTGCACGGTTTCTTCACCGGCAATTGTATTAGCCATTGTGATTGCTGTTATTCCAAGAAGTGAAGTCGATATGACATGTAAAATTGCTCCAAAAGCAGCTGCAAAATCAAATATGCATATAAACATGAGATTTCCAACTGCTAGCGTTGTGAGATTAAAAAATTTGCACGTTTTTTCATCATTATGGTCTGTAATCCCATTCCAATCTGCAACCCTGAGATTAATCAATAGACAAAAAAACCAAATCTCCAACTGACCAAGTTCCAAACTAGCTCAGAATTGGCCATACCGTGCAGCTTCCATTATATTCGTGCACTAAAAATTCCTATCAAGTTTTATCATTATTCTAGATCTAGAGGCCAGCCGAGTAAACATTCAGACGAGCAAAAAGAATATATAACACGTTAAACAGAGAATCAACGTAGACTCGTTCCCAAATATGATAAGAACAGTGATGATAAAGACTAGCTACGCTAATAAAGATATATAATTCGCCAGATCTCACAATTAGATTATGAGCAGGTATGATAAAACCCTACTCTGCAGCCACTAATCGTCAAAGAACGCACTAAGAACTATCGCTTCGGCGAAACCACCGGGATATTAAGACAACTTTGTCGCGGTAACACGGGACAAGATTCAGCTAAAAACACCAATTTAACTGCATTTTGATAATCAAGTCCAGCATAAGCGATCTTTCTCTAATTAAGGTTACGATCACATAAGCTACTCAATGCAACATCCGGACAAATTTTCCGAGAAACTCGCAAATCGATAAACAAAATGGAAGGTGAAACAGAAGCGAAAATAAGAGATCTAAGAAATGCGATCGGTTGCAGATAACATACTGACGAGGAGAGTCCTGGAGAGAGTCCATTTCTGGACGCGACCGACGACTGAGAAAGGAAGCCAGTGAGTGGGAATGAAGGAATGCAGAAGCGACACGGTCGCAATTCCTCCGATTGTGGACAGATCTTCTCCGGTAAAACCTTCCATTTGGCTCTAAAATGAAACAATTCCTCTGCGTGAAGAACAAAAGAATCGCGAATCTCCCAAATCCGGTAGGATTTCAACTCGCCGGAACCGAATCTGAGACAGATCTAACACTGAAAACGAACGATTTTCCAATCGGAAACACAATTCGTTCGATACCCAAACCTTCGTCGATTTAACATTCGTTCGATTTTTTTTTTGTTTTTTTTTTATGTATATTATATAAATATAAATGTTAAATTTTCAAAAATACTTTTTTTTTTCAAGTTTTTAAAATTTTCATTTTAATCCTTAAATTTTAAAATTTATTTCAAAAACAAGCTTTTTTTTTTTTTTTTTTTTACCAAATATAAATAAAATAAATAAGTTATTGACAATTTCTTTATTTAATTTAATTTGTTGTTTAAAATAAAAACAATTTTGGTCCATTCAAAAAATAAGTAAAAAACAAATGATTGATTAACCATTACTTTATTAGATTTTCAACTTTGTAAAAAACTCCCAATTTTATTTTATTTTTAAAAATATGTATTTTCGGAGATCAATTAATGGTTCAAATATTACTAGTTAAGGATCCAAGATGAAGATATTTCGAGACTGCTTTCAATACCCGATACGAGCATTATGAATTTATAATGATGTCCTTTAGAAAGACTAATGCACCTCAAACCTTCATAGACTTAATGAACCCGGTATTCAAAAAACTTCTCGATTATTTGTATAAATTGATTATATTTTGGTGTACTCCACATTAGACGTGGAGCATGAAATTCAATTGAGGAAATTTTTCGATGGTGCCAAGGGTGAACAAATTATTTGCTAAATTTTTACGGTGCGAGATTTGACTCCAACAATACTCAAATAAATATAAACAAGTTCCTCACTTTAAACAAGCTTAGGTTATTTTGACAAAAATCTTAAATTCATTGTGTTTTTGTAATGATACTCAATAGTCGTGTATAAAATACGGGTCGTTACAGTTGTATCAAAACTCTATAGTTTTATGTTCAGTAGACTTGTTTACATAGTAAGCATTACTTATCTCAAGATCCCATAAATTATGAATATTATAATGTTTTAAGTCATTTTTTTAGTTTTAATTTAAACCATTTTTTTTATACGTTAAAATATACTTTTGGTCCTTAAACTTTTATTTTTTAAGAAAAATTGGTTCTAAAAATATATTTTTTTATCACTAGTTTGGTTTGACCTATACTCCTAATAAATACATTTATTAATGTTAAATTACTATAAAACAGAACTACTAATAAATACTATGAACGTTGATGTAAACGGATAGGTTCGAGAGAGGATATTTTAGTCATTTTCATATCTTTTTAAAATTTATGAGGACTTTAATCATCTCTAACAAATCTTAAGAAACAAACACGATTAAGGAAGCTATATCAATCCAGCCAAGCAGCCGAGGGTTGGCAATTGATTTCGATTCTGTACTTAAGATTGTGTGATACAAATAAAGAACAGATTATTAACTAACGTAATATTTGGAGACATGCTTGTTTTGATAAGATTTAGAAACCAAACCAAGGATATGAAACTTGTCTGAAATGCCTCACAAGATTGATATTATGAATACAAACCAAGAACAGATTTGAACTGACATTAATGCATTCTCGTACATAAAAGAGTTTATAATGAAACCATTCGTTCAAAATATCGCTACGCCCAACCAAAAATCAAGTGGATTAAAATGAAGCTCTGAAACAAAAATCTATGACCTGCAACCTAACTTTCTCCGGGCAAGCTCTTGATGATATCCGAATCGCCTGAAGGACATTAAATACCATAATTAGAACATTATGTGAGGGCTAGTTATCTAAGAATAGAACATGGGATTATCGGAAAAGTATACGTACCAGGATCGATAATGCTGAGGCAGCATACTCTGTAGTATTTTCCACAAGCTGTTCCAAGGTCTACGTTGCCTGAAAGCATACAAAAATAGAGATTAGTTCTCAAGTGTAATTTGGGCAAACATAATTCATCATAGTCAACTTGAAACACAAAACACGAAGCAGACACAAATAATAAGGATAAAGGGTCAAAAAGACATTCTAAATTCTTTTATAGTTACAGCCTATCATTAACCTAAGCAATTGAGAGGCTCTTATTACTAATGATTTCGTGGGGGGGGGGGGGG
>NW_019272026.1:1262135-1273672 GCF_002738345.1 Cucurbita maxima | reverse complement strand
GGGGGGGGGGGGGGGGGGGGGGGGGTCTCTACCCATCGACAAGGTTTGTTGTTTGAAGCCTAAGTCTTGGCCTCTGAAGGATCAAAAGTATTGACATAATCACGACAGGGAGCAATTGCTTAGATTATTATGAATAAAGGCCATCAAGTAATCCAAAAATTCTAGCTCGATATTAACAATTTCACAACCAAAAAACAAAATTTGATCTTTCACTAATCTCCAGATGCAGGTGGATACATGTTCTTATTCTAAATGCCAAATAAATTAAAATGTAGTACCAAAAAGGGCCAAATCCTTAATTTTAAAAGAAAGGTTAGAAACTTACTTCCATTGTAATGGTGAACTCCAACCTTTGCCAACATCGCATAATATTCGATCTCAGACTTTCGGAGTGGAGGGCAGTTGTTGGCAATGATGATAAGCTTACCTGAAAATCCAACAAAATAATCAGACATAACCTCAAATGCATAAAAACTCGATATAAGAGAGCACATGGACAACAAACAAATCAGACACTACGGACCTCTTCACTGCTTAAGGGAAAGACGGCAACATAGTAGTTTTAATTAATAGGTAACAAAAATTAGTAAACTAAATCAACTACTGAGTGTTGGATTAAGACTAGAAGAATAGTAATAAAAATATCTGATAGTGCCTTGAAAACTGTAAGAAACAAGGTTTCAGATCGACGGCATACAACATTTTCATGATTTTATACTAAACATCAGACTTCGATTCGAAAATTTCAGTAATTCCAGCGAAAACTAGAACCAACTAAAACACAATTAGTCAACTGAAAAATCAACCAAATATCAATAATGAAAAAATCACCTAATAAACAGGCTTATCAATGAACGAGCATACATAGAGGCAAAGTTCAGAGAGCAGATCAATAACACAAAGTGAAAAACATAATCAATAGATTACCTTTAGAGTTCCTCAAGGTCTTGAGGACGGTTTTGTATCCCAAGGTATATTTTCCACTCTTCATGACGAGAGCGAGTCTGTTGTTGATGCTTTCATGGGTCTTCTTCTGTTGTCGGTTTCACAATCAAAAGAATATCAGCATACTCCAGATCGAAAATGTAAGAAAGAACACCAAAAATCACCGGAAATGAAAGAAGAAACTCACCGTCTTCTTTGCGGCAACCATGATGGAAGATCAGAAGCTGCTGCTGCTCAACGCGCCGAGATTGTTCAACTACAACCAAAAACCCTAATTCCAAGAATATATAGAGCTACCACGGGTTGTTCTACCAATTGGGCCTCATTCTCACGAAACGGGCCAGGCCCAATTCTTAAATCTAACTCTTTTGTGTCCGGAGAGGGCGAAATGTCTGTTATGTCCTTATACCCTTTAAATTGAAGGGCCAACAAGATTTCATTTTTTATCCAATTATATCAATTTTATAATATTTTTTTTTTTAACATTTATTCAATTTTTTTGTTATTTATTTTTAACATAAGTATCACGAGATTTCAATCAATATGATCGTGGATGTGAGATCCCACATTGGTTAGAAAGGGGAACGAAATATTCATTGTAAGGATGTGGAAACCTCTTTCTAGTATACGCTTTTAAAACAATAAGGTTGATGACGATATGTAATAGAGCAAAATAGATAATATATGTCAGCGGCGAGCTTGAACGGTTACAAACGATATTTGAGTCATGCACGGGGCAGTGTGCAAACAAGGATGTAGGGCCCTAAGAGATATGGATTGTGAGATGGGAGCGAAATTTTCCTTGTACAAGTGTGAAAACCTATTTCTAGTAGACGCGTTTTAAAACAACGAGACGGATGGTGACATGTAAAGGGCCAAGAACAATATCTATTAGAGGTGAGGTTGAGCTATTATATTGGGTAATCGGAGTTGGGTAGATAGATAAGAGGTTATTTATCATCTAGAAAACGAGTGATTTTATTTTCCTAATAATTGTTCAATTTAAAAAATGTATGAAAAATACATTTATAATCTTTAAAATTTGTGTATAGTTCCGTAAGTAATTTTTTTATTTTTTATTATAACGTTCTTACATTTTATTTTTATATGAGTTTTGAAATTAATTATAATATTTTTATTAATCTAGTTAATTAAAAAAATTTGAAATAAATTGAGGACGATAGAAAATCGACCAATACATATTTGTTGGATAGGCCAGGAGGGGTATTTTGGTAAAAGAACATATCTATATTCCGCTCTAACGTTCCAGAGGAGACAAGGATCGATAAAGAAAAGCAGGGCAAAGTATGATAAAATGCCGAAAATGACCCTGTCCCACGCAGGCCAACGAGGATGCTTACGTGGTACATATATCCAATCATAACACGCCACGTCATAAAATGTAAAAGACCACAAATAAACGTAGGGGCTGCCGCATGGGATTAATCCCACACGTTTGTCAGATCAGTGAACGAAACTCCGGACTTTCTCGACTTCAATTCTCCGACGCTTTGGGTTCATTTTAGGGTTTCGTTTCTTCTTCTTCTTCTTCTTCTTCAATTGCTGTGTAAAATCATGGCCGCCGCCGATACCGCCGACGAGTCGTTGGACCGCCGTCGTGATCAACAAGAGAAATCGTCTGAGGAGCAACCTCATTCCTCGCCTCCGCCGCAGTTGGCTGCTGCTGCTCCTCCTCCTCCTTCCAGAAGAAGGGATAGAGATGAGAGAGATAGGAGAGACGACCGGGATGTTGATCGTCCTCCGAACCGACGCAACGATAATTACGATCGTAATCGCTCTCCGCCTACGCTGCCTCCGAGGGATAGGGATAGAGACAGAGATAGGGATTATAAACGGCGGAACAGTCTTAGTCCCCCACCGCCTTACAGGGATCGTAGACACTCGCCTCCTAGACGGTCTCCGCCACCTTTCAAGCGTTCCCGGAGAGATGATGGGGGTGGGTATGATGGAAGAAAGGGAAGCCCTAGAGGAGGTTTCGGGCCTGGCGATAGGAGGTGAGTGGGTGGGAAACTGTTTTGATTTGTCGAGCTTAATTCTTGTTCTTGTGATTTGGTGATGAATTCTGTGCATTTGAAATTTATATGGCATTCACAGATTAGAGCCAATTTTCATCTAAATGAAAAAAAAGAAATCTTCTTAATTGTGGACTATGGAATTTTTATTCTTCCATAGTTAGGTCCTTCAAACTTGGCATTGCCACTAAATACTCCTAAGGTTATATGTTTCAACCATTAACTGATGCTGGAAGCCATTTTCAACATAAAGTTTGAACTCAACTAGTACCTTACATACGAGACGAATAATGTTTTACACACAGCTTTTTAGATACAATGGTTCTTCCCATTTCATTCGAGATAAGATCGTTCATCCCATCTTGATATATAATGGTTCAACCCATTAAATATACAAATGTAGTTATGGGATGAACCATTTCGTAGAGGAATAATGTTCATCCCATATTATTTTTTTGTTCTGCTTGTTGGACAAAGTTGTTGTAGGTCTTCTATTTTTCTCTTGATTGTCCCAATAATCAGACATGTTTCTTCACTAGTCTTTTATTTTCTCAATGTCCATTATCTCTTCACCCCCTAACCCTGTCCTGAATGTAAGAGCGTGACCTTTGTCGTAATGGGCTCAGTTGTACTTTCTATTACAATGGACACCTCTGCTTCACTTGTATGATTCTCCTTGGTCATTTTTCATCCTTCTATTTGTGCTCCCTTTTTTTTTTGAAGTGACTAATGTGCTTTAGTGGGCGATAGTGTTTCTGTTTTATGTTTTGTTGACTAATGCCTAGGTTGTCATTTAAGTATTGATATATGTATTTATCTATCTATTTTATCTTATTCCAAGGTTTGGTTATGATTATGGTGGGGGATATGAGCGCGAACTGCGAGGCCGGCCTGGATATGTTGATGAAAGGTCTCTTGGTCGGTACATTGGTCGTTCATCTGGTGGCTATCAAGGTGGTGTTTCTGTGACCTGATAAAATAAACTCAGCCTTATCATGATTAGAGTTTAGACTTATACATTCTTAGTCTAGTTCATTTTTTGAGATGATTATTATAGAACATGAACTACTTGAATTTTAATTAGGCCAATGGGAAATTTTGAGAATTTCACCTTCTTTGTTGCATATGCAAAAATATTCATTGGTTTGGAAAATGAGGTATTGTACAGTGTTTGAAACCATGTCTTTGGCCAATGTCAGACCTTTTAGCTAATTTATAGCTAATTTATAGCCAATTTATAGAGAGGAGCTTTTCTCATTTTCTTTTCTGGTGCAGGATTATGCGAGACTCTAATTTAATTATTAAAGAGAGATTATTGAATGCCTTAGTCTTGTTCCCTTTTGTCTAAATGTGATATTATCCTTATGCCCCTTATGGTATCACGTTCAGAGCCATTAGTAATAGTATACTTCTGGAATAACTTATTGTTTCTTATTACATTTCCGTGCAATGATTTTTCAGTTCTTATCGCTTCCTATGTTTGTGAGCCAAAATGTACATAAGGGGTCTTTAGTTTATTCAGATCTATGAAGTGGAGCATAAATCTGGAAGTTCACATGTTGAGGCCTTTTAGCGTAACCTACTATTTGTGGCTTTTGAATTAGAACAGCAGAATCTTCTTGCTTCCAAGCTCTCAATTTTGCATTTTGTTGTATGGATAATATTACCAGTTACTCTGGTAGCCGTTAATATTTTGTTTGAATCAGTGCTTACATCTGGATGACAAATGTTATGGATAAGATATTCGCAACCGATTTTCTTATTTTCCTAGAGCTGTGTTCTGCAGATTGGGATTCTAGTCGTGGTGGGCATGGTGATCCACTCAATGCAGGAGCTGGCCAAAGGTTAGCATTCAGTGCTTACATCTGGATGACAAATGTTATGAATATGCTTATATTGATTTATTGTGTTAGTTTCTGTTTGAACTTGTGATTTACTTTCTACGCTACATGAGATATTATGGGCAAATCATGATCAAGCTAGCAGGGTAGGTCTAAAACAGAATTATAATGACAGTGCAATAAAGAAACAATGAATATTGCGAACTGCAAAGGGTGGATTGTCAATGGCATGAAAAACATAGTGTAAAATCCTGAATTTCTATCCAAAGTGAATATTCTCTTGGAATGGGAAGATGATGGGCATTTCCTTCGTGCAGCTTTATGGAAGGAACTATACATTTTTCCCATGCCCTTTCTAATTATGTTGTTTCCATGTTAAATAATTGACTTTTGAAAGAAACCCAACTTGCACAAATCTAGATTGTGCTGTATAGACCTTTTCTGCCTTTCATATCAGAGTTGTACCTATTTGGATTTTGGTAAGGCAGCAATCATTGAAAATGCAGCCATGTATATGGGTCATTTCTTCTCCTTGGTGATGGATGGTTATGCTTGACTATTTTGGTATTTGGGTGGCTTTTACTCGACTATTTTGGTCTTTCGCCGATTGGCTAGAATCTTACTGAGTACTGGGTTATGGTTTTTTTCTAAAGAAAACAAGAAACACTTTTCCTTTATAGACAATAAGTTGCAACTTAAATATTATTGTACTCTTAGGAGGTCCCAAAGCAGAAATCCAATTGGTATTTTCTTACCCAAGTCGAGAACATAATTTCAAAAATATCTAGATAATGCCCCCCAAGAAGATGCTTGATTTTTTGCTACATCAGATTTTTATTCTCATTCAATGTGCCTCCCTTCAAATATTCCTTGATTTATTTGGGGACTTGTACTCTTGATTGCCTCTTTTCATGTGCAACATTGAGTGTTCGTAGTTTTTTTATTTTTGTTCCTAAACTTGTCAAAATCTTATTGGATGATTTGTAAAGGTTATTAACTTTGTGTACATTATTCTTAAAAGTTGTTTTGGCTTGATTTCTCATTTCCTTTATTTTGTTGTGGAAAATCTAATTAAAATGTGTAATTTTCGGTAAAAATGTTATTCTGTACATTGAAATTACTATTCATAAAGAAAGAATGTTCATTTATTTGAAAATATAGTTATTTCGTCAATTCCATTGAGAGAATATTCTGTCATCTTCATTTTTTTTTTTTTTTTTTAATTAAGAGGATGTCTGATCGTCTCTGCTTTCTTATGGATCTTTTTGAAAAATGTGGCAGCCGCAAGTATCAGATTCAACTGCATGTATCCCTTGATTTGGAGGTTGAACTTAAAATTTGTTGAGTAGGAGTTACTAGAACCATACATGTATTGAAATTGAACTAAATAACATCACTGAATAAAGTGACATACTTTCAGTGTTGATGGTTATCCAACCATTAGAAAAAGTTCTGAAACTTGTGGCTATACAAGAAGTATCATCAAACTCGGCATCTCCGAATTTCCAGCACTGTTTAGTATTATGACTAGATTGTACTTATTCAATTTCTTGCTTTGCCTCATAATTTTATTGGATTGCTTTATCTAACTTCATCCTTTTAACTTTATTTTAAATTCAATGTTGATAACTTGTGATTTCAGAGAAGGTTTGATGACATACAAGCAATTTATTCAAGAGCTTGAGGATGATATACTGCCTGCAGAAGCTGAGCCCAGGTATTTTCTAAATGTGTTTTTTGGTTTTTTTTAATTTAATTATATGAGTTTTGTTCTTTCTAGTTTTGTGTAACAACTTTGTTTTGATTTCAGATATCAAGAATACAAGTCTGAGTATATTACAACACAGAAACAATCCTTTTTTGATTCTCATAAGGATGAAGAATGGTACTTATTGTCTCTTAAATCTGAATTTCCTTTCCTTTCGCTATTTCCCCTAATTAATCTCTTTTGCCTATTTAGGTTGAAAGACAAATATCATCCTACCAACCTAGTTACTGTCATTGAAAGGTGTTTTTCTGATCATCTTCCCCAAAAGATGGAGTTCTTATAATTGTGGTTAATTTCTTCACATTTTTATCATCTTTAAATTAGTGGACATGCAATTAGATATTTTTAATGACATTTTTATTATGGTTCATTCTAATATTTGGATGGTGTGTTAAGGAGGAATGAACTTGCACAAAGAACTGCTAAGGATTTTTTGATTGACCTGCAAAGTGGAACACTGGAATTGTAAGATTGGACTTCCTACAATTATGTTTGGATTCAGAAAATTTCAACTGTGGTGACAAACCAATGCTGTTCTATTCTATGGTGCAGAGGTCCAGGGATCAATGCAGCAGCTACAAATAAATCAGGGCAGACTAGTGAACCAAATTCAGATGATGAAGCAGACAATGATGGCAAACGGAGGCGTCATGGTAGAGGACCAGCAAAAGAAATGGATCTTCTTTCTGCTGCTCCTAAGGCCCACCCTGTTAGCTCTGAACCAAGAAGAATCCAAATTGACATTGAACAAGCTCAATCTCTTGTCCGTAAACTTGATTCTGAGAAAGGAATAGAAGAAAATATTTTATGTGGTTCTGATAGTGACAAACTAGGTCGGGATAAAGCACATGGCGGCTCTTCTGGCCCAGTCATTATCATACGAGGGTTGACAACCGTTAAAGGCTTAGAGGGTGTTGAACTATTAGACACACTTCTCACATATCTGTGGCGCATCCATGGCTTAGATTACTATGGAATGGTTGAGACTAGAGAAGCTAAGGGTCTTCGTCATGTAAGAGAAGAGGGAAAGAACTCTAACATGGCTGGTGGTGCAGATGAATGGGAGAAGAAACTTGATTCGCGTTGGCAAGAGAGATTGAGAGGTCAAGATCCGTTGGAAACGATGACTGCCAAGGATAAAATAGAGGCTGCTGCTCTTGAAGCTTTTGATCCATATGTTCGTAAGATAAGAGATGAGAAATATGGATGGAAGTATGGCTGTGGAGCCAAGGGTTGCACTAAGCTGTTTCATGCTCCTGAGTTTGTGCACAAGCATCTTAACTTGAAACATCCAGAGCTTGTGATGGAGCTGACTTCAAAAGTGCGTGAAGAGCTGTATTTCCAAAATTACATGAAGTAAGTGAAGTTTCAGATAGCATTTCTTCCTCACTGATGGAAGATGTCATTTACTAATACCTTAATTCTTCAGTGATGCAGATGCTCCTGGAGGGACGCCTGTTATGCAACAATCGCTTCCGGTATGTTTTATTATGTTTGCATTGGCTGTGATAACATAAGATACCAATGAATTGTAAATTTTCCTTTGTTGGATCAATAATTTTCATGTCTCATCACCACAGCACGTGGTGAACATATTGTTGATTTCACTTTGTTGGTGATTGTTGTTTTGGTCATCATACTGTTCTAATGGGTCATTTCTCGTTTATGAGAATCTAAGGTGCATATAGGTTTTTGTCATGCCTAGTTTGTAGGTAGAAGTTCTCATTTTTTGGACTGACAATGTAAATACGTGCAGTCTAGCAATATACTAGATATATAATCCATTTTGCTTTATGGATTTCCTTTCATTTTCTTTTTAATCCATCTAGACGTGATTTTCTTATGCAGAAGGATAAGCCACAGAGACGTAGGATGAATTTAGATGCTCGGCTGAAGGATGACAGAGGCAATCGCAGGGACCGTGATAATTGGGCGAATGGGGGTGACAGATTTGATAGATCTGAGAATCCACAATCAAATGATTTCCAATCAGCAAATGATGGTTCGGATGGTGGAAACCTTGATGATCCTATGTTTGATACTTTTGGTGGACAAGGAAGGCATGTTGCTCCTTTTGCCTCTGAAATGCCACCACCTGTGCTTATGCCTGTTCCTGGTGCTGGGTATGTTGGCTTATCTTCTCAGCTCTTTTGTGCCTTCAGCATTCCTAGTGATCTTACCTGTTATGTTTTATTGCAGTCCATTAGGACCTTTTGTCCCTGCTCCACCTGAAGTTGCAATGAGAATGTTGCGGGAACAAGGAGGTCCACCTCCATTTGAGGGTGGTGGTAGAAATGGAAGGCCAGGACCTCAATTAGGTGGATCTGCTCCAATTCTTGCCCTATCTCCAGGTTTTCGACAGGATCCTCGTCGAATACGGAGGTATGACTCCTTTACAGGTTTTAACGACTGGATATGGTTCTTTCTACTCTTTTGTGACGTTGAAGTATCTATATGCAGCTCATAAAAGTCAACTTGAAACTAATACTCATACCCTTGTGGATAAAAAATTGTGAAGATATATTGTGGGATCTATATTTATAGTTGTGAGGGATTGTAAGCTTTTTTTTTATTCCCTTGCTGCAAGCCATGTTCTTCATCTTCGACTCTTTTCAAACTTTTAGGGTTTTATAACTAGATTTTCGAAATTAAGCAACCAACTGACGCCTCATCACGCCGTGCAGTCTGAAGAATTTAAATTTCACTGACACATGCTTCAATGCTTCTTGGTCTAGATTTATTTGTAAAGTTTTGTTTTCTCTTTTGCTGTATAAACTAACAGCGAATATTATGCAGTTATCAAGACCTAGATGCCCCTGAGGACGAAGTCACTGTAATAGATTATAGAAGCTTGTAGATATATTTGGTATCGGCGAGTGTTTAGAGGCCTGCTCGTGTTTCCAAGGGGGGATGCAACTCCGGAACTGGTATGAATTCAGACTAGTTGCTAATTGAAATTCTTGTTGCTGAAGAGGTTTGCTTTGTTTCACCCCATCATCATAAAAACTGAACTACGAGTTGATCGATCACATCCTAGCTCTGGGCAAGTACAAATACTTCCATGAGAATTGTGCATTCATTTAACTGTTCTTTTTTCCCTACTCTGTATTCTTAGTGAAGAAGGAATTCGACCCGAAGGAAAGCGACAAATTCCCCATATTTTGAATCATAGAACTTATAATCTTCTGAAGTTAGGAGTGTGCATCCCCCCGTTTAGTTTCATTTTCGTTTATTATAGTCGATTTTTGTCAAGGGAAAACTAGTAGTAAAATTGTGGATATTATTAAATCTTGTTATTATGAACTTTCTAACAGTAAAGATCGTAATGTTAGGATGCTCTATTGTTATATTCAGAGACTATCCAGTTCCCAAGCAGCCTCCCATTTGATATGTATGAGTAGACTGGAAAGTTGTTCTATAGTAGTACTCGTGTTCTATTACAAAGTTGCTTCAGATTGTGCTTAAATTTCTTTTCAGATGTTGGTCACTGAGTGGTGAAAACTAGTGAGGGGTCTACTCGTTTCTTTTAACCTTATCAGTGTTAGTAGGTTGGAAAGTTGAATTGCTTTTTCTTATTTCTCGGCTCTCGTTGCTCGTATACTTTTCCTCTCAATTAGAGGTTATTATGTTAGCAATACTGTCCTTACTCATGATAAACGAAAATTCTCTACTCGTTTCTTTTAACCTTATCAGCGTTAGTAGGTTGGAACGGTGAATTGTTTTTTCTTATTTCTCGGCTCTTGTTGCCCGTGTGTACTTTTCCTCTCAATTAGAGGTTATTATGTTAGCAATACTGTCCTTATCCATGATAAATGAAAATTATTGGTTGCAAGATATAAACAAACTGTGGCACTTATATATATGTAAAAAAGATTGACAATGAGTAAATAAAGTTCAGTATCCATCCACAAATAATAGAAAATATAAATTAATAACTAAAAAGGAAAAAAATGAGATGAAAATTAAGATTAATTTGGAAAAGCCAGAGAATTAGATCACAAGACTATGATCCTTGGTGTTGGGGTTCGAATCCCTCCTTGCCCACAACCGGCAAAAAAAAAAAGAAGACTTTTCTCTCTAGCGGTAGGAAAATCATAATCGTGATAGCAGACTCAAAGCTATGGAACTTGAGTGTGGATCTTTTGTCGAAATGGAATGGCTTATCTTTTTATCTTTTCTTTTTCGATCAATTATATTTTATCTTTTCTCTTACCGTTTAGGGTTTAGGGTTCAAATCTCCATCTTTAAATAAACGATACTTGAAAAATTAAATGAACGATTAGACGGCTTTCAAAGGGGAGGGGCCAGAATGTTATAATGATTCTGCATTTACAATTTACTTGTACCAACATCAAACTATGCCTTGATGAGAGGAAAAAAAATCAGTCTAAACAAAAAGAAATTACCTCACATGTTAAGATAACACAATAATTGATGTCTTATTATCACATTTGAGCAGACATATCAATGACCCTTATATACAAACAAACAATACATTTAAGGCATGGTGACCCTCTTTGCAGAACTAAAAAACAGGGGGGAACCTTTGTTAGCAACTCGAGTATCTGATCCTTTGGATTCAGGGACTTCCATTTTCAACCTTACTCGCTGGAAAGCGAGCATGCCGAAAGCTTAGACTCGGTTGCACCGAGTGCGGGGCATTGAGAAGTTGAGCAGCTTCAATAAGGATGGAAAATGACAATCCTTTCACTTCTATAAAGCTGCAACCGGAACACCATTGGCCACCAGCAATCTCCAAGAACAATTAGGAATTGAGAAGAAAACAAGCATAACTAATGGAGCTACTCTATTGCTGGAGGCATCATTCAATATGGGTCCCTTACTGCCCTAACAAGATGACTCCTACGACCCATTGGATGCTTCAATCTAGGTGTTAAAAATGAGGGGGGGGGGGGGGGGGGGGGGGGGGGGGGGGGGGGGGGGGGAGTT
>NW_019272026.1:1254359-1261772 GCF_002738345.1 Cucurbita maxima | reverse complement strand
GGGGGATGGAGAGGAGGGGTGGTAAAGCCAGATTTAGAAAGGATTTTAGCCATCACCATTGCCATGTTTCAGAAATATAGGATGTAAGAAGTGCAGGTGTCCATGAGGTCCTTACTTCCTTTGCTTTTTTGGAAGAGGTTCTGACTCAGCCTGCCAAACAAGTGTTGATACAAATAAGAACATTCAGACAATCCAAAGTTCTAAACAGCATTCTAATAACATTTCAGACTTGTTCTCCTCAATTACAAATTCTTTCCTTTTTTTGGGCTATGGATCTTTGAAGGGAAAAGAAAAACCTTATTTTCTTTACGACAAATGAGAGAATGATGATTTGAACTCTCGACCTCAAGGGAATGAGTACATGTAATATAAATATAAAAATGCATGGCTATTGATGTGAGGATATGTAAAGACAATACGAAAAATACATGTAAATTCGCCGGAAAAGAATGACTTGGAGGATTGGTTTAAACTCGATGGTGACCACCTATTTAGGATATAAAGACATCATGAATTTCCAAACAACCAAATGTTATGGGATAATTGATCGATTGAGTTATGAGATTAGTCAAACTCGTGCAAGTTGCTTAAAATTAACTGAATGCCAGGTATGGCTATTAAAGATTGCTTTTTATTATTGGATATTTGCAAAACACTTCTCACTGGTTGAGATAGGACTGAAGAAACTCCAGTCAAATTTTAAGACGATAAAATCATTATAACAGTGGTCGATAATCCAAACGATAGCAACCAAGAGGGAAGGAAAACAAAACGAAAAGGTCTTGGCAAAAAATACTTACAGCATTTGAAAGCTGCTCACGAATGTAGGCCATTGACCTCAACATTGCACCCAATGTATCTCTAGAGACCTGAAACTTAACCTCAGACTCTCCCGAAGTTGTCTCCGTATCTTGAAGCTGAGATGCAATATTTCAGAACATGCATCGATGAGGAAAATAATGACACGTATAGCGTACAGAAAGAGTCACCAGAAGGCATTTATAAGTAAGAAAGCAATACATATAGCATACATGATGTGAGTACCCACATTAGTTGGAGAGGGGAACAAAGCATTCCTTATAAGGATGTGGAAACCTCTTCCTAGTGGACGCGTTTTAAAATCTTGAGGGAAAACCCAAAAAAGACTATCTGCTAGCAGTAGACTTTGACTGTTACAAATGGTATCAAAGCCAGACACCGAGCGGTGTGCTAGCGAGGACACTGGGATCCCAAGTGAAGTGGATTGTGAGTTCACACATTGGTTGGAAAGGGGAACGAAGCATTCCTTATAAGGAAGTGGAAACCTCTCCCTAGTGGACGCGTTTTAAAACCTTGAAGGGAAACCCCGAAGGAAAAGCCTAAAGAAGACAATATCTGCTAGCGGTGGGTTTAGGCTGTTACACATTAAGAGTCACCAGAACTCTCAAGAGTTGTGAACACCCTCCAACCGTGAATAGAATAACACTTTGTATCCTTCGAGCTTCTAAAATATGGATCGATTGCTAATATTTAGCAAGAGGCCATTGAATGTTCCCATTACTAGAACCTAACAGTTATATAAGACACAAAAATCAGGTAAATTTAAAAATTTAGATGCACTCGGTATCGTACCTTCAAGTTGATGACAGCCACTTTGTTCGCTGGTGTCGAGAGCTGTTCGCTGATGTATGCCATAGACCTCAACATTGGTTCCAGTGAAACCCTCGAGAGCTGAAACTTAACTTCCGATTCTGCAGACGGACTCTTACTGTAGTCTTGCAGCTACAATAAGTAATAAAAAATGAGATCAGAATAGGCAACCTTAAGAAATCATAACTTCTTGAAAGTTATTTGACATAACAATCCAGTAAAAGAAAATCATGTGTCCTTTAGTACCTTCAAGTTGATAACAGCAACTCTATTTCCTGTGGTTGAATTTTTATTCTCCATCACCCAAGTCATTGATTTCAAATAAGGAAGAACAGCCTAACCGAAGGACAGTATTAGAAACTTTGACTCACGTTCACAGTTCGGAACCAAGATATAAGCAAAACTAAATAAACAAACCACATGGTCGGGAGGATTGTCATCTCGGTGAAGGGAGACAGGAGCTATATGCGGGTAATTCAAATCAGCAATGGATTGGACATGAGCACCAGCATCGTTAAGATTAAATCGCCTCATTACTTCATCTTGACGAGGCCACAACAGTGGAGTTGTATCTGATGCTGAAGCTGAGGTCTTCCTCTCATCATACCCAGCCCCCCCACTGACCTGAGAGCTAGGAGGTGCAACTTTTGCAATATTCTTTTTGACAGTTGCTACTTCTTTCCCAGCTTCTTTTAGTGCAGTCATGGCAAGATTATAAGTTTCTGGAGCAGTTGCACCTTCCTCTGCGTACCTGATTGCTTCTCGGCATAAATTATTGTACCTTGACGATAAAGACTCCTGGCCGTGTAACTCAATAGCACGTTCATCTGATCCAAGTCCATTCCTTGCATTCCTTGTCCATCTTCTCAAAATGAAATGAGATGGTAAGGTAAGTACATTAGTTACTGTGAAGACGGTTAATACATGTCTGCAAAGAATGCCGGAATACTCGAACATTTGACAGCTACAATTAGCTCTCATGTCTGGATAATTTAACGTGACAACATATGCCTTCTGGTCATCCTCAAATTTAGCAACCCGAAAAGTGCCAAGAGTTGCATCACCTTCGATTCGATTTGCAGTATAGACAAAAGTTTCAACAAGCTCTTCTTGAAATTTTGCAAATATTTTTCTCGTATAAAGATTTGCTGCTTGCTTCTCCATAGGAGATGGTGTCCTCAATACAGGTGTAGTGCACATTGTGTCAAAGTCTGCTTCTATTTCCTTTTCAAACCAATTTTCTAAAGCTGTTTCATACTGCCTAAAGAACAATGGTAATGTGGTCTGCTGATTCACATATCCATCAAAAAAGGAATTATCATACCCTTGATTGGGAGATATAACAGCAAAAAATGAATCACGGACATACACGGGTACCCACTGAGCGCGTGCGTTATATAATGATTGGAGCCAATCACTTCGTCCTAAATTATACTTTTCAATGATACAATTCCAGGCAGACTCAAATTCCTCAATAGTTTCAGTCAAGTTGATACAATTGTAAAGTTCGACTTGAAAATTCGGATATGTGAGACATACATGAGCTAACTTCTGCTGACCTTCTCTTAACACGTGCCATTTGCTAATGCAGTGTCGGGCGTCGGGAAACACTTGAGCAATAGCTACATGTATGGCTCTGTCTTGATCCGTGGTAACTGAAACAGGCTGACGATTATTCATTGCTGTTAGAAATGTTTTGAACAACCAAACAAAAGAAGCCTCAGATTCATCAAGAAGTAAAGCACATCCAAACAAAATTGTCTGACCATGATGGTTCACTCCAGTGAATGGTGCAAAGGGAACTCTGAACTGGTTAACTCTGTACATCGTGTCCAATGTAACTGCATCACCAAAATGACTGTAAGCTGCTCGAGACCTTGCATCGGCCCAAAATACATTAGCCATACGATTATCTTCATCAAGTTGTATTGCATAAAAAAATCCAGGATTCTCAGATTGCATTTTCTTAAAATATTCCAGCATATTCTGAGCATCCCTCCCCAGTGTCCTCTTTTGGCCAGCATTCCTAATGGGATAATTCATAGTTGAAGCATTATTAAGTGACCGATTAGCTTCTGCTTGAGATGTCTTCCAACCTCCACGAGTTTTACCTGCAGGTGCTCGGTTGTCGTCCATTAATACAGACATGACACCACTGGGAACACCTGCTGAACCAGTGTAAGCTTCAGTCATGGTCTTTGCAGCACCAGCGAAATGCCTGCGTGGCCGTATATAATGCACCTTACTAGAATTGACTGTAGAATGACTATGCTCTTTTACAAACTTTGTGACAACCCATTTATCCTGATCTTTCAATTCTATCCTAAGCATTGCATCACAACTACCAGCAGGTTTTCTTTCTGAACACTCTCTAGCACATACAAATTCTCTACTAATTATAATTCCATCGGATTTAGAACGACTAAGTTGTCCAAGTTTTGAACTAAAACCAATGCGTCGAGCATACTCATCATAGAGGGTCTTTGCATCGCCTTCGGATTCAAATTCCATGCCTTCATACGGTTCGATAATTCCATCTTCATCATGAAATGCAGAATCTTCAGCAGTGTTGATTTCACCTTCATGAGGGTCAACATCACTATCATCTACAACTGCAGGATGAGCCAACCCATCAACCCGAACCATTTCATCCATCTAATCCACTGTGTAAATCCAAGTTATTTACCCAATAAGAAACCCAATATAAAAGGGAAAAGGCCATTCATTTTTGCTCCCGATGCTTTAAATGCAATCTGTAACAAATTATCAAACCACAAAATATCATTAAGTTGTAATCCATAAGAACTCACCAGAGAAAAGAAAAACCAATTATAAATTATTGATGCAGCCAGCTTTCAACCAAACAAGATAACAACCTTCGCAAAACCTAAATTTGCTCCAAAACCTCAATTTGTCCCAAAAACTCAAAAGAACGCTATGCTAGAAAAAAGTTCTATTCTAAAACTCATTAACATCTGCCACATTTCCAAATTTTCCCATTCATCTTTAGATTTCATGAAACATGGCGAGGTAGTCAACGTTCCAAAAAGCCATCATTGTCCTTGATCTAATGTACCTGCAAAATTCTCCATCATACCACCAGTTAACTGAGAACCCACCTAAAAGCGTTTGGATAAAAATGTTGCACGAGATATAGAGAACGAGCAGTTAAGAAGTGAGGGAGGAGAACGTGATCAACATATTTGCTCAACTCCTTGCAAATATCACATCATTGAGGTCAATCATAGACTTTAAATTGGCGTCTCCTTGAATGAAAGTCATTGGAATTGACCTTTCTCGGCTGTGAGATCCCATATTGGCTGGAGAGGGGAACGAAACATGTCTTATAAGGGTGTGTAGAAACCTCTCCCTAACAGACGCATTTTAAAAACCTTGAGGGGAAGCCCGAAAGAGAAATCCCAAAGAGAACAATATCTGCTATAGGTAGACTTGGGCTGTTACAAATGGTATCAGAGCCAAAGACCTAGCGGTATACCAGCGAGGACGTTGGGCTCCCAAGGGCGGTGGATTGTGAGATCCCACATTGGCTAGAGAGGGAAACAAAGCATGCCTTATAAGGGTGTGTGGAAACCTCTCCCTAATAGACGCGTTTTAGAAACCATAAAGAGAAGCTCAAAATAGAAAGCCCAAAGGGGACAATATCAGATAGCGGTAGGCTTGGGATGTTACAAACAGCCACCACAAAACTGAACCTCGTTAGAAACTCTACTGGCTAATGACCAATTGCAATTGAAAGCAAAAGGCCAACATAAAATTCAGTAGAACCAAGAATGGTAATCCAACCACAAACTGATGAAATCTCCCTAAAGTAACAAGCATCTTGGCAATGCCTATATCTAGCAAGTGCAATCCATAACCATATGCCCACATCTTCAAATTCAAATTATTAAAGCTAACAGTACTATACATATAAATCCCCTTATTTAAACATCTAAATACAATAAGTACCTCGCTTTATCATGATCACACTTAGTCAATTCCCACACATTTAACACCAACAAATTCCTTGGTTAAAGAAAACAGCACCTATACTTAAGAGACAGGATTAAGTAATTGAATTAAAAACGTTGCAAATGACAATAAGAAACTCAAATCCCATTTTAAACGCATATTTCATTAAGCAGCCAATTACAGACTACAATCGAGTAAAACCAAAGCCCTATGGCATAATAAAGAAACAAAGACGGAATTAAACCCTAGAAACTGGAAGAGACGAGAATCAACAAGAGGAAATAGAGAAGGAATCATGGACGTGGACATACCTAGTTCGTCACAGTCTTGACCGTCCAGTCCAGTGACTGGCAGCGCCTAAAGCGACGGAGGCTGGTGGCCGGGAAGAGGATGAGAGGGAAAACGAGAAGAGAGAGAGCGAGAGAGAGAGAGGGCGCGATCGAGGACGTTTAGAGTAATCCGATGTGCCATCATGTATTCTAGTTCGCTGAAGGACGAATCAAAAGAGGCCACGTGTTAGGAGGTTGTCGTTGTTTCCAATTATTTCATCCTATTTAGTGAATGCTACCGTGGTATTGTCGTCTACGATCAAAAATAATAATACATATATATATATATATATATATATATATATATATATATATATATTTTTTTTTTTTTTTTATTTCTATCCCATGGGAATATAAATGAATTGGGTACTAAAAAATATTATTTATTTTTTTAATATTATCCCTAAACCTAATGTAATCGCTTATGTCCGCCGCTAGCAAATATTATCTTTTTTTTTATTTTTTCTTTCGGGCTTTCCCTCGTGGTTTTTAAAACGCGTTTAAAAGGGAAAAATTTCTGCACCCTCATAAAACATGTTTTGTTCTCCTCTCCAGCCAATGCAAAGGGGGTGGACATGAGGTGGTATGTCAATAAAGACGCTGGGGCTCGAATGGGGTGGACATGAGGTGGTGTACCAATAAAGATACTGGGGCTCGAAGGGGATGGACATGAGGTGGTGTGCCAATAAGGATGCTAGGGCTCGAAGGGGGTGGATTTGGTGGGGGAGCCTACATTGGTTGGAGAAATGAATGAGTGCTAACGATGATGTTGGGGCTCAACAGGAGTGGATTGTAAGATCCCATATCATTTTCGAGAGCTCAACTTAATTAAATCGTGAAATATGTTTTTTTTACCAGCAATCTTGTTTGGTTTCTCGACTCGACTTGTATTGCCATAATAGACAACCATTGAATTATGTATACATTTGGACACGAACTCGAACTCGGTCGTACTTAGCATTTCCATTGCACATAAGATAAATAATAAATTACGAAAAATTTAATTATATCAATATTTCAACATTCTCTCAATTGTGAGCGTGAAAGCCCGTAGAAATTTCACGAGTAGAAAGTAATGTTAATTTGAAAAGAAACTGAAATTACAAAACTTCAAACACGTGATTTCTTGCTCGTGTATTATGTTAAAACTCGAGACGACGAGTCACGATAAATACAGTTATATTAATATTTTAATAAGAGTTTCGTTATTATCCTCTTAAGCTACCGTGTACCAGATTTTTATCGAATAAATCCTCATCGTTATCTTAATTCCATATTAAAAAAATGAGTTGGAATAAATACCCTAAAAAATGTGAGCTTTTTAGCTTTCAAAGGATTCGTTAAAATCATGTATTTGGTGGAATTTGTATTTTTTAAATATCCAAAAAAAAAAGAATATATATAAATATATATATATATATATATATATATATATATATATATATATATATATATATATATATATATATATATATATATATAT
>NW_019272026.1:1232892-1252006 GCF_002738345.1 Cucurbita maxima | reverse complement strand
AATATATATATATATATATATATATATATATATATATATATATATATATATATATATATATATATATATATATATATATATATATATATTTATTTATTTATTTATTTATTTATTTATTTATTTATTTATTTATTTATTTTAGTTTAAAGTATTATTTAAGAAGAAAATTTTTTAGATAATTTTTTATAAAATTAATTTACCATTAAATTATTGGCTTCTTATTTTTCTATTAAATCTCTTATTATTTTAAAATTCGTATATTTGAAGAGCTGAACCTTGAGGCGGCGCTACTGACAAGAGTGGTCACGATCAGCTCGGAGAAGGGCAGGCCAGGTTAGAAGCTCATCAGAAGGCATTACAACAAATTCTCATATAACCAGAGGAAATTCGGCATCCATGGGCAAGAAGATGAAGATCATCGCCGTGCTTCTGATCGGCTGTGGCGGTGTTGGCCGTCAGCTCCTCCACCACATCGTATCCTGCCGATCACTTCACGCTAAACAGGCATTTCTCCTCCTCTCTTGTCCGCCTGCTTCCGACGTTCTGTAGAATTATATAGCTTTTAATTTTTCATGGGTTTCAATAACATTTAGAGCTTATCCATTTGTTTTGACCTGAGATTCGTAACGAACAGCATGATTCATACTCGTTGCATTGCATTCATGGAAAATTCAGTGCAATGTTTAATTTGTTAAGAGTATTGTTTAATTGTGAAGGATGTGTAGGTGAGTGGTTGTGGTGCCACTACAACTAAAATAGTGTTGGATGTGTTAGGTTGGTTTAAAGGTTAATCCCACATTATAGAGTTCATGTTTGATTTGTATCCTTCTTGGGCTTTTCATGTTTGTGTATTGGCTAGACAACTTGGATCAAGCAAAAAAACAATTGATCTCACGTAGGTAAAGTTCTGAGCACTTGGTATGTGAGACCCCATGTTGGTTGGGGAAGAGAACGAAACCTTCTCTATAAGGGTATGGAAACCTCTCCCTAGCAGATGCATTTTAAAAACCTTGAGAGGGAAGCCCAAAAGGGAAAGCTCAAAGAGGACAATATTGGTTAGCGGTGAGTTTGGGCTGTTACAAATGGTATAAGAGCTAGATACTGGGTGACGTGTCAGCGAGGAGGCTGAGTCCCGAAGGGGGGTGGACATGAGGCCGTGTGCCAACAATGACGTTGGGCCTTGAACATGGTGGATTTGGGGGGTCCCACATCGATTGGAGAAGGGAAGGGGTGGACATGAGGCGGTGTGCCAGCAAGGATGTTGGGCCCCAAATGGAGGTAGATTTGAAGGGTACCACATCGATTGGAGAAGGGAGTGAATGCCAGAGAGGACGCCGGGCCCTGAAGGGGGGTGGATTGTAAGATCCTACATTGGTTTGGGAGGTGAACGAAACATTTTTTATAAGGGCGTGAAAATCTCTCCCTAGTAAACGCGTTTTAAAAACCTTGAGAGAAAGTCCGAAAGAGAAAGCCCGAAAGAGAAAGCCCAAAGAGGATAATATCTGCTAGCAGTGGGCTTGGGCTATTACATGGTCTCACTTTGATCGAGTTACCATACACTCAGGCCGATTTACGAGCATGGACTCACTCTGGTTTTCTTATTTCACCTAGTTGTAGGCCAAGTTGGTTCCTGTCTCACTCAATGGGCTACCAGATACATGGAATTCCTTAGGCTTCACACTACCATACGCACTTAGCTAGTAGTATGGCCTACTTGAACCATGCCTTGAAGGTTCCATGTGATTTTTTTTATAATTAAGAAAGTGTCACCTACAATAAGTACTATATGCTGCAGGTTTATACCAATAATTAAATTACAAAGACAACATTTTTCCTTTAAATTTCAGGATTTTCTCATCATGTGCATTTTAACAAGGCTCACTTTGAAGGCACTGAGTGAAGTTTCCACTTCTCGTTCATCCCTTTTCATGTGCCATATGCCGTGTTAAATGAGCGATTTAAGTTCACTAAGATTGTTATTAAGGCCTGTCCTCTTATAATTTTAAAATGTTATCCTTAAATATGTTATATGATTTATTTTTAGACGATTCTTTGTTTTTTTCATTCACTACTTCACTATAGAGTTGGTACTGGCACTTCTATTAAGTTATGTTTCACCTTCAATTTTGAGGTAAATAGTTTATGATTGCATCCTCCTCCTTACTCAACCTTGAGATAATTGTAACAATTTTGCTTGACAGGGCGTCTACTTGCGAGTTATAGGAGTATGTGATAGTAGATCACTAGTCGTTGCATCTGATGTGCTCACAACCGAGTTAAATGACAAGATTTTACTGGAAATTTGTCATCTCAAGTCGAGCGGTGGCTCTTTATCAAATCTTAGCAATTTGGGTAATTCCTCATATCTTCTTAATCTTGTAGTGAAAGATGTGAAAAACAGAACGACGTATAGATTTCCAATGTTACTTCAAGTTATAGTACATCTAAGATATATATATTTATAACTTCTAGTATTAATGAGTTATGATATGATAAGCAATCACCCAAAACGCTCCTTTCCTCGATGTGAAAACCCTTTATTGCATTTCGAGTCGAACTTCTCAAAGATGGCCTTATAGAGCACATTCCCACAACATCACGAGGCATTTGAAACGATGACCCATATGTAGTTATTGATCTAGGCTTGGTAGAATTGAAATTAGGTCACATTGGGCAAGTTTTCTGACATTATTTTCAGTAATCATTAATCTCTGTTGTTCTAATGTGTTAAATTTTTTGGCAGGTGAAAGCAAACTATTTTCCGATACAGAAGCAACTAAAAAAGTTATTGATATTGCGACTCTTCTTGGTAAAGCGACAGGTTTGTGGTTTATGTGAACTTTGATCTGCTAAACATATTAGTTGAATACGATCTTGGTCCTCGAGCTTTCCAGCATACTCTCATACATGCATTGATTTACTTTTTCTTATTTCGACTTTGATCTTCATCTTTTATTGTAGGTCTGGCCTGTGTTGATTGCTCTGCCAGTTCTGACACTGTTAATGTGTTAAAGCAAGTGGTTGACTTGGGTTGTTGCATTGTTTTGGCAAATAAGAAGCCTTTAACCTCTACAATTGTAATACACTCTCTTATATCTTCGCAACTATAATTTTTAGTCAATTGAAATCCCTAGGTTACGTGCATGATCGACTGGTTTCATTTCCGTTCTCTTACAATTATTTTTCTTGAAATGAAAAAGACCAATGGTAAATGTCTTGAGTTTTATCTAGAGGTCATACGTTCCGAACCGCCTACCGTCTTGCACTATCCAAAGTCCCTCGAGTTCATGGACTACCAAATATGATACGGTTATACGGTAGTTTATTCTTTGGAATTTGGAGATTTTGAGGAGTCGGGAAATTGTGCAAGGAACCATGTGTTAGGCCACAAAGCATTTTGCAAGGGATATGTTTAGATTCACTATCGTTATCAACATGATCTCGACGAATTATGGAGAGATGCCCGACAATTATTCTCATGAAAATTGTTTCTATGACATTGGCTGAACAGCCTAAATAGTAGAAGCTTTTACAAATTTATTATTTTCTGGTTGCAGGAGGATTATAACAAACTGACTCCACATGCACGTCGTATTCGACATGAATCAACTGTAAGTAATATCATGGATTTACGTTGTTCAAGATTTTTTTTTTTTTTTTTTTTTCAGTTAAGAATTTGTTACCAAAAGAAAGATATGTCAAAGCATTGTGACAAATTTTCCAGGTCCCTTCTGGGAAAAGAAGAGGGACGTTAAACGTTTTATCAAAATTTGCATGAGATAGCATGTTCTAGTAACCCGAGTTTCCTAACAAGTATAATATTTGTATGATTGGTAGCTCACTAGAAGATCAACCCGAGCCGAAAATTCGATTCAAGAAAGTTACTCTATAAACTTGAACCTTCAGAACAACAATATAGATAGTTGTTTTCATTTCTTTTTGTGTACCCTTAGTCACAAGAAGCTTAACGTCTTTAACCGGATCTATTTCTATTTGGTTTACAATGTTTTTAAAACTTTTTTTTTCTTGTTTTTTCTTAGTTTATTCTTGCTCGTTTTAATTTTTTTTTATGAACGAATGAAGTTATTGAGAACATCATAAACATGTGAATAGTTGTATAAGAACCTGAGCATAACTCAATTAGTTAAGACAAATGTCATCAATCAAGGGGTCAGAGGTTCGTATCCCCTCAGCTAGTTAAAATAACTTTGAAAAAAGTTGCACGATATCCTTAATAGTAGTTATAGTTAAAAAAAAGAAAAAAAAAAAAATCTACTGAATAAGCTCTTATGCCACTTTTTGCTCTTGATTTTGTTTATGGCTTAGAACAAGAATGTAAGATTGAATTGAAATTTATTTCCTTAAGGAAATACTAATTGCTTCTCACTTATGTTTTCATGTTCCCCGATCGAGCAATGAATATATAAATGGGTAGTAATTTATGCAACTTCATAATATTGAGTTTTTATGTGGTAGGTCGGTGCTGGTCTTCCCGTTATAGTTTCGTTAACCCGTATGCTATCTTCAGGAGATCCTGTTCATCACATCGTTGGGAGTTTGAGTGGTATCAAGTTCTTCGACGCATAATTTCTTTTACACTAATGCTATGTTTCTCCAAGGGTTTGTGGTATTTCGCATGAGTCATGGTTCGTATTTTTCTTATTGAGGCAATATTAATTTTTGTATCCTGTATGTTTGTTATAGGTACACTTGGGTACATAATGAGTGAAGTTGAAGAAGGAAAGCCTTTGAGCCAGGTTGTTAAGGTTGCTAAAAGCCTAGGTTACACAGAACCAGGTTTGTACTAATATTTCAATTAGTTATCTTTATTTTCAAAAGTAATATTTCAAGTGGTATCTTTACGTTTAATTCATGACATGAAAGAAATAAATCATCCTTATGTGAGACCTTCAATTATCAGAACTAATACAAGAACCCATTAAAAGAGAATTGCACGAGAATTGATTAGTAGTCGAGCAGTGTAGGGCACTTTTGTTTGTACGACAATGCAGAGGAGGAGAGCCATTGGGTTTTTGAGGGGCTTTTGGGAGAGTTGTCTTCAAGAGATGATGTAACTGCTCAAGCCCACCAAATCCACCCCCTTCGGGGCCCAGCGCCTTTACTGGCACACCACCTCGTGTCTACCCCCGAACAACCTCCTCATTGGCACATCGCCCCGTGTCTGGCTCTGATACTATTTGTAATGGTCCAAGCCCACTGCTAGCAGATATTGTCCTCTTTGGACTTTCCCTTTCGGGCTTGCCCTCAAGGTTTTTAAAACGTGTTTGCTAGGGAGAGGTTTTCACACCCTTATAAAGGGTGTTTCATTCTCCTCCCCAACCGATGTGGGATATCACACTTGAATAGATGGCCTTGTTTTTCTTTTGTTCTTTGATTTTTTTCTTGTTGCTGAGGTTTCGACTGTTCTTAGACTTCGTGAACACTGAGACAATATTGTGAATCAGTAGAATGGTGCCAGGGTATATATCTGTCCCTATTTTCCCCGGGTATTTTGTGCTTATTTGCAGGTATTAGACTCAGGAACCTAACATTATGATGATGTTTTAGGAGGAGATGGGTCTAATATAACATTAGCTCTTAATTTATATCTCTACGATCCCCATTATGTATGTAGAAAAATGTAACAACCCAAGCCCACCGCTAGCAGATATTGTCCTCTTTGGGTTTTCTCTTCCGGGCTTCCCCTCAAGGTTTTAAAATGTGTTTGCTAGGAAGAGGTTTCCACACCCTTATAAAGAATGCTTCGTTCTCCTCCCCAACCGATGTGGGATCTCACAATCCACCCCCCTTCGGGGCCCAGTGTCCTCGCTGACACTCAGTTCCCTTCTCCAATTGATATGGGACCCCCCAATCCACTCTTTCGGGGTTCAGCCTCCTTGCTGGCTGGCTCTGATACCATTTATAACAGCCCAAGCCCACTGCTAACAAATATTGTCATCTTTGGGTTTTTCCTTTCGGACTTCCCTTCAAGGTTTTAAAACGTATATGCTAGGGAGAGGTTTCCACGCCTTTATAAAGAAGGCTTTTTTCACCTTCCTAATCGAGGTGGGATCGCACAATTCACCCCCCTTTGGAGCTCAACGTCCTCACTGACACTGGTTCCCTTCTCCAATCGATATGGGACCCCCCAATTCACCCCCTTCGGGGCTCAGTTCTTGTTGGCATATCGCCCGTTGTCTGGCTCTAATACTATTTATAACAGTCTAAGCCCACCGCTAACAGATATTGTCCTCTTTGGGCCTTCCGTTTCAGGCTTCCCCTCAAGATTTTAAAACGTGTATGCTAGGGGAGGTTTCCACACCCTTATAAAGAATGCTTCGTGCTCTTCCCCAATTATGAAACTTTATGCGGGAATGTGTGTTTTGTACCTTGATGTTTTGTACTTTGGGGGAATTTTCTTGTTTTAAGAAAATGACATTATTTTGAAGAGCATGTGGAGGATTAGTTTTTTTCTAATATATGTGCACACGTGCAAACATGTATTACAGTGTTATGCATTATATATCTATTTATCAATGATAAGAAAATTCAATGTACTTAATGAGTTTTACATAATGTCATGCAGATCCACGTGATGACCTCAGTGGCATGGATGTTGCAAGAAAGGTTTGGTTTTAATGCATGATTTGTGATATTAAGGGTCTGTGCTTAGTGCATGAGTTCTGTAGCCAAATCTTTTGATCTTGTAGTTCAACAATCTCATACCATACTTCTCTGTAATTATGCGTTGGTTCACGAGGTAATCCGTTAGCAGAGATGTGAATTGAAATATGATAGGCAGAAAAGAAAAGCCCTATGGTTTGTCTCGCTTGCTTGCTGTTACAAATGGTATCAGAGCTAGACATCGGGTGATGTGACTGTGAGGAGACTAAGCTTCGAAGGGGTTGGACACAAGACGGTGTGCCAGCAAGGACGCTGGGCTCCGAAGAGGGTGGATTGGGGGGTCCCACATTGATTGGAGAAGGGAACAAGTGTCAGCGAGGACGCTGGGCCCTGAAGGGGGTGGATTGTGAGATCCCACATAGGTTGAGGAGGAGAGCGAAACACCCTTTATAAGGGTGTGGAAATCTCTTCCTAGCAGACACGTTTTAAAAACCTTGAGGAGAAGCTCGAAAGGTAAAGCCTAAAGAGGACAATATTTGCTAGCAGTGGGCTTGAGCAATTATAAATGGTATCAGAGCCAGACATCGGGCGATGTGCCAGTGAGGAGGCTAAGCCCCGAAGGGGGGTGGACATGAGGCTGTGTGTTAGCAAGGACGCTAGGCCTCGAAGGGGGGTGGACATGAAGTGGTGTGTTAGTAAGGATGCTAGGCCTCGAAGGGGGGTGGACATGAGGAGGTGTGTCAGCAAGGACGCTGGGCCTCGAAGGGGGGTGGATTTGAGTCGGTGTGTCAGCAAGGACGCTGCGCCTCGAAGGGGGTGGATTGAGCTCCCACATCGATTGGAGAAGGGAACAAATGCCAGCGAGGACGTTGGACCCTGAAGGGGGGTGGATTGTGAGATCCCACATTGGTTGGGGAAGAGAACGAAACATTCTTTATAAATGTGTGGAAACCTCTCCCTAATAGACACGTTTTAAAAACCTTGAAGGGAAGCTCAAAAGGGAAAGCCCAAAGAGGACAATATCTGCTAGCGGTGAGCTTGGACTATTACAACTTCATCCTTATTCTCCCAATATTTTGAGATTGAACTTGGCTCTTCCTTATTATCACTATTTTTGCCCTTTGATTAACAATGGTAGAGATGTGGTGCTCAGTTGGGTGTCATTTACTCAAATTTTCGACCTTTTGGCAAATTATCTCGAAGTATGGTCCTATAAATTTTATCTGCTAACAGTTCACGATGTGAAATAAACTCCGCATAGATTCTAGAACTGGACTAGAGCATTTCATGTCGTTGCTATACTTATTGATGCTTATTCGTAAACAGGCTCTGATCCTCGCTCGACTTCTCGGTCAGCAGATCAACTTGGGCGATATTAAGGTCAGTTTTAGAAGTTCTATTCCTTCCTTAAGAGAACAATACATGGCATGCATTTATATATGTACGAAAATGCATACAATATTAAGCTTCATAGAAAAAAAATGCAGAAGATATCGAAGTTTCGTGTAGAAATAAATCTATGCACATGATTGTGCACGTATACCCATCCCCTCGTGCTAAATTTCCTGCTCTAATAGTAGTTCTTCTTAGGTCGAAAGCTTGTTTCCGAAAGAAATGGGACCTGACGTTATGCCTATCGACGACTTTTTAAACAGAGGAGTTTTATCGCTAGACAATGACATCAAGGAGAGAGTTACCAAGGCTTCCTCAAAAGGAAACGTGTTACGTTATGCCTGTACGGTAGAATTCTCGAGCTCGAGGTATTATTATTTGACGTATGGTCTTGTCTTCTATGTTTCATTTGCCTTGAATAAACAACAAATGTTTTTTAACTATGATTTTTATCATCATCTAAGCTGCTAAATGAAGCACAGCTTAACTTTTTTAAAAAAAATTCTTTTGGATAATGTTTTTTAGATGTGAAGTTGGACTTCAGGAGTTTCCCAAAGATTCTCCATTGGGAAGATTGAAAGGAAGTGACAATGTGGTAAGCCCCCGTCCCCATTTCACGATAAAGATCACGTCGCAGCCCTATGATTTCCATTAAAACACGAGCCTATACTTCGTAAAATACTATAAATATCGAAGTTTATGAATGTTGAATACGAACCTGTCTTAGATAAAATGTGTGGAAATTGACTTGGTCGTTCCGTGCGATTGCAGCTGGTGGTTTACAGCCGATGCTATAACGAACGACCTCTTGTGATTCAAGGAGCTGGAGCGGGTAACGACACTACAGCAGCTGGTGTGTTAGCTGATATTCTTGACCTTCAGGATTTGTTTTGAAGGGATTTCTTTGAAGAACTTAGAAGAACTTAGAAGAACTTAGAACTCCTAATTTTGGTTAATCATATTGCTGGTGGAACTCTTAAAACTGTTGGTTTGGAAGCACAGCTGTTGGCTTTTTTGGGCTTGAGATTTTGATGCGTTTAAATTGCTTCTTTTACACAGGAAAGAGTATTGGAAATTCTTGTAGTTAGATTGATTAAAAAATGCTATGAAAGTGGCTCTTTCAATTGAGTTTGAACCTGAAGAGGGGCTTAAGTATGCTATAGAAGCTCTTTTTGAGTGAATTTGTGGAAACATTTTAAAATTGTGAAGCTGACAAGAATACATAATGGGTAGAAATGGACAATATCTGCTAGCAGTGAGTTTGGGCTGTTACAAGGTTGATGGTGATAATGGGTCAAAGCGGACAATATCTACTAGTAGTGGACTTGAGCTGTTACAAATGGTATCAAAGCTAGGCATGGAGAGGGGAATGAATGTTAGTGAGGACGCTGAGTTTCGAAGGGGGCGAATTATGAGATTCCACATTGGAGGGGAAGAATGCCAACAAGAACATTGAGCCTCGAAGAGAAAACGGAGGATGCTGAGAACGAAGCTGGGTGGATTGTGAGATCAGCATTCTTTACAAAAGTGTGAAAATCTCTCCAATCTCTCCCTTATAGACATGTTTTAAAACTTTAAGACGGATGACGATACCTAACTACTTCATAAAAATATTTGGTTAAAGAATATCATAGATAATCACTAAACTCTTCAAACATATTCATCAACCCAAATATTCAAAATCTCCTATACGTGATATTAAAAACTCTTACCAAATCAGTGTTTGATTCAAAGAAGTCTTCTCAACTTGATAGAACAAACACAAATTCAATCCTCATTCCAAACAGCAAGAACTTAATTAAAACTCTGCTAATTCAGTTTGATCAAAGTAGCAACCAGTGGGACTTCCATCTGGAAAAAGAGCCAACATGACAGGACCTCTAGCCCCTTCTTCCACAGTTAATACTCCTGTATGCCAGTTGATATCAGTATCAACATAGCCTGGATGAACACAATTGATATACACTTCTGGATGCCGTCTTGCAAGAATTCTTGTATAAGCATTCACTGCAGCCTTGGAGATGCTGTACGGTGGAAGCATCAGTGTCCATCCATTCGCTTCTAATCTATCTTCCTTCAAATCATGTAGAAACTTTTTCAACACTTCATCTATCTTTTCTTCACTCAAATTTTCTATATCTCCCAGTTCTTTTCGTATGTGCTCACCTGGGATTCTCTGCCATTGTGAATTTCGCAAGGTGTATCAATTGTTACCTAAAACTCGAATAAGTTCGACAATTAGTAGATATTGTCCTCTTTGGATTTTCCCTCGAGGTTTTAAAACGTGTCTGCTAGGAAGAGGTCTTATAAAGAATGTTTTGTTTCCTATCTAATTGATGTGTGATCTCACAATCCACACCCCTTTAGGGCCCAGCGTCCTCGCTAGGACACCACTCAGTGGCTAGATATAATACCATTTGTAACAGCTCAAGCTCACCACTAATAGATATTGTCCTTTTTGGGATTTCCCTCGAGATTTTAAAACGCGTCTACTAGGGAGAGGTTTCCACATCCTTATAAAGAATGTTTCGTTCCCTTCCCAATCGATGTAGGATCTCACAATCATCCTTTAATGACTTGTATGACTCTTTTTGTAGAATTATTCAATATTTGATTCATGGAAAGCAATGAATATTTTAAGATTTTTAGCTTGCTTTTTATCAAATTTGATTTTCTCCCCTCTAAACAGAATCATATAAAGACTATAGCAGAAGAAATTTATAAAGAACGGCGTGGTACCTTCAATTCGCTTCTGAGAGAGGAGACATTCACAATCCTGGCTCCTCCCAAGGATTTCTGTAGAAGTGGAAGAAGGGCTTCTGTTACTCTTTTGAGGCCATAGTAATTTGTGTTGAGGCATTCTTCTGCCTTCTCACAGTTTGTCTTTATCACACTCTGAACCAAGTTCGTTATCTTGCCCGAGAGCTGTATTAAAGCGTTGATCAGAACAACTTTAGGAACATTTAAATCACGGAACTCATGCCTTAACCAGTTAGAGCTAAGCTGAAGTTAGCAATTACAAAAATGCAGTCTTTAGAATTACAGTTAAATATAAGAATAGAAATAAAATTGTGTTCGAAAACAATCTTCAAAACAAGTTGAATATTGTAACGGTTCAAGCCCACTACTAGCAGATATTGCCCACTTTGATCCGTTACGTATCGCCGTCAGCCTCACGTTTTAAAACGTGTCTACTAGGGAGAGGTTTCCACACCCTTACAAGGAATGCTTTGTTCCCCTCTCCAACCAATGTGGGATCTCACAATCCACCCCCTTTGGGGCCCAGCGTCCTCGCTGGCACACCGTCCGGTGTCTTGACTCTGATACCATTTGTAACAGTCAAAGCCTACCACTAGCAGATATTGTCCGCTTTGGCCCGTTACGTATCGTCGTCAACCTCACGGTTTCTACTAGGGAGAGGTTTCCACACCCTTATAAGAAATGCTTCATTCCTTGGGGCCCAGCATCCTCGCTAACACACCGCCTGGTATCTCACTCTGATACCATTTATAACAGTCCAAGCCCACCGCTAGCAAATATTGTCCGTTTTGGCCCGTTACATGTCGCCGTCAGCCTCACGGTTTTAAAGCAAGTCTACTAAGGAAAGGTTTTCACACTCTTATAAGGAATCTTTTGTTCCCTTCTCCAACCAACGTGGAATCTCACAAATATATCCGAATGAATTATCAAAAAGACAATAAATAATACCCAGGAGGAGGGATCTATGTTCATGGCCCTTAATCCTTCCTCATCAACCACAACTCCAGAAGCCCCAGCATTATTCACCTGAAACAGTAAACAAATCAATTCATTACAGTTTTATAGTTTTGCTTTTTAATCAATTAATCACATTGATTGAAAATAAATTGAATTAAGAACTACTCCAGTACTTGAAATAGCAATCTAAATGACTAAAATGAAATTGATAATTTGAAAGCTTACCAAGATATCAAGCCTGCCAAACTTGTCAGCTATGAACTCGGCCAAAGAATGGATACTGACAGGGTCCAACACATCAAGTTGATGGAAGATCACATTTGATAACCCTATTTCATGGAGCTTTGAAACAGCCTCCAATCCTCTTCGCTCATTTCTGGCTGTCAAAATCACGTTTATGCCTCGAGAAGCAAGTTGCTTTGCTGTTTCAAAACCAATCCCCTTGTTTGCTCCAGTGACTACCCCGTACCTGTGAGGAATGGCTTTCAAACCTCTTATTTACAATAACAATAACAATAATAAATAAAATAAAAAAATAGTATTTATAGGCATAATTTCGAGAAAAGAGAAGTGAACGGCTAACAAATATTTTCTGTTTTAGTCTCTTACTATTTCCGTCAGCCTCACAATTTTAAAACGCGTCTGTTAGGGAGAGGTTTCCACACCTTTACCCCGTGAGGCCAACGTCCTCATTGATACACCATCCAGTGTATGACTCTGATACCATTTATAATAGCCCAAGTCCAAACCTACCACTAATGGATATTATCCGCTTTGGCTCGTTATGTATCGTCATCAAACTCACAATTTTAAAATGCGTCTGTTAGGGAGAGGTTTCCACACCTTTACCCCGTGGGGGCTTGCGTCCTCATTGGTACAACCATCTAGTGTATGACTCTGATACTATTTATAATAGTCCAAGTCCAAGTCCACCACTAACAGATATTGTTCATTTTGGCTCGTTATGTATCGCCGTCAGACTCACAATTTTAAAATGCGTATATTAGGGAGAGGTTTCCACACTTTTACCCCGTGGGGCCAACGTCCTCATTGGTACACTATCTAGTGTATGACTCTGATACCATTTATAACAGCCCAAGTCCAAGCCCACCACTAACGGATATTGTCCGCTTTGGCTCGTTATGTATCGCCGTCAGACTCATGATTTTAAAACGCGTCTGTTAGGGAGAGGTTTCCACACCTTTACCCCGTGGGGCCAACGTTCTCATTGGTACACCATCCAGTGTATGACTCTGATACCATTTATAACAGCCCAAGTCCAAGCCCACCACTAACGGATATTGTCCGCTTTGGCTCGTTATGTATCGCCATAAGACTCACGATTTTAAAACGCGTCTGTTAGGGAGAGGTTTCCATACCTTTACCCCGTGAGGCCAACGATCTCATTGGTACACCATCCGGTGTATGACTCTGATACCATGTGTATGACTCTGATACCATTTATAACAGCCCAAGTCCAAGCCCACCACTAACGGATATTGTCCGCTTTGGCTCGTTATGTATCACCGTCAGACTCACTATTTTAAAACGCGTCTGTTAGGGAGAGGTTTCCACACCTTTACCCCGTGGGGGCCAGCGTCCTCATTGGTACACCATCCAATGTATGACTCTGATACTATTTATAATAGTCCAAGTCCAAGTCCACCGCTAACAGATATTGTCCGTTTTGGCTCCTTATGTATCGCCGTCAGACTCACAATTTTAAAATGCGTCTGTTAAGGAGAGGTTTCCACACCTTTACCCCGTGGGGGCTAGCGTCCTCATTGGTACACCATCCAGTGTATGACTCTGATACTATTTATAACAGCCCAAGTCCAAGCCCACCGCTAACAGATATTGTCTATTTTGGCTAGTTATGTATCACCGTCATACTCGCGATTTTAAAACGCGTCTGTTAGAGAGAGGTTTCCACACCCTTATCAAGAATGTTTCGTTCCCCTCTCCAACTGATGTGAGATTGGGACCAATGTCCTCGCTAACTTCAAACTAACAAAGAATTGTTTCGTCGAAAAAAAAAACACACACACCTAAGAAAGCAAAGAAGTTTGCATTGAATTGAAGCAACAGCATACCTCTCAGCTCCGTGATTGCCATTATTTTCCATTCTTGCTACAATTGTAAGTCCTGAACTGCTAAACCCTTTATTTGCAGCAGTTTTTATATTAAACCTGCCAAGTTCAGTAAGTTCAAAATCCATTTTTACAAACCTCATTTTGCAATGTATGACACATAAAATACATTAATCATGTTTTGATCCCTCCTTTGGAGATTACTGGAATAGAGATGAATTCTTTTGGTGGTGTTCAAATGAGAAACTTTCTGACATAAACCCAGAGACATCAATCATACAATATGCTTCAATGAAGATATGAAGAAAATATTGTTAAAATTATCAAAAGATATTTAAATTCATGGCACATTGAATAAAAACGACGTTTCATGCTATAAATTTTGGGTAGATTACATTTTAGAGTAATTTAGAGTTATTATATTTCATTAATGTATTTTAAGACTTTTTATTTAATTTAGGTTACAATTACATAATAGTTAATTATAGCCATTAAGTATGAATGTTACAACTTTTGGAATGTCTTTAATAGTTTCATTTTGAGACTATATAAAGTCATGTATGTTGTATTTGTAAGTAGACTTGGAAAATATAGTAAATGAAGCATTTGTGCTTTCTTTAGACAGTAAATAACTAAGTTTCTTTGCAATTCTATGTAGTTTAAGTTACATGTAGAATCATTCAAGCTCAACATGATCAATCTTGCTGGTAGAGTGATTCAAATCTCAATCAAGTGTTCTTGCCTTGAGATATTTGATCAACAAAAATCATTCAAGCTAGACATGATCGATCTTGCTTGTGGAGTGATTCGAATCTCAAACAATGTTCTTGCCTTGAGATATTTGATCAACAAGAATCATTCAAGCTAGACATGATTAATCTTGCTTGTGGAGTGATTCGAATCTCAAACAATGTTCTTACCTTGAGATATTCGATCAACAAGATAATCCGAATCTTACTCCCTTGTAGTGATTTTCACACATAAATTTCATTGTAATTATAGGCCATCCATGGTTATTGTCAACTACAAGGCTTCTTTTAGTTCCTCCATAGGAGAAAATAATAATAGGAATAAATTAAAAAGAAAAAAACACGATGGAAATATATGTAGAGGCTATCATAGAAAATACCCCTCCATTTGGTACTTTGTTTAAAAATTACGTCAAAACTTTCGAAAGATACATCAATACATTTAAAACTTTCAAAATATTCTTAGTGACTTGTTTAAAAAATATTGCTGAACTTTTAGGAGTTGCACAACCTTTAATCTTCTAGTAAGAAATATTTTTACCATTAGAAAACCATTTATCCAAACTTTTAAAAGTTCAAGAGTATTTAAAAAGTATAGTTTAATTAATTTTATTATTATGAACAGAGTTTTTATCCACGATTTCTCATCTGTGGATGAATATCACTATTGATTGGAATATTTATTATCACACCCTGATCATCACCACAAGATCGAAATGTTAAGGTCAATATGAATTTAATTCAAATATATACATGGAGATTCAATTAATAATCATACTCAGATCTGTTGTATAAGAACAGTGAAAATGTCTTAAAAAGCCCCAAACAAGAAAGGATGTCAAATGGCCAGTATTTTTCAGAAAAAGTTCTCACAGTAATATCATCGAACACCTTGTGCGCATGACACATCAAAATCACATAATCGTCCCCACAAAGCCGCAGAAAGTTAAAGATTGAAAGACGAAATTAATGGAAAGAAATAGGGATACCTCTGAGGCGGGAATGAGCGGATGGTGGATCGGCGAGAAAGTGGATCGGCGAGTAAGATGGAAAGTGAAGTAATCCTCGATGGTAGCAGACGACGAGCAATAAGCTCAAGACCAAATAATACATATATGTGATTGTGGTTATCGAGTTAGAATTTTGGAACACGAGCACGAGCAAAAATGGTGGAAAAGTCTATTGTTTGAAAGAGAATAAAACGACCCAAAAGTCCAAGAGTTGATCTAGAATCACCTACTTGATCGACAACCATAATTTTTATAGCTGTTTTTATCATTCTAAAGTCGTGAAAACCTGAAGCTTATCTCTTGTACGACAAAAGAAGGAAAGCTATCATAGTCTACGATCCAGACTAACGACAGATTTTTTGAACTATCTCGCCTTCGCACGATCATGGCCCTTGATCCTGGCCACTGTAGCACGTGTTGCCTAGCAAAAAGAATCAACTAATTACCTTGTGATTCATAAATTTTGACTATTTTTTTTTTGTACGGGATAAAGAAATGATGATACTCACTTCGATATTTTTTTTAGTTTAACAACGTGCAAACATGCATATTTAAACCTCTGGCATTATAGTCGATAATCTATATTTTAATTACTTAAATTATGATTAAACGGAATAGCTCAATTAATATAAGAGTGTGTTGAACTCGTTAAAAAAGTTAACTAATATGATTAAAAAAATACACAAATAACAATAATATAAAGGTAATATGATTTTATTGCATGGTGTGTCACAGGATCTCACGAGCATATCTTACACAACAATATAATAACATAAATAAATACACCGAGAGACACTCACATCCTAATATGAAATTATATCATATGAAGGGTTGCGTGTTTCGAGATATTCATGTTTCATTCAATTCATCCAATATAATTCGTAGGTATTTTAACAATACGTTCACTTATCGTATTGGCTTAAGTCAACATCACTTTATTTGCTTATTAGTAGTCTAATCGTGCCCGTTGTAGTCAAATTTCACCTACGATGTTCTATCACATCAAAATATAATCAAGAAACCAACTTCACCTAAGTCTCCTATTCGAATCTCAAATGCCTCCAATTACCTTAAAAACAAAAACGACTCTGAAACGATCCAAAGTCGTAAAATGAACTTAAAAGTTCGAACTAACTCGTCTAAGTCAAGAGGCGAGAGTAGGTGAGAGGAGAGTAAAAAATATCAATTTCTAAAATGTGGAAAGAAATAACCATTTGAACGTTTTTTTTTTTTTTTTTTGTTAAATTAACAGCACTACCTAACCTGACCCAAATCATAAAAGTTAGATTTTTTTTTGTTAAGTTCAATTTTTTTTAAAACTAAAAAATTTCGGTTGGTCGTGAGTTGACTTTTTTTTGTTGGATCAACTTAAGAATGGAATTACATCTCAACTCTGCCTCACTTTTAAAATCATTATGAAAATTAAAAATAGTTAACGTTTGAATGAGTTATGACGTGTAAATGTTTGAATATTTGAGATTTATCCTATTTTAGTCATTAACGTAACATGTATCATGGAAGTATTATTCAAGTTTCTTAAATCACAACCCAACAAACTCAAATTTAAGGTTGGTAAAAAAAAAAAAAAAAAAAAGAAAAAAATCAACTAAACCCGTCTATACCCGAAATTTGGAAGACTAAACTTATGCTTTATTTATTAAAGAGGGTATGTAACGGCCTAAGCCGATATTGTCGTCTTTGGGCTTTTCTTACGGGCTTCCTCACGGCTTTAAAAGGAGTGGAAAAGTTTCCATTATAAACAGACCTTTCATTCTCTTCTCCTACAAAATCACTGTGTGTCAGTTACTATAATAAGAACTAAATTGGAATAATACAAAAATTAAAATAAAATAAAATCTAAAATATTATTTGGAACTTTTTTGTTAGTCATTTGAAAACAAATATTTATGAAAATATGCCCAAAAAAATGAAGATTCTCATAAATATTGACATTTAATAGGAGAAAATTAGGTTGGTGGTGTGGTAATAAATAAATAAATAAATAAATAAATGAAAACTAAATACCATGTACTTGTATTCCCCTTTTCATCTTCCATAATAATTATAATTGTGAAAATATTTATTTATTTATTTATTATTGTTTTATTTCATTTTAACTCCCACCAATGAAAATAAATTCTCTCACAATAAGGACTAAAAAAAAGTAATATTTTCACATGGGCTCTCATTATTTCACACATTTGACAACACTTTATGCCTTTTTGGCAAGACAACTATTTTAAAAGGTATAAAAGGTATTTTAGAGCTATAAAAGGTATACTAGGAGAAGGTTTCCACACCCTTACAAAATGTGTAATCCACGTTTTTTGAGCTATAAAAGGTATTTTGTTCTCTTCCCCAACTAATGTGAGACATCACAATCCACCCCCTTCAGACGTCCTTGTTGGCACTCACCCATTCCTTTCTTCAATCGATGTCACCCCCACCCCCTTCAGAGCACAACGTCCTTGTTGGCACTCACCCGTTCCTTTCTTCAATCGATGTCACCCCATTTAGAGCCCAGCATCTTTACAGGCACACCACCTCGTGTCTACCTCCCTTTTTAGGGAACAACGAAAAGGCTAACATATTGTCGAGTGTCTGGCTCTAATATTATTTGTAACAGCTCAAATTCACAGCTAACATATATTGTCCTTTTTGGGGTTTCCCTCTCACGATTCTCCAAGATTTTTGTTTTGGGACATCATTGTTGGCGTATCTTATTTGGCGAAAAAATAGGTGAGGTCATTATTAGGAGGTAGATAAATAACTAAAGAAATAAATAGGGCCTTGGGAGTTAGCAGGGGGCCCACTCTCACACAGAAAATTAAAAAAAAAAAATAAAAACAAAAAACAAAAAAGAGAAATAAATAAGCAATCAAAGTCCTGCAATGGCGGTAGCTGCTGCCATTATTTCAAACTCGCCTTCCTCTTCCCAAACCACTTCCCTTCCTCTCTCTCTCTATATCTCTCTCTCCTCCTCTTCTTCTTCTCTTCAATTCCACCGCCGCTCCACCAAACCAACTCAAACCCTAGAAAACGAAACAACCGTCTCGATCTCGACCAATGGCGACGCCCTCGATCTTCGCGCTAGCGGCGGTGATAATCGCGATTCACGGCATTGCAGGAGCGGTGGCGCAGGCTCCGGCGCCGGGGCCAGCGGTTGCGACGGACTGCTTCACGACGCTGCTGAATATGTCGGATTGCCTGTCGTACGTGTCGGCGGGGAGCAAGGACGCGAAGCCGGACAAGCATTGCTGCCCGGAGCTGGCGGGGCTGGTGGAGAGTAGCCCTAGCTGCCTCTGTCAGCTGCTTAGCGATCCTAATAAAGTTGGGTTAACCATTGATGTCGACAGAGCTATGAAGCTTCCTTCCGCCTGCAATGTCTCCACTCCTCCCGTCAATCTCTGTTCTCGTAAGCTTCCTTTTCCCTTTCCTTAAAAAATTAAAAAAAAAATAAAATTAAAATTAAAATGTTTAATCTTTTTAAAATACCAATTTTAATCTTCTTCTTCTTTTTTTTTTTTTTTTT
>NW_019272026.1:1203132-1232763 GCF_002738345.1 Cucurbita maxima | reverse complement strand
TTAAAATACCAATTTTAATCTTCTTCTTTTTTTTTTTTTTTTTTTTTCTATTTAATGGAATTTTTCAATTATGATTCAAATTTATATTCCATGATTTTTCAATTTTTCAATCCTTTAAAATGCATAAGGTTTCCACGATCTTATAAAATGTAGTTTGTTCTTCCGACCAAGATATCATAGGCATATTATTTTAGAAAGGTATAATTAAACATATAATTACAAGCATAACAATTTAAATTAATTTATATAAAGATGAACTTATAAATCGGAGATCAAATTATTACAAAACTAAATCTAAACTGGATTGTACTAAAGTTGAAGGATTAAATTGTTATTTTACGAAAACAGAAGCATTTTTTAATACCAAGTTCAAGTTTAAGACCATTTTAAAAATAATCAAACAAACATTTTTTTAATATTAAGATCATGGAAATGGAAAGTTCAAAAACATTCTTAGAACAATCAAACAAACATAAACTAATTTATTACCAAATGACTTTTATGTTTCAAATTTGCAACAAACATGAACGAAGAACATGCTAGTTTCTCCCTCCATGAAAAAATTCAAATAAATTTTGAGGCTTAGATTAGTTTTAAAAGCAGTAATTATCATGATAAGAGGGAGGTTCGTAGCTCAAACCTGCTTGTTTTGAATGCAGTTTTGGGATTTCCAGTGGGATCAAATAGTCCAGCATCAGCCCCAGCCCCAGCACCAGGACCAGGTACTAAATCTTCCATACCCTACATTCTAAGTTCATGGTTTGAGACTATTCTTAACGAAAATTTCGTTGTTAAATGTTAAAACGTACCTAGGTGTTCAACCACAGGACAATGGAGGCTCCGCCATCCCCGGCACCCCAGGAAGCAGCGGGAATAGGGCTTCGAGCATCAACCGCCTTCATCTCGCATTTCCACTTGGCATAGCCTTAGGATTTCTTTCGACGCTTCTCTATCCGAAATATCTTTGATTGTCTGTTATTGTTTGCCAATTCTTCTGTCTTTCCTTTTCAGTTCATATGTATTGTACTGAGATATTTTCATGATTGTTAGGCAATAAAATGTTAGTTTCTATTGAAATATTTGGTTGAAACTACCTGTACTTGTAGCTTGTAATAAGGTGCATGTTTCTGTGATGATGAAGATTGGAAAAACAAGTTTTAGAGGGTATCAAGAAGACATTACCATGTAAGTTGAGACCATAGCAACGCCATCGACATTTTGTATGCATATTATCCACTGCTCAATGGAACAAATATTGGGCGAATGGATCAACAATCCTCGAAGTTCTCATCTCTAGACTTGCTGCATGACAAAATATAGATATAGCAATGAACATTATTTGAGATAAAAGAACATGATTTGCTAAAAAAGCACCGTTCTTTCTTTAGAAATCATATATCGGTGGGAGAAGGAACAAAATATTCTTTATAAGGGTGTGGAAAACTCTCCCTAACAAAACACGTTTTAAAATCGTGAAGCTGACTGCAATATATAATGGGCCAAAGCAGACAATATTTGCTAGCGATGGACTTGTACTATTATAATTGGCATCAAAGCTAAGCATTAGGTGGTGTGTCAACAAGAGCGCTGGGCCTCCAAAGAGGTAGATTGAGAGATCCTACATCGGTTGGAGAGGATAACAAAACATTCTTAATGAGAGTGTGAAAACCTCTCCCTAGCATACGCCTTTTAAAATCGTGAAGCTGACGATGATACGTAACGGACAACATCAGCACCAGCTGGCTTAAGCTATTACATGTCATTTTATAATAATAAAGCATACAAATGGGAAGAGGATTTATTCTTTAAAGTGAAGTGAAACGAGAATGCCATACCCAAAAATGGAAAAGAGACGTCCCAAGTGAGCAAGCATATTCATCGATTCCTTTCCTTCAAACTTCTATAGTACAACCAAGAGGCGGCAGGGAAACTCAACGGACTACATGTCAAAGTGTTCAATAAATTGAGGCAGATAATGAAGATGCAATGGAAATGTATAAGGAGGCGTATTAAACTTGAATAAGACGCATCTGTGTGAATGAAGGAAGCTTTGTTCAGAAGAGCATAATTGCCAGCAGATCACAAAGACGCATTTCAGACTTCCAAATCAGGTTGTTCAACTTCTCCAATAATGCTTACCTATATTAAAAATTGAATTACTCGCCAGTTGCTAGAGAAGTTGCCGGGAAGGTTCAATCCCCACGCTCTTTGTGCTTCGATCCTTCCCTAAAAGAATGATGTTCATACCTGTAAGAAGATGCAGCAAACAGCCCATTCTCCAAGTATTCTATATTCAAGAAGGGTTGTCATATTGGAAATTAAAGACCAACAACTCCAATACATTCAATGTGAGATCCAACATCGATTGGGGAGGAAAATGAAGCATTCTTTATAAGGGTGTAGAAACCTCTCCGTAGAAGACGCATTTTAAAAACCTCGAGGGAAAGCCTAAAAGAGAAAGCCTAAAGAAAACAATATCTGCTAGCGGTGGACTTCAAATTCCATAACGTAAGCGTTCATCTCTCCACCATTCTGCACTTACATAAACAAAATAAAGCATTCTCCTTTGTGTTGTCAGATACACAATGTATCACAAATTTCTGCCCAACAATGATTTCACCGACTGTGGAGCCATTAGTGAGCTTTGAAACACTTATTGAAAGACTATAAATATTGTCCTTTATTCATTTGTTATCTAGAGGAAAGTCACCATCTTCATTGTGAATTTGATCTACCTTCTGTCTTAAGTTGCTAGGAGGTAAACCACGACGCCCCATATCAACAAAATCTAGGAGTTTTCTCCTTACAGTATAAACTGGATTTGGATCTATTAGACACCCCCTCTCATAAGCTTCTCTTAGAAAAACGGTATGTCTCTTTCCCTTGGTTGATAAATAAAATATCCCAGGATGATCCAAGAACAGATCTCTTATATTTAATTCAATGCCAAACCATTTCCTAAAATGGCTGATCTTCTCTACTTCCACCATCTTTTCCACAGTCAAAGTCATGAATTCGTGAATAATTGAAACTGCTCGTTTTTCCAGTGCTATAGCAGTGTTCCCATACTTGTTACTGTCGAGTGTTCCCTCGTATGGTCCGGTATATGGACACCTTTGCCAATCCTTAACCTTGGCCTTGAAAGTTTTTCTCAACCGCATCCCTGGAGGATAGCTATGTTTAAAACTATACTTGATTTCTGTCTCGTCAATGGTACATCCGTCTTTACAACACTGAGTAACTCTCCATTCATCGACAGCTGCTTGGAAATGATTTCTCGGAATGTCATCGACCAACTTCAAAAAATGAGTGTTTGGTTCATGTGCATCACAAAGCTGAAAAATATGAGAGTTTTTCGATATCACACAGTCCTCAAAATTGTCAGGGAGGCCAAACTCCCTCCATACCTTGTAAATTGCACGCAGTGGTAACATCTTAGAATTCGACATTGATAAAAGCCGGACTAATCTACCAACAACCTGAGGCAATGAAGCATTGATAGCATCTGCTTCTTCACAAACTATATGGATGGCAGTATCTGTTAATTTGCAAAATGGTTGAGTCTTGTTTGGATCATAGAATATGTGGAATATATGAGGGTATTTGCGAAGGAAGGAGGCAGCACCACGGTTGAGATGGAGCTTCTGGGAAAGCCTCAAAAGGAATTCTAGAGATACCGATTGATTCCTCGGATTAGCAAGGATAAGATCTTGGACAGCAACCACTTTTAGAAGATTTTTGTACCTATCCATCAGTTTCTCAAACGTAGGATCTCTAGCTCTTGATGCAACATATTGGGAAGACGTTGTTTTACATCTAACAAACATATTGAGATAATGGTACCTTTTTGGAATGGATCTAAATATTTGAGGTCCCATTTTAATGCACAAATTGCCCTAACAGCCCCTTGTCTCACAATACACTACTGATTTCTTCGCATACAAATGCAGGCATCACCTCTTTCATGAACAGCCAAATATAGAAGCCTCAAAAAATATCTGATACTTCAAATTAAATCAAAGCATTGGCACGAGAGAAGTTCATACTACCAGAGCACTAATTTTCTAAGTGAACTAACGCAAAAACTCAGCCCAACACAGATTTCAGATCAAGGCAATGGCTAATATCCACTATTTAAAATCCCTCAACAAATCCACGAACTTCAAGAGAAATCCAGAGTTAGAAAATGCTTGGAAAATGATTTACACATTCAGTTTTCAGTACGGCTTCCACTTACCCCGGCATACCTGCGTCCCAATGGAGCTTGTGAAAGCCTTCGACGACATTAAGAAGATAATCGAGGCCTCTTGTATCAATGAAAACTCCTCGCGCTGTGAAACAAACAGATGTTGTTTGAATCAATCGACATGAATAAATCAAAATGTGAGTGAAAAATCAAGAAAGATTGAATTGGGAATTTCTTCATTGACAATGAACAGAGAGCAGAAGGAACAAGGAAAGCAAGCAAACAACCTGAAAATCATACATTGAAATGCAAACCCTAATTTGAGAGAGCTCTTTTTTTTTTCCCCCCTTAATCGCCGACGAACTCTAATTCACTTTCTAATTTTATTTTTAATTTTTAATTACTTATAATTTATTTGTTTCATTTTCCACTTTATAATTCAAATTCAAATTTTATTTTTTATTTTTAAATTAAATATTCTTCCATTTTGCACTTTATTTCAAAAACAACTATGAATTTTTTTTTTTAATGTTTCAATAATATACCCTTAATTTAAGGAAAAAAAATATATAAAAAATACATTTAAACTTTAAATATTTTTTTAAAAATACCTTTTTAACATTAAAAAATACTTTTAATTTTTAAAAAAAAATTCATAAATATATTTACTGATAGTACCATAATTAAAAAAATGCTCATGAAATTTTGAAATCCACATAAAAAAAATATTGGAGATAATATATGAGGTGTTGATAGATTGTTTCGGTTCATATATTCGTGATAAAGATTCTTGTACAAGTGTCAGACTGAAGATCTGAAAGTCGCGTATTTGATCCACGCTCACCGCATGTGTTTAAGAGTAGAATTTTAAATGCAAGTGCTAGAAAAAAGTTCTGTGCTCGATTGATTATGTTATATGTGGAGAGTATAAATTTAAGAGTACAAAGTGCTCGAAAAGTTTTGTAATCGATTTGAAGGTCACGTGTTCGATTTATGCTCGTGCCACGTGTTTTACAAAAATCAAGTCTTCATAATTTAACGATAAGAGTTTTTATATTAATTTAAGAGTATAAAGTGTTCGAAAAAAGTTTTGTGCTTGATTGACTATGTTATATGAGAGTTATGCGGGGATAGCACAGTTGGAAGACTGAAAATCTAAAGGGCGTGTTCGATTACGATAAGAATATAATTTTTTTTATATTAATTTAAGAGTATAAAAGTGCTCGAAACAAGTTCCGTACTCGATTGACTGTGTTATAAGATGGTTATGCGAGGATAGCTCAGTTGGGAGAGCGTCGTGTTCGATCCACGCTCACTGCAAAAATCAAGTATTCAAGTATAAAGTGCTTGAAAAAAGTTTTGTACTCAATTGATTATGTTATATGAATGTTATGCGGGATAGCTCAAGTCTGAGAGTGTCAGACTGAAGATCTAAAGGTCGCGTGTTTGATCCATACTCACTGCATGACATGAAAGTCTTCATAATTAAACATTACTTTTATATTAATTTAAGAGTATAAAGTGCTCGAAAAAAGTTTCGTACTCGATTGACTGTGTTATATGAGGGTTATGCGGGGATAGCTTAGTTGGGAGAGTGTCAGACTGAAGATCTAAAAGTCGCATGTTCTATACGCTCACGGCATGTTTTACAAGAATCAAGTCTTCATAATTTAATGATAAAAGTAATCATGGGGACTTCATGCATTTATGTATGTCACGTGTATCGAGATACGAACGTGTACTTTCGATATTTATGTTCGCCATGATATCATGTGGGTCTTTTTCTTTTATGGTGTTCAATGACGTGTTAGCTCGTTTAGCTTGATCAAGCTAGACCCGAAACGTGAAAGAGCTCAAGGGCATGCTATGGTTTTAAAGGATACGTCCTATCATGTATGTGTGTTTACATTACCGATGAATGCTGAAATTACTATAGAAATTAAGATAGGACAGTAGCTTTGGATGATGAAAGTCTCATATCGGCTAATTTAGGAAATGATGATGGGTTTATAATAAGGAATACTCTCTCTATTTATACGAAGCATTTTGGGAAGTCTAAAGCAAAATGATGAGAATTTATTGACATATTAAGTAATTTAAAAATAGAAAAGACTCGGAAGTTAGAAAGCTTTGGCGCACAAAGGCTCCTTCCCCGACTCACCACAAAACCCTAGAGACCAACACGAACACTAGCAGCATCTTAACTTCCGTGCTACTCCCACCTCCGTATCTCCAACAATGGCAGCCATGCTGGTAAGCTCTCCCAATCTCGCCTTCTTCTTTCTCCTTCTCGCATGAGATTTGCTGTTTTTTTTTTCCTTTTTTTTTTTTTTCTTTTTTTTTTTCCCATTTCCTTCACTATATCTGACTCTGTGTTTGTCGTTGAAAATGTACAGCAACCTCAGATCATACTGCTGAAAGAGGGAACAGATACTTCCCAAGGCAAGGCGCAGTTGGTGAGCAACATCAATGCCTGCACAGCTGTGGCTGATGTGGTGCGTACCACCTTGGGACCTAGAGGTATGGACAAACTCATACACGACGATAAGGGAAATGTCACCATTTCCAATGATGGTGCTACCATTATGAAGCTTCTCGATATTGTTCATCCTGCCGCTAAGATCCTCGTGGACATCGCTAAGTCGCAGGACTCCGAGGTATTGTTCTGGTCTTTTCGTTATTCTTTCTTGTATATTTTGGTACTGCTGCTCGAACTGTTGTGTTTGATTCATGACTTCTTGTTTGTTTTGGCATAGAGATATTGGAATGATTAGTAACTTAATCTTCGTTTTTTGTTATGTGATTAGCTCTTTTTGGTACTTGCGTTTCTCAATTTGTATTGATTTATTGCAAATCAATTTTAAAGTGATATGAAGTGCCGATATTAACTTCTTTATATCATATTTTATTGACAATATTACATTGTGGAAGGGTGGAGATGATTCTTCTTGTCACGTTCAGTAAGGGTGCTGAAAATGAGAAGATGTGAGGTTTTTAGCCATCGAGCTATCGTTTTTGTTGATAAAAAACAACTCCCTATAAAGTTTAAGAGTAGTTGCATGTTCATTTTTCCCCTTCTCCATTGCAGCAGGCAAGTAAAACAGGCTTTGGGACCTTAACCGACCATTGTTTATTTTATTTTATTTTTTAAAATTAACATTCCGGTTCTGTCTGATCTCGGATGTGAAATCAAGATTTTCTGTAAAGATTAACGATTTACTTCACATATTTCTGTTCAAGAAACGGAGACATTGGCTTTTGTGTGCTTGATTATTTTCACGTACCTCGAGTGGCATATTGAAATTTAATAAGCTTAAGAAATCTTTTGTTCTCTATCACAAAGGATCAAGTATTCTTGAAATTTTGGGTAATAGTTTCTTATATGCTCCCACTATTGTTATTATATTTTTTTATTGGCTCAAGTTTTTCTATTTACTCCATCGTCCTTCCCTAGAAACTAAAGGGGGGAAAAAAGGAAAAATGAAAAATGACACTTTATATATGATCAAAGTGATGGGATTGTTCACGTAACTTCTTAATACTGTGTTCCAGGTTGGTGATGGGACAACAACTGTTGTTCTTCTCGCTGCTGAGTTCTTGAAGGAGGCCAAGCCTTTTATTGAGGATGGAGTCCACTCTCAAAATTTAATACGAAGCTATCGGGCTGCAAGCCAATTGGTCTGTGATTTTAGTTTCCCTCACTGTTACATTTATCGGCTGGATGGTATCCTAACTCTCCTCTGATTGGGTTTGTTTGGTAGGCAATTGAGAAAGTAAAAGAGTTGGCAACCAGTATAGAGGGGAAGAGCTTGGAGGAAAAGAAAAGCTTGTTGGGTAAATGTGCTGCGACAACACTTTCATCTAAGCTCATTGGTGGTGAGAAGGATTTCTTTGCATCAATGGTTGTTGATGCTGTTATTGCAATTGGCAATGAAGATAGGCTAAATATGATTGGTATAAAGAAGGTGTGTACACTCATGTAATTCTTTTACATTCTTCATTGTTTTGCTCCATGGGTACAGATAACAGTCTGGTGCAACATAGAATCAGCCTGCTGTGCAGTATTATAATTTGTATTTTGACTTTTCTGAACTGAAGATGCCTAGCTAAATTGTCAACTTTGAAAGATCATGTGGGATAGTGATTTATTTATGTATGATACTGTGATATATACTGTATTTCTTTAATTAACATTTAAAAATAATATAAGGTGTTGTTAAACGCCTTCTGTGAACTTGAGGCAGTATGAAATAGTTATTTGTTCTTAGGTGCCCTAGATCTTGAGGATTACAATGTCTAATTGTACCTTCTGCGTAATGCTTATTTTCAGCTGTTAAATTTTTCAGCGTTATGTTTGGTAGAGGTCAACTTTTGGCTCATTTCTTTATGCAATTCTGACCATTCTCTGCATTTAAACAGTGTTTCTGTTGAAACCTTCAGACTCAAAATTATTTTTCGAAGTTATTTATTTATATGTAATTTTTGGTTCTTTTATAGTTACTCTTTTATTATGTTTCACCTTGAGTTAATTTTAATGAAAGGCTGGTACATTTGCCAAATGGTTATGCTCTGTTGGAATTTTTATGTGCTTGTCAGGTTCCTGGAGGGACTATGCGTGACTCCTTCCTGGTAAATGGTGTTGCCTTCAAGAAGACATTTTCTTATGCAGGTTTTGAACAGCAGCCAAAGAAGTTTTTAAATCCAAAGATTCTCTTGCTAAATATTGAATTGGAACTGAAATCAGAGAAAGAAAATGCTGAGATACGGTAGGATTCATTTTACAGACTTCCACCCCCCGCCTGTGTCTTTTTTGACTACTAAACTTCCAGAAATTGTTTTTTGTAGGCTTTCTGATCCATCGCAGTATCAGTCCATTGTTGATGCAGAATGGAATATTATTTATGAAAAGTTAGACAAATGTGTAGAGAGTGGAGCCAAGGTTGTTCTTTCGCGTTTGGCTATTGGTGATCTTGCCACACAGGTTGTTATTTGTCTTTCCCCACAATTATTGCATCTCCAGTATTCTTGGTAGTCAGAAAAGCCCTTATGTCAAAGAAATAAGATTCTAGACAATGTACATTGTGAAGGAAGTAATTTCTATTGAAATATTAAGAAGTATCATCACCTTTCATTCAGTAAAGTTGCCTATGAATCCATATCAACGGTTTACTTTTTAACAGTATTTTGCAGACCGAGATATTTTCTGTGCTGGCCGTGTGGCTGAGGAAGATCTACATAGGGTTGCTGCTGCAACTGGTGGAACTGTACAGACATCTGTCAACAACGTTATTGATGAGGTACACATGTTTTCTGCTATAGTAATTTTATGTAATTGTATAGGAACTTATGTTCTTGGTGTTCCTCTGTTTTTCATGTGACATTACTTTACTTTGTTGGCTTAAAGGTTCTTGGGACATGTGAGGTTTTTGAGGAAAAGCAAGTTGGTAATGAAAGATATAATATATTCAGTGGTTGTCCATCAGGTAGAACAGCCACCATAGTCCTTCGAGGTGGAGCTGATCAGGTATGGCTTTTGTTGAAAACATCAAATTGAATATATCACATTGTGTTTGCTAATTATTCTGAATTTGCTACACTTCTATTATCATTTAGTTTATTGAAGAAGCAGAACGTAGCTTGCACGATGCAATCATGATTGTTAGAAGAGCAATGAAGAATTCTACTGTTGTTGCTGGAGGCGGAGCAATTGATGTATGTTTACTATTTCAGTTAGAGCTTAATTTGACCGTTTGTCTTTGATTTAAATATCCCTTCTCGCTTTTTTTCTACCAATCACTTTGTTGCAGATGGAGATCAGTCGATATTTGAGGCAACATGCACGCACAATAGCTGGCAAGTCTCAGCTTTTCATCAACTCATATGCCAAAGCCCTTGAGGTAGATCAGTATCCTCTCGCTTATTTTTTCTACTTGAGTTTTTATGTTGTGTAGTGCCAAGACTCATTGATGACTATTTTGGAGTTAGATTGGAAAGATTTAAAATTCTCTGAAACTAAATGCAACTGTAAGCACAGAACATCATTCCTTCGTTTGGAAATTTTGAGTGCCAAAGTTTCTTTTAAAGACCAGAACATACTGTATACTACCATCACTGCTTGCCTGCACATCCTTGGTTGACGAATCCATTTATTTAAACGATGCTCTGATTTCATTGCACAGCTCTATCTTGTGTCTTTGGCTGTTGAAAATAAATTTTTTACCTCCCGTTTTGAAACGTTTGTTATTTAAATATTTGTTCCTGGCCTTGCTGCCTGATAAATTTGAGTTGGGCACTTCTTTGCCTATTAAAAGGGTTAGGAAATTAATGAAAAATGTATCCTATACGAATAGAATGGAAAGGTAAGGGCTGGGTGTTCTACAAATTAGTATACATTCTTTTGACATTCTTTTACCTCCAGGATATTGTTTATGATATAATCGTCCCCCACTCATACTTGAACATTATCAACTCATCCTTGCTGAATGATAATTCTGGAAACATGAACAATGTTTCTCTTCTTAATGCTAATGTGTAGTAGGAGGATCTTGGTCTATTCATGGTTTTATGTGGTATACCTTACTGGGCTGTCTTGCTGTGGTCCTGCAGGTTATACCCAGACAACTGTGTGACAATGCTGGATTTGACGCTACTGATGTGCTTAACAAATTGCGACAGAAGCATGCACATCCTTCTGGTAGAATTTTTCGTCTCAAAATTGCTTGTTCTTGGCATCCTTACTTTCATTCGATTAACGGTCAAGTTTAATTAAAGTGCATGATGTGATGATCCATTTCTTTCATCCTGTTTCTTTTTGGCCTGGTTGCAATGACAATTATAGTTTGTCTGTCCTTGGATTTACTGTGCTACATCAATTTTCAAATGATTGTATAATGACATTTTGATGTTCTCAAATAGGTGAGGGTGCACCGTATGGGGTGGACATCAACACCGGTGGAGTTGCTGATTCATTTGCAAACTTCGTATGGGAACCTGCTGTTGTGAAGGTATCTGATTGCATTGACTCGTTGCTGTAAAAACAATCAGTGCCCATTGGAAGCACCTTGATTTTAAAATTTGTACCCTTGCTTGCAGATAAATGCTATTAATGCTGCTACAGAGGCAGCTTGTCTCATATTAAGCGTTGACGAAACTGTGAAGAATCCCAAGGTTATTATTTGATCGAGTAACTCTGTTTTGCGATTTCTTTTTTGCTCAGTCATGTGTTACTAATAACGATTCTCCCCCCTCCTCCTACCTTTATCATGCCAGTCCGAGAGTGCACAGGGAGAAGCTGCTGCCAGTGCCATGGGCGGAAGACGTGGTGGCGCTGCATTCCGTGGCCGTGGACGTGGAATGCGAAGATAATAAGCTTCATTCAACTCTTGCTGGCGAGAAGCACGGTTTGGTTAGTTCAATTTTTACTTCGTTGCCTTCGTGTGCTTTTCAAGTTGTACTACAACAATCAGATTTTAATCTTATTAGGCCAATACACAAAACCTTGAGTGATTTTGATTATATATAGAACTTTACAATGGAGAGTGATTTTGATGCTGCATCTGATTGCTGTTTTTTCCTTCCTTTTTGTGGACCCAACACTCATTTTGTAGTTTCGAATTATTTGTAGAGAAACCAATTTTCTTCAAGTTCTTTTCTCTCTCTGGAATTATAGTTTATATTTGGTAAGAAATGCAATTAGTTTCTTAGTTTCTATACTTTTGTCCTTCAAAATTTGAAAGGATGAATAGAATTGAAGTGAAATGTGCATATATTTATTTGATGTTGGATCTTGAATTAGATGTGTGGATGAGAGAGATGAGTGTGTGTAGCCTTCCAACAATAAAGTCTGTCATTTCCATAACTTTGCAATAATACAAACTTTAGGAAATATATGATAACATGGCCTGCATGCCAACCATACTGTCCCTTACTATTTGTACTCATTAATTATTGTGTTACCAATTATTAACTTTCCATATGTTTTCTTTCAGGAATTAAATTTATTGCTAATGTTTTTTCAGGAATTAGGTATTTTGGGTTCACATTGATATTTTTAAGGTAATGTTCAGAATTCGGAATTTTGCAATTAAAGTTTTATTTCTATGTATGAACTTCCTAATAACGATTAAAAATATCAATGTTTTTTTTTAATGTTAAGGGCTCTATTGTTCGATTATCAAAATTAAGTTGTTTTTACTTCTAAATTAGATTATAGATCTTGTTATTAGTATTCATATTGATACTACACGAGTCATTGGTTCAAGTCCAAAAGTATGTAGAACTGATTAGATACTACACGAGTCAATAGTATCTAATAAGTTTTTCTTTTCAGTTCTATTGATTTTCTATCTTTTCCATCCCACTCTATATTTATCTATATTTATTTCATTTTTTTAATTATAATTCTTTTTTACATGAAAATTTCATTTCACTTGATTATTTAGACGGATCAACTACGTACGCTATTTTCCTTGTTAGTTTCTAGTCTGTCCTAATTCGTCTGAGAGCTAAATTTTCCTCGATTATTTATCTCTATTAAGGATATTTGAGATGAGTAATATTTAACATCGAAAATTTTCAATTTTTAGATATTTCAATCCTTTCTTCCAAGAACGACCAATTTTGGATACAATTTTTTTTTTTTAATTCTATTTTGGTTTTCAAAATTTCATACTTATTTTGGTTTGGTTATGATTTTTGTCCTCAAATTTGAATGCAAAATTACAATTTTGTTTGTGTTTGATAGAGAGTTTAGGAAGGAATAATTGCGAAAATGTTGAAAGGAATTAAAATACCATTTTGGTTACATTCCGTTTAGTTCACTTTAATTCTTCATTTTTGTTTTTTGCCTTGTACTTCCAAAAAAATCTTAAATTTAGTATTCCAATTTTCTTTTTATATACATTAATTAAATAATAATAATAATAGTTTTCATTCAAAAAATAATTATATAAATATGTTTTCACGATTTATAAGTGGAATGGATACTATTTTTCATAAAAAAAAAAAAATAATAAACTAATTAAAGGGATTAGTTTTAATATTTATTAAAAATACAAAAATGTGATATTTTACCTTATAAAAAAAAAGTTAAATTCAAAGACATTTCTAATACTCAATACAAGCTTTAATTATACTTCTAAATTTAATGTTTTTTTTTCACACTTTTCTTTAGATGATTTTTACTAGAACATCCAAACAAAAAGTTTAAAAACAAAAATAACTATATACATATATATATATATATATATAAAGTTGTAACGGCTCAGATCCACCGTCCTTTTTGGGTTTTCCCTTGTAAAAACCCTTTGTTTCTTTCAATCTTTTTCAGCGTAACGAATCTTATACATATGTTGGGTTAAAATACAAAACTTATTGATTTTCACTTCCGGGCCATTTTGCAGTCAAATTCCACAGGTGTTAACAGAGGAACTTTTTTCCCTTTTTAAGACAAGGTTGTTAACTCGATTTGAAAAGTTGTCGAAGGTTTTAAAATGCGTCTATTAAAAGATGGACTTTTCCTTTTGGACTTTCCAAACTTTAAAACGCGTCTGCTAGGAAAAAGCCACTTTTTTTATTTTTAAAATTTGACTTCATGGTGATAGGCTTACCGACAAATGGTAAAGAAACGAACATAAAAAAAAAAAAAGAAAAAAAAAAGACAAAAATAAGGTTTTTATTTTTTATATTATACCATATGCTTGTTTCTTCTCAATTTCTTTACTATGGTTTCTACATCTTTTAAATAAATATTTGAATTTTTAATCAAATTCTAAATAATACAACAATTTTTTTTTTTAAAAAATAATTAGTTTGGTATATGAACCCTTATAATTTATTTTAAATTTTTTTTGGAGATTACTCAAAGTTCAAAGAAAGTTGACCATGTAAGTAATATTTTATAGTCACTCTCTTAATGAAGATTAAAAAAAAAATAAAAAATAAAAAGAATAATAATAAAAAACATGTCAGTGAAGTCAGGACCTCGAGCCTGGAAAAAAAATCCAAACCCCAATTAAAAAAAAAAAATAATAAATAAATAAAAAGAAAAAGATAAAGGATTCAAACCCCCCATGCAAATAAATCTTCAATTACTTGATCATGTTTGTTTAATTAATTGACTAATCAACCAATCGGGTATGGATTTCTCACTCGCTTTCGTGACGACCACGCGTCACTTTGGGACCTTTACCGTTTCCGTCTTGCGGTGGTGGCGCGTCATCAGCACTCGACGCACACGCAGGCAGCGCGTTGCATAACTTCCGGCATTTCCGCTCCTCTTCTCCAATCTCCGCTCTTCGTCTCGTAGATCAGTACCAAACCTTCCTTTAATCCTCTTGCGCTTCTTCCGCTTCGGCGAAGTAAATCGTCGATGCAGCCAGCGACCTGAATCAGCACCACCGTCTCTCCCACTCCGACGCAGCTGAATCTCACTGTGCTGTCCAGCCGGAACTGCGGCGGGAGCGGCGGACTTTTTATTCTGTACCACTCGCCGAATCCGGTGGTTTTGGTTGAGCTTTGGGTGGTGGTGTGTCTATTGGAGTTGTTAGGGCACTTTCTTTTTGCGTCGAATTTCCAGAACGAGAGCTCGACGGCGTGGCTAGCGAGGACGAAGATATGACCCGCCGCCGCACACGCCGCCACCACGCAGCCTCCTCCTGGTACTGCGCGGCTTCTCAGCCACGTACGCGCCTCCACATCGTACATATCCATGGAGCTCGCGTAGATATGAGCCTCCGATCCACCAGCGGCGCGTGATGTTAGGTTACCTGAAACTCCTCCCCCGATCTTCAATCCTCCAATCACGTAGAACACACCGTCCACAGCGGCTCCGATACAACCGTAGCGTCTTCTCGTTGACTGAGCAACGACTTGCCAAGAGTCCGTCTCTGGATCATACATCTCCACCGCCGTCGTGGTCGCAGCACCGCCAGCGACGTAGATTCTACCGGAAATCACCGCATTGGCGAATTTCTTCCTGGAGAAATTCATTGCAGATCTGGCGGTGACCATTCCAGACCAGGTATCGTAAAGGAACATCGCATTTCGGCCAATTAGGTAAATCCTAGGTCCAATGGCAGAGAGGCGCGCGTGAGAGAGCAATCCATAGAAATTACTAAGGAACAAACTCTCCTTGGCTCTGAACAGCGCAACCTTCCACAATCCGCCGTCTCGGAAGTTGAAACTCGCTGCAAATAGGCCGTAATTAGTTGCAGAAACAGCATAAACAGTATCCTCCAAATGACCGCGAAGACGGCGAAGATCGACAAACGAAGAGGAAAGCAGAAGTCGAGACCACTGACGGCAAACGAGAGAAACGGAAGGAAGAGATGCGGACGGAACTCTGGAAAGGCACTCCAAAAGAAGGTCGTCGGGAAGGGAGGAGACGGCGGCAGGGGGTGGGGGTAGGTGATTCGCCGTGATATTAGTAGTTTCGAAGCAAGATTTGGAGTGGAGAGGGACGGTGGCGGAGGAATCGTTAGGGTTAGGGAAGCAAGATTTGATGAACCAGGAGAAATGGCGAGAGTTTGAGCCGGAGTTGTCCGACGCCATTGACGCCATTAGAGAAGAACCAAAGCTTTTAGCATCCAAATTTTGTTCCTCTCTCTTTGTGTGGCTATCAAAATCACAGAAATTCAGAATTTCCCAAAAAAAAAAAAAATTATATTATATTATATTATTTATTATTATTATTTTTTTGCCTACTATACAATTATATATATACGTATTTTTTATTTAATTTTCTAATTAATCTTTTATTAAAAATAAAATTTAATTAGTTTAAATAAATGTTTGAAATTAAATAAATAAATAAATATTTTATCAATTTGAATAAATGACTCGAACCAACCAACTAAAAAAATTTGTAATTGAATTGGGTCGGATTATTATTCAATAAAAGTAATTTTTGTTGAAAAAATTTACGACTCCAACGATTAATTTAGTTCTTACCGCACAACAACGAACACTACTGCTTCATTCAAAGTATTAGTAATATTTTTTATATGTTGACGTTTGAATTTTTATCGGTCCTCGATTTAAACCTTTATTATATTATATTCTAAAAGAACGTATTAAAAGTGTCAATATAAAAGGAAAAGTATTGAAAAGATAAAATATTTGATGTTAAATAATTTTTTTTAAATTTTTTTATTTTGACAAGAATCTTATCCTTTAGATTCTCGTTTCTTCATTTTTATTTGTTTAGGTGAAATTACTTTATGTATCTAATAGGTCCTTGAACTTTTAATTTTGTATTTAATCCACATATTCAAGAATCTAACTTGAATAAATTTTAAATTTAATTTTAAAAAATTATTAGTAAATGTAGCAAATTAAATTTAAAAATTTAAGTGAAAGGATAAAATAAAAGATTGTTTAAAGGATAATAATTTATAATTTGAAAAATATAAGAGATTTGATTAAAAGAAAAATAATATAATAAATTGAAGAAAAAATGGCTAATTTAATTTATTTAAACCTTTAAAAAATGTTTATTTTATAATTAGATTTGCAAATAAACTAATTCATTTGATAATTATTAAACCTTACTTTAACAATTGACATGATAACATGTCTTAGATTTCTTGAAAAATACATTTTTTTAGGGTAAATTACTTTAATCAAAATCTATAATGCTAATTATTTACGATATTCATTTTAGAACTTTCGGGTAATTTTTTTTAGTTTAATGATATGTGTGTTAGACGAACACGACTCTCCACAATGATATGATATTGTCCACTTTGAGCATAAACCCAAAAGGCCTCATACCAATGGAGAGTGTATTCTTAGATTATAAACTCGTGACCATTCCCTAAATTAACTAATGTGAGACACTTCCATCCAACAATGTGGAATCGAGAACGGAATCACTGACCTTTTAATTGAAAGTATATATTATTAACCAATTGAGCCACGTTAGGTTGATGAAACCTCAAATGATAATTGTCCATTCTTTTCGTATTCAAATGATTACGAACTTATTATAAGTTGGATTAGGTTCATATTTGATAATTTATTTTTCAACTAATTATTCTAAATTTTAACAATTTTGAAAATAATTCTCCGAAATATAACTTACAAATTTTTTTTAACATTTTACTTTATTACAAATAAAAATTTAATTAAATGATCCGATTAACCCGAACCAACATAATCTAAAGAATTACTGATGAGTTGCATTCATTATTTAATTGTTTGAGTTGAAAAAATTTACAATTGAGTAAGGTCTAAAATGTCTTAACCCGACCCACGAACACCTCTACTTGATCTTAACCAAAAAGCCGATAAACGTATAAAATAACAAAAATGTCGAACTTCTTCCTCCTACGACTACGAAAGTGAGTCTCTTCAGCTCTTTTCGATTACTTCTTCCTCCTACGACAACAAAAGCCAGTCTCTTCGACGTTTTTCGATATTTATAGCTCGGTATCAAACTTAAAAAATGAACAGAAACAGTCAAGTTAAACTACAAAGCTTCATTCATGCAAATATGAATCATGTTAGAGTAAGAAGAACTACAGAGGACATACTTTGTTAGGACTCTGAAACAGAAAGGCAAACAAAAAAAACAAGATGCCTTAATGTTAGGAAGGAAAGAAAGGTCACCACAAAACACATAGTGGAACCCAATAATTCTACTACTATCAAATGTTGAGTAATAATAGTAACTAACAACAATTTACATTTAGGGGAGTTCGAGATCAGAGATCTACAAAGGTTCATCAGTTCGGTGATGGAGCTCGGTCGTTCGGTCCAGCAAGAACGATCTGCTCAACACGAGTATGTATGTATATAAGCATAAGATCTAAGATCCAGAAGAAAATGGAAAACGAAGGGGTGAAACTGCTACTCGAGAGGAACGATGGTGAATCTCTCTCGATATCAGTTTCATGTTAGCATGACAAGTTTCTAAAGTTTTCTTTGGTTATCAGACTCAATCATTGCAGTACTTTTGAATCAAGATTGAATTCTTTTTCTCTACTTTGAGAACCGTGTGAATAGAGAATGCTAGTGACGGTCTCCTACGAGAGTTTCAATGAGTAGATCTTAGTTCTATGTTTCAACCCTTTTGTAACTGTCCAAGCCTACCGCTAGCAAATACTGTCTATGAGACCCCATATTGGTTGGGAAGGAAAACGAATCATTCTTTATAAGGGTATGGAAACCTGTCCCTAGCAGATGCGTTTTAAAAACCTTGAGGGGAAGCCCAAAAGGAAAAACCCAAAAAGGACAATATCTGATAGCGTAGGCTTGAGCCGTTACACTGTCCTCTTTGAGCTTTCCCTTCCGGGGTTTCCCTCAAGGTTTTAAAACGCGTCTGTCTGACGGTGATACATAACAAGACAAAGCAGAAAATATCTGCTAGCAGTGGGCTTAAGCTGTAACACCTTTATAAACTACCGTTTAAATGAACTATTGGTTAGTTGATAGTTCGTTTTAAACATAAACTCCATTTACTTGGTTGGGGTCAACTTTCCTCCCGCCCCTTTCATCCTATCAATGAACGTTTTATTTCCCATCATAATAAAATATTTCAAAACGCTCATGTATACGGCATCCTACTTATCGGTACGTGAAGATTTCATGTTAATAGTGTTGTAGTAGAGTGTGAGGAGGAACGTACATTGCAATCAAAAGCGAACCTCCTGGCTAGCATTATGGCTGCGTTCCTGTCTCTCTCGGATTCGAATGCTAATACGACAGAAAGATCTTTCGTAGCTTGCCAAAACAACGCTTGAGCTGCAGCGTTACCACCGCCCCGAACTCCACATAACTAAGGCCAAGAATGAGAGTTAGAAGAGACTGAGTAAGCCAAGATGCTTACATCCAAACTGATACATTCTTACTGGTTTACAAGTTACCTGCATTGATGAAGAATAGAATTCTTTTGCGATGGTGTTCTTTCCCTTGCAGAGCTTTATTCGCATCTTTCCGACATGGAGCGCGTGGATCGACTCGGATGGATGATTTACTCCATTCAGCTGAGTAAGAACTACCTGAAGTGGAAAAAACACAAGGAAGTTTACCTACTCCATAAAATAATATTGCTCGAGACGAATTATAAAAGATGTTAAACATGAAATCGAGCAGGGACCGTACATCACTAGGATTCCTCTCCAACCCTTTTAAACAATATGTTATTTCGCTCACCCCAACAAGCCATAAGAACCTGTAACAGTCCAAGCCCACCGCTAACAGATATTGTCCTCTTTGGGCTTTTCCTTTCGAGCTTTCCCTCGAGGCTTTTAAAATGCGTATGCTAGGGAGAGGTTTCCATACGCTTATAAAGAATGCTTTATTTCCCTCTCCAACTGATGTGGGATCTCACAATCCACCTCCCTTTGGAGTCCAGCATCCTCACTGACACTCGTTCCCCTCTCCAATCGATGTGGGATCTCACGATCCATCCCCCTTCGGAGCCCAGCGTCCTCGCTGACACTTGTTTCTCTCTCCAATTGATGTGGGATCTCACAAAACCGATCATTTTCACGAAGAGGATGAAGGAGAAACTCCCTTATCATAACACTAGTGTTCCTATGTCGAGCTAGCGAAAAACCAAACGTTTGAAAGAAAAGATTCCAAATGAATCTCGTTAAATCACATCTCCAAAGAAAATGTGATTTGGGTCTTCCTCCGCCTTCCGATAGAGAATACAACAACACGGGTCAACTAAAGAGGGCGTTTTTCTTGCAAGCAGATCCTTAGGATTAGCTCGACCATGTAAGACTTGCAATGTAAACAACTTCACTTTCCTTGGATTCTTAATCCTCCCTCGGGTAGAAAAAATTGACTCATGTAAGGGAGGAAGAAAACTCTTCGAAGGGTTGGGACTCCACACTCGAACATCCCTTTACCGATCCTAAAAATGAGCTTTCCAAGAAAGGCCAAGAGAGAGATAACACCCGTCGCTTTCCTATCGGTCAAAGCGTGATAAAACCCAAACTAAAAGGAAACTGAGCTCCCCGATCATACCAAAAATCTAGACACCACACGATTTTTCAAGGAAGACAAATGATAGAGACAAGGGAACGCAAAACAAAGGGTTCTATCCCCCACCCATAATGAACCAAGTGAGACAAAGAAGGGAGCTCAAAAAAATATCCTTCTATAAATTCTGAGAAGTGTCATTGACCCCACTCGACAACCACGAAAAAGGACGAGGACCAAACTAGCCAGCAATAATCCTATTCTAGAGAGTTGGCAAAACGCCAAAGCCATTTGACAAACAAAAAAAACGTAACTCATACCACTCCTGCATATGACAAAATCGACATAAAGAGAAGGACAACGTACATTAAACTCAACATCATGTTTCCGCACGAGGGCTTCAACATAGCTTCCCAGACCAGCAGCTGTTCGAAAAGCCAAGATTTAGTTTCGTTCCACGAATTCATGCAAAACAATCGCCAAACAACAATAGCAACGAAAACAAGAATTATTGATTACATTATATGCTTTGTGTATACCTGGATCAATGGGGCCAGTGGTGGTCAAAGTGATTCTATGGTCGTCTAAATTAACGTCAGCTTGCAATATTTTCCCGACGTCAAAAGGCTCGGGAGCATAAACTGATTTTGTAGCTCCTATGATAATAAAACGAAGAAATATACTGAGCATTTAGCGTTACGAGATTAAAACTTAAAACCTTATATGTTTGGAGTACCTGAAATAAGTTCTTTCTTGCCACCTTCAGGTGCTATGCGGTACCATTGGATAGAGCATTTTGAAAGGTCTGGAGCTGTATCACAAGAAGGTTGGATACGGAGATAAGAACCCAACAACTCGGCACCATCTATCTCGTAAAAGTTGGAACTGTCTCCCATTGCCTTCTTGCTTATTGCAAGCTGGAAACGGTGACGGGATAAAGAAACGAGATCAGGATAATTTAATAAATAAATAAATAAAACAGAATCTATACGTACGTGAATGAAATGAAATCAGGACATCATTACGGTGAATTTGCATAAGGTCTTTAATAAGTTCTTTAAGAGAGTTGCATTAACGTTTTTTTTAATTTGAGAAAATTTCTTTAAGAGAGTTGTTGATATGAACCAAAAAACATGAATCATACAATATACTTCAATGACGATGTGAAGAAAAAGTTGTCAAAATTATCAAAAGATGTTTCAATGCATGCCATATTGAAGAAGAGTGAAGTTTGATTGTTATAAATTTTGGGTGGGTTACAATTTAGAGTTTTTAGGACTTTTTAATTACTTTAGGTTACAATTACATAATGGTTAATTATGACCATTAAGTATGAATGTTACAAGTCTTGGAATGCCTAGTAGTTTCATTTTGAGGCTATATAAAGCCATGTATGTTGTATTTGTAAGGGACTTGAAAAATATAGTAAAAGAAGCATTTGTGCTCTTCTTTAGCCAATGGCTAAGTTTCTTTGCAATTCTATGTAGTTTAGGTTGCATGTAGAATCATTCAAGCTCGACATGATCAATCTTGCTTGTGGAGTGATTCGAATCTCAAGCAAGTGTTCTTGCCTTGAGATATTTGATCAACAAGAATCATTCAAGCTAGACATGATCGATCTTGCTTGTGGAGTGATTCGAATCTCAAACAATGTTCTTGCCTTGAGATATTCGATCAACAAGGTAATCCGAATCTTACTCCCCTTGTAGTGGTTCCATATCTTATCAGTTGTCCTCTTTGGGCTTTCCCTTCCAGGCTTCCTCTCAAGGTTTTAAAACACGACTCCTAGGGAGATGTTTTCACACACCTTATAAAGAATGTTCCGTTCCCCTCTCCAACCGATGTGGGATCTCACAATCCACTCCCTTTCAGGGTCCAGCATCCTCGCTGGCACACCGCCTGGTGTCCACCTCCCTTCGAGGTTCAACATCCTCGCTAGCACATCGCCCGATGTCTGCCTCTAATACCATTTGTAATAGCCTAAGCCCACCGCTAGTAGATATTATCCTCTTTAGGCTTTCCCCTCAAGGTTGTAAAGCGCGTTTGCTAGGAAGAGGTTTTCACACCCTTATAAGGAATGTTTCGTTCCCCTCTCCAAGCGATGTGGGATCTCATAGTGTTCTTTTTAAATTTGCATACAAAAGGATCGCTCTCAAGCCACATGCACTACTTCCAATTTCCAAAACTATTAAGCCAGCATAAAACAAAAAATCTCAGAAATAGAAATTGCTCATATCACAAGAGAACAAACTTACTTCTTTCTGAAGTAGTATAGAATACTTCGACTTCTCCGCAAGTTGCCGTCTCAATGCCTGAAGTTCATGTTCCATGTCCATAACCTGCATATACGCAAGTCTTAGACATACTTTACCAAATGAGCAGGAGAAGACAAAGAAAAGTCAACTAAATCCCGAGCCACGAAGCTAGCTGGCATAAACACGCTATCAAATTTATCCGTGCTTAAAAGGACCACATCGGGAGTCGATCTTTGTCAGCAAACAGATGATATATATTCCACATAAATCAATTTAAAAGAGATATAAGGGTACGTTGTATGATAATAACAGTATTAAGAATGAGGACCTTGCTTGGTTGGTGGAGCATTTTGATCCTTCTAGCCTCTTGAACCTCCTTCATTAGTTCCTCCAGGTCCTGACATGTTAATGAATTGTGCTAGATGAGCTATTGAAAATAGATGGGGAAAACAAGCAGCAACACAATGCACCAAATAATCAGATAAGAAAGCCTAAGTTTCTTCTCTCTTTCTCCCCACTCTAGTAGAAAACATAAAAACATATAAATATAACCAAAAAAAAAAGTTTAAGAATAAAAAGACGAGGATAAAAAATCCTCCAACTGAAAATATAATATAGAAATTACAATAAAATTACCCATGAAAAGAACGTAGAGACATAAGTAATACAAAAATTCGCATATTATACTGTGAGATCCCACATCGACTGGAGAGGGGAATGAAACATTCTTTATAAGGGTGGGCAAACACTCTCTCTAGCACACGCATTTTAAAGACCTTGAGAAGAAGCCCGAAAGGGAAAGTTCAAAGAGGAAAATACTGTTAGCAGTGGGCTTGAGTTGTAACAAATGGTATTAGAGCCAGACATTTGGCGATGTGCCGCCCCGAAGGGGGTGGACACCGGGCGGTGTGCAAGCGAGGACGTTGGGCTTGAAGGGGGGTGGATTGTGAGTACCACATCAGTTGGAGAGGGGAACGAAGCATTCTTTATAAGGATGTAGAAACCTCTCCCTAGCATACGCATTTTAAAAACCTTGAGGAGAAGCCTGAAAGGGAAAGCTCAAAGAGAACAATATCTGTTAGCGGTAGGCTTGGGCTATTGCATATACGTTCTTTGACAAACAAGAAGTAAGATAATAGCCCTATCCCATAAACTCCTCAATCATTAAACTACCAGCTACCAACTAGAAAGCTCTTAATGTTAACTATAACTCTATCCCATAAATTTTCATAAGAGAATAAACAAAGGAAAACACAATAATTTCTGCAGAAACCTGCTTCCCAGCTGCACGAGACGTTCGTTCATGTTCTTGTAGGGCTTCTTCCACTCTCTGAACTGCTTCTCTTGCATTTTCAATTTCTGCACGTGCAAAAGCTCTTTCCTGATTGACAAGTTTCTTAGCGTCTTCCGATGCCTACACAGCACAATAAACTCTCAACATTGGAACAGAAAAACGTATGAACAAATCATTTGTGAAAGACCAAATTTTAAAAAGCAAATAATTCATTCAACATCATATGCAAAATTAAAATCAATCTTCATCTTGTAGCCATATGCACTGTAATTTAAGCATTAAACAATTGTTCAACACATGTCCAACAAGTAATCGAAAGCCAGATCCCCACATGACCAACCAGTATGTGTACACAAATTTAATTAGAATGCTTAACAAACCTGCTTAAGAAAATTAGCTAGCTTCTTCACTTCAGCCTTTTCTTGTATTAATTCCCCTTCCCGTTGAGTAAGTTGAACTGCTAAAGCCTCCACCTGCAATATGCAGAATCAAGCACCCTCATTATTATACTAGATTTCAGAGATGTAGGCTTACGTAATAAAGCGATGAAGAAAGTCTGTGCCAGTATGGTACTTAGTACAAATCCGTTGGAAGCCATAACTACTCTATCATGTAGGGATGAAGATTATTTTTCATGTTTTTCAACGTAATGATCACATAAAATTCCGGGAGTGTCCTTAACCCTTATGCAAAATAGCAGATATTTGAAGCAGATAAAATTTCACTATATGATACACAAGCCAAAAGTCTAGCCAAATAATTGCTATCATTAGAACCTTTTTCATGTTACGTGGCTGACTACCTTACAAGCACAACTCAAGGATACTTCATCCAACACCAATAAGGGTTTTCTTAATAAATTCTTTTAGAAATTCAGATTTGTGTCAAGTAAGCCCGAACTTTAAATTTTATCTAATAAACTCCTAAACTTTTAAATTTGGGTTTAATAAGTCCTTAAATTTTATAGAAGCTCAAATAAGACCCTAAACTTTTTATTTTGTGTCTAATAGGTTCTTGACTTGTTCTACACTTTTTAAAATGTATGAACCAATTGGACACAAATTGAAATTTAATGTCCTATTAGACATGCATTCAATTTTATGTTTAATAGATTCATTAGTTTAAAAAAAAAAATGTTGAATATGTCAGTAACAGTCCAAGCTCACCACTAGCAGATATTGTCCTCTTTGGGTTTTCCCTCCTAGGCTTCTCCTCAAGGTTTTAAAACACGTCTACTAGGAAAAAGTTTTCACACCCTTATAAGTAATGCTTTGTTCCCCTCTCCAACCGATGTGGGATTCACAATCCACCCCGCTTAATGACTAGTGTCCTCGTTGGCACACCGCCCAATGTCTGGCTTTGATACTATTTGTAATAGCTCAATCCCACCGCTAGTAGACATTGTCCTCTTTGAGCTTTCCCTTCCGAGCTTCCCCTCAAGATTTTAAAACGCGTCTGCTAGGGAAAGGGTCTAGCCCTACTCCGACCAATGTCTCGCACCATCCGGTGATTGGCTCTGATACCATTTGTAATAGCTCAAGCCTATCGCTAGCAGATATTGTACTCTTTAGGCTTTCCCTTTTGGGCTTTCCCTCAAGATTTTAAAACGCGTCTATAGGGAGAGGTTTCCATACCCATATAAAAAATGTTTTGTTCCCCTATCCAACCAATGTGGGATCTCACAATGTCAGAGACATATTAGACAAAAAAAGTAAAAAGTCAGGGACCTATAATTTTTTTTAAAGTTGGTCCTATAAGATACAAACATGTAAATTTAAGACTAAACTTACAATTTAACCTTATTCTTACTTTCCACCGACTTTTAAGCTGTGCAACCTTCCTGAAAAGTTACTTGAAAATTTCAAGTTCAAACTTACTTGGCCGAGAGATGTTAAAACATAACAAGTACCCAAAACTATCTTGTACAGATATGGAGTATACGCATGACATGCCATTGACGGCATAGTAAGGCAGGCCCAAATGTTCTATTGCATCAACCTAGATGAAGTTCAAAATGTTCTACTGCATCAACCTAGATGAAGTTCAAGTTTCAACTTACTTGACCAAGATAACTTAAAAGTACTGCAAATCTAAAAATCAAGTACAAGATTTCCAAAAGCATGTTCTGAAAGGTAACATCATAAAATTTACCATTGCAATTGCTTCCTCTACATCATCCTTATTCCTTTCGGCGACACGTCCTCTTAATTCTTCCAATGCATCCCTAAGCTTCTTCAATAGGACATGTTTTTCCAGTGAAGCTGCCTCTCTTAGTCTAGCCTGAATTGCACAAATAACTAGATTATATTTCGCATATTTTCGGTATAAACGTCAAATTTCAGATTTCCCAAAGTTCAGTCTTCTTAATCATGTTATCCTTCTCGATAAAAGCTTGGTTTCTTATAAAAAAACAAAATAAAAAAATAAAGAAGAAGATTTCCCCAAGTTAGAGAGTGAAACAGAACTATGAAAGAAGAACTCACCAAAGGGAACTGTCCATATTCTTCAACTTACATCAAATCAAGCAAATGAAATGGATCAAATAAATATAGTTTTACTAATAAGATTTTGATATCTAAAGAAAGTTTAAATGTATATGCAACTGTGAAAGAAACTCTTTTTTCATTACTCGTTTGCATGAGATGCGGGTTTATTAACCGCTAAAGAATTAAAATAAGATAGTTTTAAAAGTAAGATTTCTCATTTAATTCAAACATACGTTTAGTCTTGAACTTTGAAGGTTGCGTCTTGTAACAGCCCAGGCCTACCACTAGAGATTTTGTGCTCTTTGGGCTTTCCCTTTCGGGGTTCCCCTCAAGGTTTTAAAACGTATATGTTAGGAAGAGGTTTCCACACCCTTATAAGGAATGCTTCGTTTCCCTTTCCAACCGATATGGGATCTCACATGTCTATAATAGGTGAATTATATGTTTAATACACCCTGATATTTAGAAGTGTCGGATCGGTTCCTCCAATAGTTGAATGATATGCCAGACACAAAACTTTGGTCTCCTACACGACTACTTTTCAATTTTGAGTCTAATACATCCATGTACTTTTAAGCATTTTCCAATAGATAGTAATGAAGCAATACCAAAACAGATATTTAGCTTATAAAAAAATTATGTACATGTAAAGGGTTTTCTTGTTTTGGTAGTAAATATAACTTTTCATTGCAAAAACCTAACCTCTTCAGACAACTTAGCAGCAGCAGCCAAACCCTTCTCAAATTTATTGGTCAAATCTCGAACCGAGAGGCGTTTCTGCTGTTCCAAAAGTTGGGCAGTCTCGCAAGCAACGACCTGCCTCATAGATAGTACTTTGGGATCATCTACAGCCTCCACAATCTGATTGTTAGCTCCAATTTTGTAGTTTGGAAAACGACTGGAAGCAAATATCACATCCGCTGATACAGCTGAGACACCCTCTCTTTGCATTGTGTCATTATAAGTACGGCTTATCCTTGTCATTTTCTAGGCCGCCTACTCTGTAAAACACCAGATTTGTCTGTTTAGCAGAAAAAATAGAACCAAAAGAACCAATAAGTAAAATATGTCTTTTAATAACAAATTTATTTCTAGGGAAATTGAATAATTTTGGAAAGATTCGCCATGAAACTATGGAAAGAAAACAAGATGAAAAAATATCAAGCTCAGTAACGACCATCTAGCTTAGCTGTAATAGCCCAAGCTCGTAACAAATATTGTCCTCTTTGGGCTTTTCCTTTCAAGCTTCCCCTCAAGGTTTTAAAACATGTTTGTTAGGGAGAGGTTTCCACACCCTTATAAGGAATGCTTCGTTCCAGCCCAAGCTCGTAGCAAATATTGTCCTCTTTGGGCTTTTCCTTTCAAGCTTCCCCTCAAGGTTTTAAAACATGTTTGTTAGGGAGTGGTTTCCACACCCTTATAAGGAATGCTTCGTTCCAGCCCAAGCTCGTAGCAAATATTGTCCTCTTTGGGCTTTTCCTTTCAAGCTTCCCCTCAAGGTTTTAAAACATGTTTGTTAGGGAGAGGTTTCCACACCCTTGTAAGGAATGCTTCGTTCCCCTCTCCAACTGTTGTGGGATCTCATAATCCACCCCCCTTTGGGGCCAGCGTACTCACTAGCACAACGCCCGGTGCTTGGCTCTGATACCATTTGTAATAGCCCAAGCTCACCGTTAGCAAATATTGTCCTTTTCGGGCTTTCCCTTTCAAGCTTCCCCTCAAGGTTTTAAAATGCGTATGTTAGGGAGAGGTTTCCACACCCTTGTAAGGAATGCTTCGTTCTCCTCTCCAACCGACGTAGGATCTCACATTAGCTTTTTCGGATCAATCATTCTTTCAAAAACTTCAAAAAAACCTGACTTTTTCTTTCTTATCTTGATAGAAAACAATAAACATCATTGATTACTAATTGCCTGATGCGTTTCTCTATTTTCATAAAACACCCAACAGCCATCACAGAAAGCATCCATTCCAAATAACACAAAAACACGAATTGGTACCCAAAATTACCTATAAAAAACACAAGCAGACAAACAATGCAGCAATTTATAACAACAATTGAAGAACACAGTCACACACAAACCACAAAATGTGCAAAAAAACCAGAATAAACCCATAGAGCGAGAGAGAAAACAAGCACATAAGCAACAAAAACCCAAAACACAGAGAGAAAAACCCATTATAAATCTCAAAATTAGACACAAAATGGTGAAGTTTGGACTTACAGACGACTGAAAACACTCTGTGAAGAGGATTTTCGGGTCGCTGATTCTCGGATCAGATATACGCAAGAAGCTCCTCGACTCGATTACCAAACAGAGCCAGAAAATCTGGAATATTAATTCAGAGAAAAAAAAAAAAAAAAAAGTAGCTGTTCGCTTTTTGAAAAACGATAGCAATAGAGAGAGAAAGAGAAGCCGCAGTGTTTGTTAATTTGGGTAAATTGGAAGAAAGACCGCGGAGTCATAGGGTTTGAAGGCATTGGCCATGGCGGGTCCTCCTCACCACATTATTTCTTCTTCCATGTTATTCTCTTTAAGGATGGATTTAATATCTTTACCAAAATAGTGAATATGTAGAGAGCGGATTGAATAATGTAATATTATAAGGTCAAATTCTAAGAATTTATCAAATAAGGTAATTCATCCCAATTCAATTCAAACGGATCTTCATCGGTCGCTATTTTGACTATCAAAAAGCCTTATTTTAACGTTTGAACATTGAAATTGGTAGCGTTTATATAACCCTATAACCCGATCACCCGAGCTATTCAACCTAGACCATGAAGGTTGGGTTGAGTTAATTTTTTTTAATTGGGTTGAAATTTTGGAAAATAAAAAATTCAATTTGATTTGCAGGTTTAGATTTTTGGGTCGGGTTAACCCGACCAATCCAAAAATAGGGTTATAACCTAACTCAACTCTACTATACATTTTAAGAATATTTACCATTTATAATTAACGATCCAAAAATAGTTTATAATTAATGATTTTTTAAATATTAAAAAAAAACAACTTGATAACCCTATTCGGAGTTCTCTGATCACCGATCCAACCAATCGAAAATTTCAGGCGAGTTCAAAAAAAAAAATCTTTTTAAAATTCAAGAGTATTTTTTTAATAAAGTGTCTTGTGTCTACTCCTTTAGAAAAGGGGCACTCATTTCTTCCTCCAATCGATGTGGGACCCCACCAAACCGTATCCCTTTGAGGCTCAGCGTCCTTACTGACACATTGCCTCATGTCTAACTCCTTTAGACCCTTGTTGGCACATGGTCTAGTGTCTGACTTTGATACTATTTGTAACGCCCCAGATCTATCGTTACCAGATATTGTCTTCTTTGAGCTTTCTCTTTCAGACTTTCTCTCAAAGGTTTAAAACACATCTGCCAGTGGCGTTACAAAGAGTGTTTTGTTCTCCTCTCCAACCAACTTGAACATCACGGAACAAAAAAAAAAAAAAAAAAAAAAAAAAAATATAT
>NW_019272026.1:1149347-1203099 GCF_002738345.1 Cucurbita maxima | reverse complement strand
AAAAAAAAAAAAAAAAAAAAAAAAAAAAAAAATTGCTTATTTTTATTGATTACCATAGAAGTAAATATCCAAAATATGTCATATATTAAATAAAATTTGAAATTATTCAAAATGTGACATTATTTTTCATACATAGAACCATTATATTTTGAAAGACATTTTTAATTAAATGATTGGATAGAAAAAGACATTTTTAATTTTAATTGAAAATCAATAACGTTCAAACATTCCAACCAATTCGAGCATAATTCAGTAGATAAAATAGGTCGATTAATTTCAAGATTTAAAAAAAAAACTATACAGTTAGCAAACGTCTCCCGCTACAAAATATTCGAAACTATTCTTTAGAAAATAGGGTTCTACTTGATATAACCGTTACTTCCACCTATTGATTTATTTGATCTGTTACCTAATTTTTACTAGTGTTTTCATAAATCGAGTATTAAAAAAAAAAAAAATCTAAGAATTTGTTTTTGATCCTCGAATTTGGTCAATAATTTAAATAAAAAAACACATAAGAGGCCTGTTTACGAGTGAAGAATTTCAGGCGCACAACCCCTGATCTGCTCCTTTCCTGAGTGTTTCCCACTAAACTCTTCGATCCTGCCTTGCGCGACGGCTTTGCTATCGCTCATGACTGGTATATGGAGGTAAGCTCATTCACCTAATCTATTTCTTTCTTCTTTCTCCGTAACTACTTCTTCACCTGCTGTCTCCCCATACGTAACCTCTGGAAGCTTTTTTTACGTTGTTTACTTTAGTGACTGGGGGGTTTCGGGGGAGACCTATGTGGGGCACCTTTTGGGTGTGGGATGCTCGTTTAACCTACGCATAGTTTAATGCTAGAGTTTCAAGCTCTGTATTCTCTCCTTTTTCCGGAATACATCAGCTAGCCCAATCTTCTTATTCAATCTACCTGATAGTGGTAACCAATCACCATCGATTTTGATAGGAAAGCAATTACCATCGATTTTGACCGGAAAGCGATTCTTAGCTGTCAAAGGTTGCCAAGGCGCAATAGTATAATATTTCAAAAAACCAAGGACCGGAGTTCAAATTATTGAACGTTTAATATTTTTCTTAAAACAATATAAAAATTATAGCTAAAATTTAATTTTGTTATAAAAAAAATTATAACCCGAATATAATTAAGTGGATAAAAATATTAATTAACGTCTATCAAATCAATAATTCGATTCCCGCTCACTAATAATTTGATTCCCGCTCACCGACTTTTTTAAAAAAATAAATTTTGATAATAAAAGAAAAAGAAAAATGAAGGTATCATAAGTCCCATCATATTTTTTAAAAGATAAGGATCAACATATAAAATAATTATAAAATAAACAAGAATTGTTACAAAATATGAAAAGGCCAAGGGACCAAATTGGGAATATAATTACAAGATGATCACAGCCACAAGTTTCACTTCCAAACACATTTTCATCCAACGGCTCAAAGTCATTGCTTCTTTGTTGAACGTGCCAACCGTCATTATGTTCGATCACGTCCCATATGTCTTCTGCTTGTAAATTAACACGCATCTTTAACGGTAACAACGTTGCGTAGTTGTTCTTTGTGAGTAACAGGTACTGAAACGTTACATTTCCCTCGTTTATTATGTTCGATGACGTCTCATACGCCTTCTGCTTGTAAATTAACACGCATCTTTAACGATCACACTGCGTAGTTGCTCTTTGTGAGTAATAGGTATTGAAACGTTAAATTTCCCTCATTTATTATGTTCGATGACGTCTCATATGCTTTCTGCTTGTAAATTAACGCACATCTTTAACGATCATACTACGTAGTTGCTCTTTGTGAGTAATAGGTATTGAAACGTTACATTTCCCACGTTTATTATGTTCGATGACGTCTCATACGCCTTCTGCTTGTAAATTAACACGCATCTTTAACGATCACACTGTGTAGTTGCTCTTTGTGAGTAATAGGTATTGAAATGTTACATTTCCCACGTTTATTATGTTCAATGACATCTCATACGCCTTCTGCTTGTAAATTAACACGCATCTTTAACGATCACACTGTGTAGTTGCTCTTTGTGAGTAATAGGTATTGAAATGTTACATTTCCCACGTTTATTATGTTCGATGACGTCTCATACGCTTTTTGCTTGTAAATTAACACGCATCTTTAACGATCATACTGTGTAGTTGCTCTTTGTGAGTAACGGGTACTGGCTTCCCTCATTTCTACTTATATATATAATCTCGTTTAGTAATGTTTTAGTTTTCTATAACGACCCACGCTCAGGATTTAAAATCTAGACTCGACACTTGATGATTCTGACATTTTCTTACATCATCTACGACATGGTCACGTAACATACTTATCACTTCTAAAAGTGAAGATTATCTCTGGACTCGATATCTGATGACCCCGACATTTTCTTATATTCTCTGCGACATGGTCACCTTAATTGCTCATTACTTCTAAAGAGTGAAGACTATTATCACAAATCAACAGAAGTCATTCTATCGTGCTTTGTTCTCACTCGCAATCAGTTCATCCTTTTGGCCGGCAAAGCTACGACACTGTTTTGGTAGTGATCGTTCGTGTGCGTCAAGGTGTTTCTTGGCTCGTTAGTCCTCTATTCCATGTCGTTACAATGCCTTATCTACTTGCAACAAAAACATGAGATTTCCAGATGTTATTGTTTTTCTTAAACTCATCCTTGTCGATGTTGTTATTACACATTTTGGAACCATACTAAAACCGTTGAGCTCACCCTCATGTTCCCAGAACAATGGTCGTGTTAATCCTCTACGTGTTTGTTCATCTTTCATCTGCTAGACCAAAGGTCTCTGTTTCGTCAGCGTTTATGTCCAACGAGACAAAATCGTTCGTCATCCATCCTTTTCTTTCGACATTTCGTGTTTCATTTTCTTACAAGTGAGATATGAGAGTTTGCTGAAGTGTATGACTTCAAATATGGTCGTGGGTTCGTTGGAGGCGCGAGTTCTCCGACACTCACGCGTTTCTACCACGCAAGTTATTATTATTATTTTAACCTAACAGGACGTTACAAATATGATAAGACTAAATTAAAATTTGTGAATTCAAAGTGAATATAACTCAATGATAATTTATATGAATTTATTGGTTTAATAATGAAAGTTTAAATTAATTTCATCTAACAACCTTGTTGAAGAACAACATCTAAGAAAAAGTAAGATTCAGATTACCTTATTGATCGAATATCTCTCACTTTACAAGCAAAATCTTGCGGTTAAGGTAACGACTTCAGGCATGGCCAGCTCCCATAGTGTGACGGATGATGTGTACAAGGCCCGGGAACGAATTCACCGCCGTATGGCTGATCGGCGATTACTAGCGATTCCGGCTTCATGCAGGCGAGTTGCAGCCTACAATCCGAACTGAGGACGGGTTTTTGGAGTTAGCTCACCCGCAATCATATCAAGTAATTGTGAAGAAACTTTTACTACATTTTCGAGTCTACTCTACAAAGACAACATATATGACTTTATATAGTTTAAAAAATAAATTTGATATTTCATATTTTATGACCATAATTATCACTATTTAACGGTAATTTAAAGTAAATAAAATATTTTAAAATACATTAATAAAACATCATAACTCGAAATTATCATATATCCATAATTGAAACGGAAGTTTATATTATATGATTAAGATGTGTGAATGTTTGATTAATCCACCACACCTAAATGGTGTGAAAGTTATCTTATTTATAATCAAATAAATTACAAGCATATGGAAATAGTAATAAATGAAATAACAATAAATGGAAAGATACCTATGATAATAAGGCAAATATAATATATATGATAAACTATAATTTATTACTAAATATCCTTAACAAGATGTCTCGATTTATATCGAATTTGTTAGACTGGTAACTCGAACGACTCATATAGGTTTATAACTCAATAAAAAGGTCATATATTTTCATATTAGGTTGTGTCGAAGAAAGTCATATTCATTCACAATATATGCCTCATAAAAATTCAAATATCAAACATTCACACGTCATACTAGATCACGATGAATATATATATATTTTGTAAACTCATTATCAAGGAGGCTGCATCCAATTCGAGCACCGGAAATCGAAAAAGGGAAGAATTAGTGGGTTCGTGCGTGCATCTTATAAAATTTTCCCACCGATTATCATTCCCTGATAAGGAAAATACGTGTGTAACAATTCAGGAAAGTTGAAGAAAAAATCATTTAACTCTTCATTTTCTTCCTTCCACTTGTCGTCTCAGATCCAATCTATTCATCTCCTCGCTGCCACAGGTGCGTATTTCTAATCGATTTCTTTACAAACTTATTTTTTCATGGATGTTTCTTTATTCAATGACCTTCTACTGTAGTGATGCGAAACAATCGGTCCTCAATGTTTATGTTTATGGATTTATTGATCCTCGATGTTTCTCGAGGAATCGGGAAATCGAGAGACGATCGCGAGTATCTCTGGCTTGATTCTGTTGCGTTTTGTATGAGAATCGTATTTAATGATCAATGATGTACAGATGTTTATTGAAATCGACTTTTGTGTGAATTAGTTTTACTCTGGATTCTACGGCTAATAGTGAAAATTTGATTCTGATGATGATAGATCAGACCTTGAGGTTGGTTTTTGAAAGCGTTGTGGATGGGGATTCAAACGATGGGTTCTCAATTGAACGGCCAACAGTCCCATTTACAACATGCCTCGTTGATGAGACAAAATTCATGGTATGGTCGAACTCTTGATGAGGTTAAAAACCAGTTAGGTGAATTGGGGAAGCCAGTAGGGAGCATGAACCTTGATGAGTTTCTCCATAACATCTGGGCAGCTGAAGACAACCAATCCATGGAAATGGAGAGTGAAAGTTCCTCTTCGGCGTATTCTCTGCAGCGTCAAGCCAGTTTCACACTGGCTAGAGCGTTGAGTGGGAAGACTGTTGATGATGTGTGGAGGGAGATTCAACAAGGGCAGAAGAAGAAGAAGAATTGTGAAGATTTGAAAACTCAGAGTAGCGTGACTACACTTGGTGATATCACTTTAGAGGATTTCTTGATACAAGCAGGGCTTTATGCTGAGGCTTCTCCAAGTCCCATTATGAGCTTGGATGCCATTGATTCTATGGATGAGCAGACTTTTTCACAGAAAATCGGCTTGTTGTCATCATTCCCTTCGCTTGGCACACTGTCAGATACAACACCAAAACGGGGAAGGGATCCCTCAGACTTTGAGGAGACTATGGACCGGAGGCTAAAGAGGAAAATCAAGAACAGGGAGTCTGCGGCTCGATCTCGAGCAAGAAAACAGGTCATTATTTGGGAAGCTTTTCCTGTTAAAGGACTAATTATTTCTTATATTTAAGCACTATAGCTGATCCTTTGATTCATATGTAGGCCTACCATAATGAATTGGTGAATAAGGTCTCACGCCTTGAAGAGGAGAATTTGAAGCTCAAGAAAGAGGAGGTGATTGATTTTGTTGAATGTGAATTATTGTGTGATCATGCACCCATATGCCTGCTTGGTTTATTGAATTTTAAGTTTCAATGACAATTCTATGATTGGGGTTTTAATTTTCAATAGGATGGGAACAAAAGAGGCATTCATTAATGAAATAACCCACATTCTTGAGGAATAATTATTAGTTTATCACTAGGTCAAAAGGACACAAGGAAAAAAGATGTGCTAAATTTTGGTGCCTATGAGTCAGCCTATAAATTAGTACTCACCTATTTAGCTTATGTTTACAAATTAGAACCGAGAATGGGAGGATAAAAATACTTTTCCTCCTCACAATTCTTGGAAGGTCCCACTCTGTAACAGCCCTAGCCCTTCGCAAAAAGATATTATTTATTTTGGTCTGTTACGTATCGCCGTCAACCTTAAGGTTTTAAAATGCGTTTGTTAGGGAGAGGTTTCCACACCGTTATAAAGAAAGTTTCGTCCTCCTCTCCAACCGATGTGGGATCTCACAATCCACCTCTTTTGGGGGTCCAACATCCTCGCTGGCACACCGCCGGTGCCTGGCTCTGATACCATTTGTAACAACCAAGCCCACTACTAATAGATGCTGTCCGTTTTGGCCTGTTACGTATCGTCATCAGCCTTACGGTTTTAAAACGCGTCTATTAGGGTGAGGTTTTCACACCCTTATAAATAATATTTCGTTCCCTTCTCCAACCGACGTGGGATCTCACGTAAACCATTTCGTTTGTCACCTATGTTGATTAAGATAGAACTGAGGATCTTTGGAATAATACTGATGTTTGTTGGAACTTGGGCTGAGGAGGTATCTTAATGCGATGGAAATTGAAGAATGGCTCTCTTTAAGCTCTCATATTGATGTCTTATTGATAAGGGCGATGGCAGATTTTGGAATGTAGATTTCCTGGGAACTCTCTATTTCTTCTTTGCTTAAGCATTTGACTAGAAAATGCAAGGTTTTGTCAAGTCATCTCCACTTTTATTTGTGATTTCTCTTTGACCTCTTCTCCTTAGAGGCTGTAAAGAATGATAAAAGAATTTTAATTCAGACATCTCTCACTCTTGCTATATTTTGTGCACAAATAATAGACAAAATGTGAGAGCATTTCGTGTTGCAGTGCTCTTTTTTAAGAGACTTTGGGATATCTGTCGTGAAGCTTTTAAGCTCAATAGGGTGGAGAATTCTATGGCTCTGGTTTCTATTATGAGAAAAAATAACTGAGATAGTTGCTGCAGTTATTTGGTTGGAGATTCCCCATTAACACGGGAATAGGAGACAACTTCCTTACCTTAGGTATCATGGAAGGACTAGGCAGTGGTAATAGTAGGAAGAGAAAGGCACTTTTAATGGCTGAGGAGATTCCCCATTAACACGGGAGTTGTTGAACTAGACAATAGTTAACATGCCCACATGTATTCTTTTATGTCTCAATGAAATTGGTTTCTCGTAAAAGAAAAGAAAAAAAAGAAGGAACAAGAAAATAGTTAGCATTTAAGGGAGTGATAAGGGGCACAAATCAAACTTAAGCATATAGGGAGAGTTTTACCATCAGAATTGGATGGCAAAAAAAATTTATTCTGCCATCCTTGCGCGTACGGGGAGTATGCAGCTGAACGTGATAGCTGCCCCTACTATATGGACTGCCCAAAACCTGGGCCTAACATTTTAATTAGAAATCTACATTGGATCGGAGCGAGACGAAAAAGGTAGACTGAAGCTCTGGATCACAAAATGTAAGACAACAAGCCCCGGACCGGATGGATGATCACCCCTCAAAACTTTCCTATGCTGTAAGTGGTAAAGTACCAAAGAACTATCACTATGATTAGTAGGGTGAAAATACCAAATCCTGGAATATAATGGCATGGAGCTAGGCTGATAACTGAGTCTTGAGTGGAGAGAATTCAGTGAACTTTTGCAGATCTTAGGAAGAATACAAGTGGGAAGGTGAAGATAAGAATATCTGGAGGTTACTACAATTTAGAATTGTCGGCTAAGGCCCCTGTTCACCATTTCGACAGTTTCTAAAGTTGCCCTAGAGGGTGATCTATCAAAAGATAAAACCAGAAGTGTTCAAAGAAGATATAATTATAACTTCTTGAAGTTTAGAAACGGAATAAATGAAGCATACTCGAAGAAAACATTAGTTACATTTCTTATGTATGAATTGCAGTTCAATATCAAAGTGCAAAGAGAATCTGTTCTTAGTTTTTCAGTTCGTTTCATTCCGTGTTTAGTTTTCGACTCTCGGTTTGGTTTGATTTGATTATGGATGATATTCAATGTCTGCTTTGATCAAATGCAAGTATATTTCGTCTTTTTATAACTTTTCTTCATTGATCAAATGATTCTTGTGTCTGGTTTTCTCTCTTGCCATCTCAGTGAACTAAAATAATGTTTTGTCCTTTCAACAACTGACCCTTTTTTCGTCTAACCAAGTAGGAATTCGAGAACACGATGCAAAGCAAACCAATCTCGGAACCGAAGTATCAGCTGCGAAGAACTAGTTCAGCCTCCTTCTAAGCTGCATCTTTGGTACAAAAGGTATTGGTTTGGGTATGTAGGGAGAATGTTGCAGTAAGGTATACTACAGAGAGTCAGCTGCATGTTTGTGGCTCCAACGCTGAATATAGTTTGGTTTTACATGTACATTATTTATTGATCCATATCTAATTTTCAGCCATAGAGAGCAGCAAAAGTTCAATGCTCATAATCCTGCTTCTGTTTCTGTTTCTGTTTCTTTGGCACGAATGCCAGGCAATTCCCATCTGAAACTACATTTTTTTTTCAGGTTATTTGTTAGTTCTCTCTTTTAAATGGCTAATAAAGAAAGAAAAAGAAAAGAAGTATAGTTTAACTATTTGAATTTAATGATTCTCGGCTTCGGTATGCTTTCAAACCGAGCAGCTCTAGAAGTTCAACTCGTTGAGACACACATTTTCAATTAAGAGGTAAGAAATTTGAATCTCTTCACTCTGCTTGTACACTAATTTATTTTTGAACTATAATGGAAATGTGCACTAATTTATTGTATTTTTTCACTCGTTGCGACCAAAAAATTAGTATTTTAGTTCTTACTTTATATTAATGTATTTTATATTTTTGAACTATAATGGAAATATGCACTAATTTATTGTCTCGATAATCAAAAAGGTAAATAAAAGAAGGTAAGACATTCATTTTTGACGTTTTAAATAAGGCTTTACTCTTGAATTTTGATTCAAGGGAACAAATCGTAGGGTTGAAATAACTCACTCAAAACACCTCTTAAAGGAAGCCCTTATCGAATAAATATTCAGCCACCTATGAACCTTAGGGACTGTCGTATTTAATGTTTGTTCAATTACTCTTTTACCCGTAAATGCGACGATGTAGGCATTGAGTTCGCAATAACAATATCCTCCGAACATACTAACTAGCTGTGATAATAATTAATCAAGCTGATCTTTCTACTTTAATTCTAAAACTTGACAGTTGTCTCAGCAGTATTTCAAAAGAAGTTCAAAACTCCATTTTTAACTGATTTCTTGATGTGCATTTCGTTCCTATCAGTTCCATACTTTCCCAATCCGATCTGGTTGGCTGTACATAATGAAACAACTTTCCTGATGAAAAGAGTATCGTTCTCAGAGGAAAACAAAACCTTCTAAACCAAAAGCAAACATAAATTCCCTCCTATGACCAAAAATTATAGATATGGATTGTTTACCAAATTAAAACCCATGCATAACTTTCAGTTTGCTTCATGCAATATCAGGCAAGGATACTCAGATTAGAATCGTACTTGGAGAGCATGAAATGCCTTTTCTAATGGTTGCAAACCTTTTCGAGTCGGGCCGGTGGTCCGAGAAGTAGCTTGCGTAGAGTTAAATCCTCTTCAAGGGTGTGAAAGATGGGGAAGCTGCAACTTTTTCCTCCTTGAAGGGTTGAGTTGAAGAATCAGAAAGATTAGGCATCCTTGAAACACTACCTTTTCCTTTCTTGGCATTTGGCCCAAATTCCTCTATCATGTATTTCCACCCATCTATCGGTCTCCGACGACTAAATATATGGGTCTTGATGAAACTAGCAATCTGCACATGAAAACGAGCAACTGGGTAATGAGTACGCTAAAGAGAGAGAGAGTTTCTCAAATGGAAAGAAAATCCAGAGCAACAACAGTATAGAGGGATAGCATAGAGTGGCGTGGTGAACTTCGAATGAACGAAATGATATCCTTGATTAAAGAAGGCTAAGATTGTAACAACAAATGATCGGTAATTCGTTAACCATTTCAATTGTAAACAATGCAATAACACTAGTCCTGTCATAGATGAGTCGGTTATAGTTTTCTTCTGTGATTTTTTCTCGTCTAAGAGTTTTCCAACCCGTTCTTGGTGAACCGAGCCTGAATTTGACAGCTACAACCAGAAAGATCAGAAAATTCTTAGTTCTTAATCCATATTATATGCACACTAGACCTCTGGAATTAGTTGAAATGATACCACGAGCAATTATTCATTGTATCAGTAAATAAATGAGCTATTTTAGTAATTATACGAGAAGCCATAAAGTCTTATGATTATGTGCATTTCAAGCTTGGTAATTTAGCTTACAAGAATGGTCTTCAACAGAGTTGTGGGATGTTATAATGCTTTTTTTTTTTTAGTTCAGTGGGGGTGGGTAATCCAACATTAACGATACATGCTCTAACCAATTAAACTAGGCTCAAGTTGACAAAAATGTTATATCGTTTATCTCTTTCACTTGGAGTTCTTTGGTTCCGTTGTGTTGCGTGATTACACAGATTTTCTTTTAAATACCTATGGTGTTTTGTATATGTACTCTTCCCTTGTATATTTTTCTAATGACACGTTCTGTCACTTATCAGAATAAACCTTTTTCTTTAAAGAAACCGTGGTAACAACAATAAATATTAACACACCTGAAATTTATTGTATGCAATACGACGATCGAACTCCTGAAGAAGGATGTCTTCTTCCCTTTGTGTCATCTCCCATACATTTCCATCATGGCCTTTGGATGTTGTTTCCCATCCATCTGGTTTGTTTCTGAACTCTGAAGAACTTGGAACTTTTGAATGGTTTAAATCATCATTGACAGACTCAAAAATCCTGCAATCATAGCAGTTTAGACTTGTTGTGCTAGCTCAAGAAAAAATGGAAATAAAAAAATAGCTAGGCAGTAACTTGCAGACATATTTTCCTTAATTGTGTTCTTTTTACAAGTGAGTTTTACGGGCCGATTGGACCCGAAGCTTTTCAAGCTCAAGCAATTATATTTCTAGTTAGAGACCAACGTCTTGGAGCTAACGTTGGATCCACTCAAGGACCTACTGGTTTAGGTAAATATCTAATGCGTTTATGACCAGGTTTTGAGCTACCCTCCTTAGATTATGCTCACAACCATACCATTAATCTCTAGCTCGCTCGGGGTCCACCAAGCCAGCTCTTAAAGACGATGGTTCCAAGTTATTATCATTTGAGCTTAAGGTATTGTTAAATTCAATCCCTCGTAGTGGGCATCGGTCTCTCTAACTTTTTGTAATTGTCTATTTGGTCTAATTCTTTTGGATTGGAACCTTTATTTTCTAAGTTAGTGTTGGAAATCCTTTCCATAGAGATGATTTTTCTGTATTCTTTCATACATCTCAAAATTTTGGGGTCGAATCCAATTAACAAACACCTTTACTAGTGATCAGCAGATAAACACCACAAACATGAGGATTTAACCATTTGCATTAACAAAAGAGAAAGAAGAACTCACTCAGAGCAGCTATCCATCAATCTTTCAATGTCATCCCCACTGCCTGTAATGGAATCCCCCAACCTAGCCTCCTCTTGCTTCTCAATCTCCTTCATCCACAAATTAGCATGAATCCTCTGTTTCTTCAATCTATAATCCTTCTTTATGTTTTCCAAGCTATAAAGCGACCCGCCGCCACCATCACCATCACCATCACCTTCCATCTCTTGCTGATTCACTCCTTGCTTCTGCGTTTGAGATGCCTTTCGCCTCTCGTTCCAATTCTCATTCATATCCTCAACAAACGCTTTGGTCTCTGCATCCACATCCGACGGCAACACGATCGTAGGGTTTCCAGACGGGAAGTTCACATCGCTCTCCCATGGCGCTTTATTCTTCGGCGAAAGGTCTTGCGGAAGCCAAGCAGATTCCCAAGTATCATTCCACTCATCGTCGCCATTGCCAAACTTCCCGAAACCGGAGGTAGGGGAAGAAGATCTGCTTGACAAGGCTCTACCATGGAAGGATGAACCGAAATGGGATTGTTTGATTTGCAGAGGCAGATCAAGAACTCGATTCTTATTCGTTAAATAGAATTTTCCAATGCGATGAAGGGAATTCATGTGTGATTAACAAATGAAATAAGAACAAGGATTCGGATTGGCGGCCACAAATTAGTGCACAGTAAGAAGAAGACTTCGGAAGAAGAAGAAAGCCGGAGAGGTTGGGAGAAAGGAAGGCGCGGAAGTTCGAGAGAGGTTTGGTTTTTATTAAAGAATTTTCTAAATTAATAAAAATATTTTGAGCCATTAATATTATTAATTTTTTTAAAATTAATAAAAATTGTTAATTTATTTTTAAAATATTTTTCTTTAAAAAAAATACTCTTAATTTATTTTTTAAATCTATTAACACATTTTAACTTTTTAGAAAAATTAAAAATGCTCTTTAGTGTTTTAAAAGATAAACATATAATTAAAAAAAAAAGCATTAATTTCCTTAATATTTTTATATATATATATATATATATATATATATATATATATATATATATTTTTTTTTTTTTTTTTAAGTTTCTACGTACTAACTGTTCTATTTATATACTAAGGATAAGAGTATTTTTGAAGCGTATGAATAAAACTATTAAAAATTTAAGGGTATTTTTTAAAACACTCTTAAAAATTCAAGAATATTTTTGAAGCAAAATAAATTTATTTTTAACGGGACTTTAAAAAAAAAATTATAAAAAATTTAAGATGCGGGCATTTATTGAACTATACTTGGAAATTAACGCAGGTCCTCAGGTTCAAGCAGAAGATATTATTTAAGAAAATTAGATGATAAAAATTGCAAAGATGATCCTTCAACTATAGCTATTAGAGCGATTTTATAAGATTTATACCTTTAACCTTTTGTCAAGGAAATAAAACTCGAGAATATTGCAACTAAAAATTTCAATAATGTATGAAATCACCTTACGATCAAACCCTCAAACTATAAAATTGTAGCCATCTAACTTTTTTTTTTTTTTTACATTTCAAACAATTGTAGCTCGATCTGTCATAACCCTAATCCACTCCCATTTTGGACGGATTAGATCTACTAGTTCTTTGATTCTAGTCTCTCACAGATTGCTGAATTAAAAAAAGGATAGAAAACTACTCTTCACCCTTATAAAAGTGGTGTGCTTTAATCTGATAAAGATCGAACCTCGAACTTCAAACCGAGTGAATGTATACTAATTATCATTGAGCTAATAGTCACGCATCTCTAATAAGATTGCATTTCAGTGGAAAAATGACAGAACTTTTAGCAACTCTAACCATTTGTGTCCAGTAAATCTCTAGATAATTAAACTAAGTAAATGTCTAATGTGAACAAAATATGAACTACAAATGAAATTATGCCAAAAAAGCCAGAAGGAAGAAACATTGTGATTATATGATTTCAATCACTGCTTCCTTCCAACACTTTCATCTACATACCTCATACAATGTCTCTCCCCAACTTCATTTTTCTTTTCTAGCCAAGGCCTCTCCTTTGTACTCACAGGCAGCAGTCACCACAAAACCTGCTCCTACCTGGATCGAAAGTTAAACGTAAGGAGGTGACACGAGAGGAACGGGGGAGGGGGCCGATGGTGCCCCAAGGGGGCGGGGGGGAGTGCGTGTGAATAATGGTAAATAATTACTTGACAGTCTCTTAAAACAGCGCGCTCCTGAAGTTGCACATTGCTGCAGATAACCGAACCTTGAATTGAACAACCGTCTCCAATGGTAACATGATCCATGACGACCGAATTAGCGATCTGTATTGACGAGGGTCGTAAAAGTTAAAGTTAACAAGGTTCTTACAACAAATTGACAATGAAATTCCTCATTTTATCCCAAATTAATAAGTGATCATATGATACCTTCACATTGGAACCTATCCGGCAATGTTGGCCAATTACTGACCGTTTCACGCTACATTTGTCACCCATCTGTGAACCTTCTCCTAACATACAATGGGGTCCCACCTGAAACTCTCATCCCACTTAGTACAAGGGACTGACCAATATAATAAAACAAGTATAAAGTAAGCCAACATTCGGAACTACAGATATTTGATTAATTCAGGAATAACAAGGAAATTCTCTCTATATGTTTCTTTCTTTTTTCTCTCTTTCTGGAATAAAAACCAAGCTTACATGGAGAAGAATGAGAGAGGACTTATGTTTTGCCTCTTCCTCGGAGAAAGACGATTAAACAATTTCCAATCATGGTCCTTGCAGATTTGATCATCCATATAATGTACAAAAAGAAACTCCAGATATTTGATATCTTTCTCTTTGAATGAGATCTCAATTCCAGCGACGGTTTTATTAGATATCTTACAACTGGAATCTCTTTTTTTTTTTTTTCGATCCAGTTCCTCAAGGCTTTTTAGAAGTTTTGAAAAGAAGTTTGGTCTATTCCTACGTTTCTCGACTGTCTTTGAACATCTCTATCTAAGAATTTTTGTAAGTATCCATTAGACTTTATTCTTTTGGATTGAAACCCTTTCTTGTTTGTTCATTTTAGGTATTGTTTGGACTCGTGTTACTAGACCGTCATTTTATGCTGTTGTTTAACTTTCATATTCTCAAGAAATTTTTTCTTTTTAAGAGAAAACAAGAACAAGGAAACTACATTGGCGACCTTTACTATACGATATATGCCGCACGTATCAACATTTGGAATTATATACTAGAAATGAAGGTATTTATAACTCACGGTGGTTTTTGATCCGAGTTGGGCAGAAGGATGAATGATGTTATTTTGAGCAGAGAAAGTGTAACCTGAAAGATGACTTGCTTCTCCAATAACCTTACAAAAATTAAATCAAACGTTAGTCAAAGAACATAATGAAGTCCAGAGAACGGATGCAATACAAGAAGGTAAGGAGAGGGTTCGAGCACTACAATAAACTTACGTCCCGATTAATGTCGCTGTATGCTTGAATTGAAAATAAGCGAGCACAATACTTGCTACTAGGGGGAATATAAACACAACATTTATGTGTTTTTCGAACAGGAATAGATCCATCAGCACCATATGCATAAAGATCATGAAAACTTGTAGTAGACGAATTAGAAAGTATCTGTGAAATCAATACTTTGATCTTATGGGAGGAAACTTTCTCATTCCCATTTTCTTCCGCTTGGGGTGTTCGATTCAATACAACTTCTGACCTCTACATTTATTGAAGAAATTATTCTAGTTCAGCAAATTTATATGCACTTGTTGACACAATAGAATATGTCACGGCATTACAAACTAACCAACTGGCTCCGCACAAGATAGGGCAACACGTCTTGCCTTAAGCTTCGGAAAGTATCTTTTTGATCTAGGACCTCCTGCAAAGCAGATCTGGGAGATAATACAATGGAACATGCATAAGGATATAGACATCATTATGACTAATGTTGTAGTAGTAAACAAGGAGGATAATTAAATTGAGACCTTTTGAACGCATACATATATGCATCCATGAGATCAGTTCGGATATCCATCTGCATAAAAGAAAGAGATAAAGTAACATTAAACCCAGGAAACATGTATAAGTCACATCTTCCATTTAGGACTTGGATTCATATAATGTAATAATCAAACTCGAATTATAAAAAAGGAAAAGTAATTCAACCAGATGAAATAATTGATAGGTTCGAAAATGAAGCGTTTCACAAAACTATGAAACTTCAAAGGGCCTAATGTGGTTTGGTGCGATAACTTCAATCAAGCACATTAGTAATCAGTAGAAAGACAACTAGGTTTTAGAAATACGGAAGTTTTTTACCAAAGAATACCTTGTTATAGTAACCGTTACCTGGCCAACTGCACGGAGTATGCTCTTCTGAATTTTATAGTCTTTCTCGATTTCAGCACCTGGATTGAAATAAAATGAACATAAAGGGAACATGTTTGAATAAAATTCTATGGAGATATTCCAAAAAATGCTAACCGGTTGCTATGTATAGTAAGAACTGCTTGGTAGGATCAAGTCCAACAACATTGTGAACTACTGCTTTCTTGGTCTTATCTTTTCCACCAGTGGATCCAGACTCGGAAGACCCACTGACTGGAACAGAGCAGAGCATTGCAGTAACTACAGCATCATGCCGCCTATGCGCAGCAGCAACTGCACCAGGAGAAACATCAGAAACAAGATCACCACTCACAACCTGCAGAAAAGCAAAGGACACATAACTGTAAATAAACATAGATTTATAGATCATATGCTGCTTAAAGTGCTCAAGTCTAACCAATATATTATTTGCTGTTAAGTGGCGAGCAATGGCCCGAAGTGCCCCAGCAGTTCCAACATCCTCAGGAACAGAAGTAACCTACAAATAACGAATTCTTAGAAGAACTATAAGCAGTATTTCTCCTTGTAGGTAGTAATGGGGCTTGTGTATGTTAGGAAATCATCGTTCTGACGGAAAATTTTGTGAAACCATTGCAGACTAGAAGAATATGTGTTGGGATCAGCAACTTTTTTAGGTCACTTGTGTATAACCAACCCTCTCCGTTTTCTCATTCATAAGGAGAACGAAAAACAGAAGGTGATGTAGAGCAGCAGCATCAACATCGAAAACATGAAATTATGCAGAGTCCATCGAACATCAAAAAATCAAATGTATTTCAAATTTCAATAACTAGGAAAGCAACATAAACTTACTGCATACTTCTTACACACTTTTGCAACATACCAATTGGACATTTTATATTATATAAAATGAACATGATTAACCTCATTGGACAACCAACTCTCCTTGCAACATTTGCTTATCAAGAAGACTCATCCTAAGTAAGTGACTGCCATGGAATTTGAACTCATTCCCTCAAAGTCATTGTACATCAAGCAAATCCATTGTGGTTACCAACAAAATTAACATTTGTTATTGTAATACATTTTCTGCATTAAAAAATTTCACGTTTAACTATAAATACAGAAGCTACCCCATTCACAATTTCTTACAAATTCTTAACACATGGCTATTTTAAATACATTAAAAGAAATACCCTTGAATTACACCACTTAACCATGTTAAAATTTATAATTTATAGTTTCCCTACTCCAGACAACAAGGCTTTTCTCATACTATTGCAATATGAATTGTTTCCTGATGGGCATAAATAAAACATTTGTGTTTCGTGTTTCATGTTCATCAAAAGAGCGTACCAAAAGGGAGGAGAACTAGACGTCCAAGCCCAACCCAGAGGCTATAAAATTTTGCAAGAGATCACTCCACTAGTCAGTAGCAGAGAAATAGACATAGAACAAAAGCAAAAGTTCTTGCAAGTAAACAGAAAAAAGGAATAATTGATCCAATCCAAGCTTTACTGAGCTTCCACCCAGTACCCCAAAAAATTTTGTTGAATGAACCAAAACCTCCATTTCCAATATTTCTATTCGTACGAATAATATTTTTCTTCAACAATCAACATCAATTTAAATATCAAAATTTTCGTAATATAAGACCATTCATTGAAGTTCTCCCATTTTTTCTTTTATGTTAGAGAAAATGATTAAAGATAAGATGAATATTACGATGCAATGTGAAAATTTTGAGATTTACATTTTAATAAACTTTCAACATTCTTTCCCAAGTCCTACCATTTTATCTATAAATATTGACGTTATGATCTTTTATTCAGTCATGAGTCCTCAAAGCCTAAGGGTTCTTGCACAAGGTTAGTCCATGAAGGGCGAGTCAAGACCTAAGATCAGGCGAAAAGGCGTCATAAAGGATAACAGGTGAATACTCCTATACTACTCAGAGTCTAGGGAGCACAAAGGCACGCCCTAATTCTCCCCTACGTGGGGAAAATGGAGCAAAAGGCAACCTCATATTTCATCCAGCAATTCGATCATACAAAACACTCAACCATTTCCATAGCCAAGTATTAAAAAACAGCTTAGTACCTCTACACGTAGACGATCATCATAAGCCCCTGATATCCAACTCCCTATACGAAGAGCCACATCTTTACCTTCAGCAACCTGTACACATATAAAAACACAGTGAAATCATGAACTCCATACACCGCAGGGGAACATGCAAGAGTATACATTAGAGTAATAGAAGGAACCATACAACAATGAGATCCTTCAGGTTACTAAGTTCTAAAAGCTCCAGGACGTAAGAGAGGACCGGACGATTCGCCACCGGCAGTAGTGCTTTGGGAAGCTCCTATTGGTGAAAACACCAGACAAATAAAAATATATTCGAGTAAAACCATAAGAAGAATACCAAATTCCAAAGTGAAGATTGATCAATTGCTTAGAAAATTGATATGAATGAAACAGAAATGTTGATGATTAACAATAGGTTCGGAAATGAAACCTTGGAAACAAGAGGTACAAGATTCTTTGAAGTGCCGCCGGCTAACACCACCACCTGAAAATCCATGGAAGCAGACGAAGAGGTGAAGTACTCTGTGAATCTGTGGGGAGTTCTTCAGCTTCCGTCAAAGTCGATTGTGCTCGAGAATGGAAATTCTTCTTCTTCTTGTTCTTCGACTGTTTTTTCTTTTTTTCTGCGCTAATTTAGCAAAAAAAAAAAAAAAAAAAAAAAATCTCTAGTGAAAATTTCGCAAATATTATAAATTTAGTCTTATTTTTTTTAATATAATTTGTCGAAATTTAAAAAATACATAAATCTATTAAACACGTAATTAAAAATTAAAATTTTATTAAATATGACACGTAATTAAAAATTAGAATTTTATTAAATTATATCCATAAATATAATCATTACAACCAAGTTCATCGTTCACAAGTTATTCGTAATTATAGCAGGGTTAAAAGTTTATTTTAACTCTGTAATTACATTTTAATAATTTGTTTATGATCCAACCATAAACCAAGTCGGTATGGAGTCCAATTTATTTATGATATAGCCATAAATTAAGTCTCTATCAAGTCAATGAGAATTTGAGGTCTCGTTATTATCTTATAAGGTTATGTTCCCGACTACCTATTTGGTCATATAAAAAAAAAAAAAAAAAAAAACATATTCTACCGACTACAAAATTCGTTCTTACCCAAGTAGATAAAAAGATAAATTTTTACCGACAGAAGTTCATAACTCACTCAAGATTAAAATCAAAACGCATATAAATATTTTTAATTAACGGATTTATAAATAGAGATTAAATATTTCGTGATCTAGTCCTATAAAAACTAATTGTATAGATACCAACACTCCCATGTCTCCACATTGGGTCGTATTAATAATGTTATTAGAATAACACACTTAACATTATCCTTATACTATAGGCTCTTTAGATTATTACTTGAATATATACGGTAAATAAATATGTTAAAATAGAAATAAAATAATTAAAATTATTTTTTAATTTTTGAAAATAAATCACTAATTATAAGGTTATTGGCATAAATCCGAACTATAATTTGGTATAGTTACGATGGATTTAGTTTTATCGGGTGGGTCGTTGTATTTAGTTTTTAGTCCCACTAGCTTAAAGTGATCTAGTTTATGTTGCACGTGATTGTATAATCTGACCCTAAATTGGGCGATAATTAGAACGTACAATGCTTATAAAGAGATTATCAGCGGATAGTGTCATGAGGCTAGTGATGTCATGGTCCACGTCGAGACCAAATTATTTGATTTTTTAAATAAACGGTTTTAACCGTGTTTTCTTTATTTACCTTAGTTGTGACCTCACAGAAGAGGTCTTAGAGAGTCGGGTTGTGACATTATTTCTCTAGAAGTTTGAGAACTTCTTGTGTGCTTGCTTTTGTATGTTATTGCTGGTATATAGTCAAATAACAATGATCATGTAACAGTCCAAGCGTACTGCCGGCAGATATTGTCCTTTTTGAGCTTTCTTTCTCGGGTTTCCTTTAATGTTTTTAAAACACGTTTGCTAGGGAAAAGTTTTCACACTTTTAGATAGAATACTTGGCTTTCCTCCCCGATGTGGGTTCTCACAATCCACCCCCTTTGGAGTCGAGCGTCATCGCTGACATTCGTTCCCTTCTCCAATCGATGTGGGAGCCCTCCAATAAGAATTTCTTGTGTTTGTTTTTGTACGTTATTGCTGGTATATAACCAAAGAACGATGATTGACTACATTTAATCCACCCCCTTGGGGGCCTGAGTATCGCTGACACATTGCCCAGTGTCGGGCTCTGATATCATTTGTAACAGCTCAAACCCATCATTAACAGATATTGTCGCTTTGGCCCATATCACTGTCAAACTCACGGTTATAATACATGTCTGTTAGGGAGAGACTTTCACACCCTTATAAGGAATGTTTCGTTTCCCTCTCCAACCGATGTGAGAAACTAAATCCTCCCTCCAACAATTGTGAAAAAACTACCGGTCCAGCAACTCCAATCACGAGCACAAGAGTTAAACCTTCCTAACATAATTTCAAACCGTAGCAACACCCGAACGAGAATGGCAAAAAAATTAATGAACTACCTGATTTGTGTATGTCAAAGTTGGAAAGTAAAATCATTAGAAAGCCAAGTTGATACCATACACGTTGTAAATATTTGCTTCAATACGTGCGAGTGATGGACCAATTAACTTATAGACCATTTAGAACAATTTTTCAAATCTTCGAGACTAAAGAGTCACTTTTACCCAACTAATGTGGGACATCACAATCCACCTCGTTCGAGGCCAGCGTTCTCGCTAACACTCATTCCTTTCTCCAATCGATGTGGGACCGCTACCAAATCCACCCCTTTTGGGGCCCAACGTCCTTCCTGGCACACCGCCTCGTGTCTACCCTCTTCGGGGGAACAGTGAGAAAGCTGACACATTGTCTGGAGTTTGACTTTGATACCATTTATAACGACCCAAGTCCTCCACTAGCAGATATTATCCTCTTTGGGTTTTTCCTTTCAGACTTCCCCTCAAGGCTTTAAAACGCGTCCATTAGCTACGTGGATTTTAGGTAGAAAAGTAACATATGATCAAAACGTTAGCTATTTTAAAATTTATGGACTAAAATAGACAATTTTTAAAATTTAAAGGACTATTTAAATGTCAAATTAATATTTTAAAAGTTTAAGGACCAAAATAAGAGAAATTTGAAAGTCGAGATTTTTGAATTAAAAAAATTATAATTTTTAGTATAATTTATTTTATTAAATCGAAAAGCTCAGTTCGGTTCGGTTTGGAGTTCAAAAATTGTAACCAAAGTGTTCAGAAAGCCCGTGCATCTTTTATGTATTTTCTTCTCTTTTATTTTCATTTTTTAATAAAAATCGAACAACTAAAATTGAACTTTACGGTCTCGTTTGATTCAATTTCGACCAAATGCGTGACGGGTTTCAAATTTTTAGTTTGATTTTACTCTTTTTTTCATTTTTGTTTCGATTCGACTTTCGGGTTGGAGTCGAGGGTTTACAGTGTTTGAATAAATAGGGTCGAAAAATTCAAAATTAAAAAAATTAAAAAAAAAATAAATAAAAAGTTTGAATATTCGACTAATCTTCCATATTCCCACATCATTTGATTGCTCACTCGATTCCAAGAATTCATAATAGGAAACTAACAACATGGATGCCAAAAACCCTGAATTCAGCGATGTAGATATCATTCCGTTCGCAAAATCTCATTAATAAAACACCACCAATATTACAAATCTTCATCTTACTCCTAATCCTGTTCGAAATTCTTCAAATTTTCATTTCTAATCATCAGGGGATCGGTAGCTGCTGGTGAAGAATCATGCTCTCATCAATGGCTTCCTGTAACATCCCGTGCAGTTCAGGGTTCCAATTTCGCTCCATTTCTTTTAGAAGGAATGTAGCCTTCAATGGACCACACGGTTCACTCGCTTTTGCCTCGGGGTTGAAGCACCAGAAGAATCCGCTCATTCAACGGGTCACTACATGCAATTCCGCCGCTTCCAAACAACAATTTGAGGTAAAATTTTAGGTTTCTTTCGTTGGATTGGATAGATGTTTTAAAATTATGTTTGTTCATTGGTTTGATTCGGGATTTTGAGTTGGGAATTAGATAGTTTATGATCCTGATGAACGGATAAACAAGTTGGCTGATGAAGTAGACCGGGATGCTCCTCTTTCGAGGCTTACTTTGTTCTCACCTTGCAAGGTAACAATGGCGTTGATTCATGTTAAGCTGTGGAAATGGTGGGTTTATCCCTTTTGTTGGGTTTATATGTTGAGTTTATTGATGCAGATTAATGTGTTCTTGAGAATAACTGGGAAGAGGGAAGATGGATATCATGATTTGGCCTCTCTTTTCCATGTAAGTATTGAAATGCTTCGATTTGATGATATTAGATGCTCTTGTTACTGTAAATAGCCTTTTCAGAGTCCTGTTTTTGGTATGTTTTTGATGATGTTCTTGAATGCCATGAAAATTTTAGCTCACTAAAAGCACTTTTTACGATTCAAAAAGTCGTACCAAACTCACTTTTCGTCGTTTAGAAGAATCCGAGGTGTTTGATAAACTCGGTTGGTGAATTTGGATGTTTTGTTCTCTTTTCCATGTAAGTAACGAGAAGCTTCTGTTTGATGATATTAGATGCCTTTTCAGGTCCTGATTGGAAGTGAAACACTTCCCTATGCCTGTTTTCGGTATGTTTTTGACGATGTTCTTGAATTCCATGAAACTTTTAGCTTGATAAAAGCACTTTTTACGATTCAAAAAGACGCACCAAACTCACTTTTCATTGTTTAGAAGAATCCGAGGTGTTTGATAACTCGGTTGGTGAATTTCGGATTTTTGTTCTCTTTTCCATGTAAGTAATGGGATGCTTCTATTTGATGATATTAGATGCCTTTTCAGGTCCTGATTTGAAGTGAAACACTTCCCTATGCCTGTTTTTGGTATGTTTTTGACAATGTTCTTGAATGCCATGAAACTTTTAATTGGCTAAAACCACTTTTTACGACTCAAAAAGTCGTACCAAACTCACTTTTCATCGTTTAGAAGAATCCGAGGTGTTTCATAACTTGGTTGGTGAATTTGGATGTTTTGTTCTCTCTTTCATGTAAGTAATGGGATGCTTCTATTTGATGATATTAGAAGCCTTTTCAGAGTCCTGATTTGAAGTGAAACACTTCCCTATGCCTGTTTTTCGTATGTTTTCAACAATGTTCTTGAATGCCATGAAACTTTTAATTGGCTAAAACCACTTTTTACAATTCAAAAAGTCATACCAAACTCACTTTTCGTCGTTTAGAAGAATCTGAGGTGTTCGATAACTCGGCGGGTGAATTTGAATGTTTTGTTCTCTCTGCCATTAGGTGATAAGCTTAGGGGATACGATTAAGTTCTCATTGTCGCCATCAAAGAAGGACCGTCTTTCTACCAATGTATCGGGAGTACCCCTCGATGACAGAAATTTGGTAGTTGCTTTAGCATAATGCCCTTGTTGTTTTGTTTCTTCTGATGTTCTTTGTTTCCTTAGCTTATTTGTTTGCCATATATCTGCAGATTATCAAAGCTCTTAACCTCTACAGGAAGAAGACTGGTAGTGACAAGTTTTTCTGGGTGAGAATCTATGAAATGATTAAATATCTTCAATGAATGTCATGAAATCTTCTTGTATGAATGGAAAATGTTGAGAACCTATTGTAAAGTTTGGAATTGTTCTTTTATACACGAGCAGATCCATCTCGACAAGAAGGTACCGACTGGAGCGGGGCTTGGTGGAGGAAGCAGTAATGCTGCCACTGCGCTGTGGGCGGCCAATCAGTTCAGTGGATGTATTGCTACTGAAAAGGACCTTCAAGAATGGTCGAGCGAGATAGGATCTGATATTCCCTTCTTTTTCTCGGAAGGGGCAGCATTTTGTACCGGGAGAGGCGAGGTATGTCTAAATGACTACAGGCATTGATAAGAAATATACAATCATGTTGATACACGAAAGGTGCAGAAATTGGCATCTTGAGACAGGTTTTGATAGAATTGAGTGTCTTTGTTTTGAACGTCCGTTAAGTATTTCTGCATACATCAGCTCGAATAGTTGATTTCCATTGCTAATTCTAAAAACCGATGAGCTCGTGACGACTCATTCTAGATGAATGCTTAACAAATTCTTTGTTACTAGCTGGAATTGTTTGATATCCATTGCTAATTCTGAAAACCGATGAGCTCGTGCCGACTCATTCTAGATGAATGCTTAACGAGTTCTCATGACGACTCATTCTAGATGAATGCTTAATGAGTTCTTTGTTACTAGCTAGAATAGTTCAATTGCCATTGCTAATTCTGAAAAGAGATGAGCTCGTGACGACTGATTCTAGATGCATTAACGAGTTCTCGTGACGACTCATTCTAGATGAATGCTTTAATGAGTTCTTTGTTACTAGCTGGAATAGTTCGATTTCCATTGCTAATTCTGAAAACCGATGAGCTCAGGACGACTCATTCTAGATGAATGCTTAACGAGTTCGTTTTTTACCAGGTTGTACAGAATCTTCCACCTCCAGTACCATTGGACGTTCCAATGGTTCTCATAAAGCCCCAGGAAGCATGCTCTACAGCAGAAGTTTATAAGGTAATGGAAATTTTAGTATAAGCTGAAAGAAAATGAGAATTAGTGCTTATTTCCGTTACATAATGATGGCCGATCTGTATTCCTCAGCGCTTACGATTGGATCAAACAAGCAAGGTCGATCCTTTGTCGTTGTTGGATAAAATCACCAAGAACGGAATATCCCAAGATGTGTGTATCAACGATTTGGGTACGTGAGTTTGTCTAATGTTTACTCAAACGAGCACTTGCAAGCTTGTGAAGTAGTTCGAGTTGGTGAAATTAGTACGTGTCGTAAATTACATGCTATATAATGAACACCTTGAAACTTCAAGTTCGACGAACATAATATCGTACCAGATTAAGTGGCGTATGAACATTAGTGACTTGCTTAGCATATCAATTTGACCCTATTTTTGTAACATGCACTACGTCTTACCATCCTTGGCATTCATCTTCAGAACCTCCTGCTTTCGAGGTCCTCCCGTCTCTTAAAAGATTGAAACAGCGTATAATTTTTTCCAGCCGTGAAGAATTCGACGCTGTGTTCATGTCCGGGAGGTAAGAACGTTAAACGAATTCTTCGAACATCTCTCGATCTTTGTTCATATGCTGTTTTTATGCTATAGACAATATCAGATGTTTTCTGTTCATCATATCACCACCTCAAATTTCATTTCATGCAGTGGTAGCACAATAGTAGGAATTGGGTCCCCAGATCCTCCAGGCTTCATATATAACGACGATGAATTTCAGGACGTATTTTTGGCAGGTAACAACCCGAACGCTCCCTGTCTAGTTTCCTCTATATTTTTTTACCTCGCACCACCATTGATGCACAAGTCCTCGTTGTAGGGACTTTTTTCATACCCTTTGCCCGTTAGGGAAGTTATATTCATTGGCTAGCCTGTAAAACTTACATGACCGATAACCGAACAGAAGTATAACTCCATATTTTACTATTCGAAAAGTCATTCCAAACTCACCCTTTTAATAATTTTTGATATCATCTGCTACACGTGCGGAAGAAGATAAACCAATTAAGAATTCGTATCAAATGAAAGAACGTATATAGATTTCTCTCTACTCATTGTTTCATTGATTTGTTTTGGTGTGTTCTCAAATCAAATGTTTGGATGTAATAATCTTACCCGAAAAGTTCTGAATGCAGAAGCAAACTTTCTCACCCGTGAAGCAAATCAATGGTATCGAGAACCTGCTTCGGCATCTGCTCGTAGTCCGCCTTCCGAGCATCCTGAATTGGCTAGATAGCATGCTCATTGGGTGAAATAGAGGTTCAGCTTATGTTCCTTGTTGTAGTGAGGATTCTTGTATGACAGTTAAATACATCCTCCATTGATAAACTTGGGAAGTGATCTTGAGCTCTTTCTATGGCCTCAACCTGCTTTAATCTTGGTCTAATGCCAAAAGAGAGTTAGAAATTTATGTGATTTTCATGACCATTGCTAGAACATTTTCGCAAGTTAGAGAGCTCGCTAACGAAAATAGAAACGATATTTCGACATTAATCTAAAAAGAAGGAACAAAAAATCAATCAAACTCACTTTGTTTTTCTTCTTTTAATTTGGTTTATTATCATAAAATTTCTTCTCCTCTAATGGAGGAGAATAGACAAACTGTCTAGGAAAACTGAAAATATCGTTCCCTTCGAACGGAGAAGTCCACTCTCTAGAACTATTAGATGTTTCGGTAGCGCCTCCAGTTGGATCTCTGTTGAAATTAGAAGTACCCAACTGCCCAAATGGCCGAGCATCCACCAATTGAGAGGTATTTGATTCATAAAGGTGAGGATTATTCGGAACGTAGGAGGAGTTCAGCCCCTGCAGCAACCCACCAGGTCGGGTTGAAGATCTATCCACCGACCAGTCTATGTCGGTGTAGTCTAAATTAGGCATCGAGCAACCCGTGTTCCAATCTATGGGAGACGTCAACCCTGATTGGGTTAAACTTGCTCCTGAAAATAGTCCAAGGGAGGTAGCAGGTGCTATGGGAGATGATGCACCTGTTCTGCTCCATGGAGCAGTGGTGTGGGTGGCTTCAGGGATAAAATGTCGTTGCTGCTGCTGCTGCTGCTGCTGCTGATACTGAACTTGAGGATACATCTGATTTGAGGTCGTGTCACTAGCCTTGAAACTTGTTGAGCTGCGAATCTGCGGCATAAACCCACTAGACGACGTTGAATAACGGCCAGCAGGAGGTGATGAACTTATAGTACCAACAGAAGCTGGCTTGGTGAGCAACGACGGGTTCCGACCCTGTACTACCGAACTGGGTTCTCTCGCTGGACCAGATTGAAGAAGACTACTAAACTCGGTTCCAGTTGTTAAACTACGAGTTTCGTTCCTGGATGGTGGAGATGACAATTGAGAGGGTGGTGATGCCAAAGAGAAGGAAACGGGGCTAGTTCCTGCACTTGACCACCTTTTATCAGTTGTGATCTGTTCATAATTTCCCCATTCCATCTTTGGCTGACTCCTCCTCGGAGGCTGCGGTATATTCTTGGCAATAGACATACCGGCTGTAATTGCTCCTTTTGTGTAATTAAAATCCTTCTCCTCCTTTCTTTGTTGAATTGAATGAGGATTGAGGTTCGCTTGTGGTCTTAAGGCTTGATTAGTATTACCAGGAAACTTACTGCTCAAAGCGGTCGGAGGATCGACAGTTTTTTCGGGATTAGGAGGAGGAGGAGGAGGAGCAGCAGCAGCAGCAGCAGCGGGCGGATCGAGCTTCAATTCTCTCAAGGATTCAGCTGCCTTCTCCAGATCACCTTCAGAAGCAACAACAGCTCTCTCAACTTCTTGTTTTGTACACTTATAATGTGCTTCCAAATCTGCTATACGGGCAAGCTCTTCTGATATGTCAAGTTTTAAATTGTGCCCACCAAGATCTTGATTAGCCGGATCATCTGCCTCTTCACCACCTTCCAAAAGCCATGCAACTGACTCCTCTATATTGCCTTCGTTTAGCATGAGAGCTACGGTTGCCCGATCTTGCGAAAAGCCCATAGAAACTAATTGCTGAGCAAGAGCATCAAGCTTTCTGGACATAAGGTAGCCAGTGCAGCGTTCCTGCAATTCCTGGGCACGTCTCTCTTTTTGACGCTGATGCTTCTTCTCATTCTTAAGACGGGTTTTTTCTCGTTTATCAATGTCTGCCCCTGGGATTGTTTCTGGCCTCACAGTAGGGTTAGACCTTTTGTCTTTATGATCCTCTGACTCCCCAGACCAGCTACCAGTATTCGAAACAGTATCGTACTCTGCCACCGAAGAAAGTAGAACCCCAGATTGAGCATCTGTATCATCTATGTTCCTGAATCGATCACTGGAATGAAGAGGTGAAGAAACAGATACTGTTGGCTCAAGTGCATGGAAGGTTCCTGAAAGAGGATTATATGCAGTAGCGGGAACACCGCTACTACCAGCAGCAGCAGGTCCTGTCGGCCTTGGTGCAGGCTTCTGTACTTCTTTGCTGGCTTTCTTGTCTTTTGGTTTAGATTTGGAAGCTGGAGACATCTCTCTACAGCTAGAAAATTCTTTCTGAAATGTGCAATACACGACATCAGATTTCTGTAACATAAATGATAATGCTTAGTTCATCTAAACAAATAAATGACTATATTGATCGTCTACAAGCAACTAGAATGTGTGTACAAACATATGACTCTTTAAGACTTAAATCATTCTTACTGGAAAATTCTAAAATAAGAACTATTGTTTTGTGGAGTAGCAAACTATTCACTGTTCTAACTAACAAGTTACCAAAGCCCCAGTAACTCATCTGTTCTAATAACACATCACATGGAATTTCCAAATCTGTACTTACCTGTCCCGGTACGAAAGAACACTATTGCAATCAACCTTGATCTTTTCTACTCAGACCCAAATCACCTCAAGATTATTATAAAAATAAACAGAAAAGAAAACAGATGTGATTTCTCTTCGTCGTTAAACTCTTCATTCCCTTTCCAGCCATAAGTCCCAAAAGAGGTTCTAATGAACCCTAACCACAACTTTTATCTCCTTGATACAAGGGAGAGCACCAAGAACAATTCATGACAGTCATTTATGTTTATGGATAGCAGTTTGCACATCTAAAGAGAGGAGGATTGGGTCCAGAACAATTGAGAACAGACAGGCCTCTAAGTAAGAGATGAGTCTCAGGCTACTTTAATACAGAAACCATTCCTCCACTAAAATCGAATGCAACAATCCTACACTAAATAAAAAAACTTACCAAGCGTAAACAATCCTATAAAGTTCTTCCAAGTCCAGAACTCAAGAATCATTGTTGAATTCAACATCACAGAGCTCAGCCAACCATTGTATAAGAAGTAAGCAGGCCGAACTAGTATGGTCCTTCAGAGTCTAGCATCATGAATAGTAGATGAAGAATACATACGTAATTGCAAGTACAATATGAGAAACGAGAGCCTAAATCATCCAAAAAGATGATAGAAAAAGGCGTGCACCAACCTCTCTTACATTTGTGGCATTGCAGAGAAGAACAAGAATAAATGGGAAAAGAATCAGAAACATGCAAGACATAACCAACAGAACTCATTACAAACGATGCTAATAACGAAAAGCGAAAGAACGAAAATGCGAAAAAGTAAATGAAAAAGTCAAAATCCATAGTTCATTCCAAATTCAAGCGCAACATTCAATTTCATTCCAGTTTCTCCATACCACAAACGATCAACAACAAATTAAAACCATGCAACAACGCCAAAGAGACGACTGAAGATTCAACAGAAAACAGTTAAAAAAAAAACAACAAAATCCAACGGCAAGTGGTACTCCGGAGCCGCCAAACTCCATTAAAACGCAGAGATATCATCCAACACAACGTTTGAAGTTGACTGAAGAAGATTGGCTCCAAAACACAAGACAAATTCGAACACGAACACAAACTCGTACATAGTTCGAGAGCAGATAACAAAAGTTTTCAAGAACCGCAAAAGAGAGAGAAAAAGAGAGCCACCTTGGGGATTGGATTGCAGCTATTTGTTGACGCTACAAATTAGATACGGCAGATCGAGAAATTTACGGATGAACGATAATGGCGAGGAGAAATGAGATAGGTATTACAAGGCTGAAGCTGAATCAGATGGAATTAGGGTTTTGAGGAGAGAGAAAGCAACAAAAAATAAAAAATAAAAGAGAGAGAGAGAGAGGAGAGAGAAAATTTGATAATTCCACGTGTCCTAATTAACTGAAATTCTTCTTCCCTATAATAATAATCTATGAATTATACGTATTTATAGAGCTTATAATAAAGTATTATATTCTTTTATTATATAATTAACATGAAATTATATGTGCAAATCATGTATTAAATTAAAACATTTTTTAAATCATTATTATATATTTTTTTATGGTAACTTTTCGTCTAATTTTAAAAATCGAATAATTCTGTTCACAATGCTCCACGGAATCTAAGTAACGTGACACTTTTATAGCCAATCATGTATTAAAATTATTATATATATTTATATATATTTTTTATGGTAAGTTTTCTATTTTAAAATTGTATTAAATTTAATGTAATTTTTAAAATCGAATAATTCTGTTTCAACGTCTAGATAATACTGGCGGAATTTAAGAAATAGGTAATGAAAATTAACGTGATATTTTTTTTTACAAATAAAAAATTCTTTTCAAATATTATTTTATATTTTTATGGTAAGTTATCCGTTTAATTTTGAAAATTGAATAATTTAGTTTCAACGTCTCGAGAATACTCGGCGGAATCTAAGGAACAGGTAATGAAAATTAACGTGATATGTTTTTGTATAATTTCTTTTCAAATATATATTTTGTTATGGTAGGTTCTCTATTTTTAAATTGTATTAATTTAAAATTTAATTTTTAAAATGAATAATTCCGTTTTAACGTCTATATAATACTCGGTGGAATCTAAGGAATAGATAATGAAAATTAACGTGACATTTTTTTTCAAATATTATTATACTTTTTTGTGGTAAGTTTCCTATTTAAAATTATATTAAATTTAATGTAATTTTCAAAATAAAATAATCTCGAGAATATTCGGCGGAATCTAAGAAACATATAATGAAAATTAACGTGACATTTTTTTTTTTTTTGTATAATTTCTTTTCAAATATTATTATATTTTTTTATGGTAAGTCTCTATTTTAAAATTGCATTAAATTTAATATCTATTTTTAAAATTGAATAATTCCGTTTCAAGGTCTAAAGAATATTAAACGGAATCTCAGAAATAGGTAGTGAGAACTAACGTGACATTTTTTTTTTGCATATCGTAAATTCTTTTTAAATATTATTATTTTTTTTTATGGTAAATTCCCTATTTTTAAAATTATATTAAATTTAATGTAATTTTCAAAATAAAATAATTTTGTTTCAATGTTTCAAGAATACTCGGCGGAATCTATAGAACAGATAATGAAAATTAACGTGACATTTTTTTGGAAATCGTAAATTCTTTTCAAATATTATTATTTTTGTACGGTAAGTTTCATATTTAAAATTTAATGTCTAATTTTCAAAATTGAAACTCGGCGGAATCTAAAGAATTGGTAATGAGATCTAACGTGACATTATTTGAAAAATTATATTAAAAATTTAATGTAATTTTCAAAATCTAATAATTATGTTTCAACCTCTTGAGAATACTCGGCGAAATTTAAGGAACAAGTAATGAACATTAACGTGATATTTTTTTGAAAAATGGTAAATTCTTTTCAAATGTTATTATTATTTTTATGGTAAGTTTCCTATTTTAAAATCATATTAAATTTAATGTCTAATTTTCAAAATCGAATAATTCTATTCCAACGTCTCGAGAATACTCGAAGGATCTTAGGAACAGGTAATGAAAATGAATGTGACATTTTTTTTTTGCAAATCATAAATTGTTTTCAAATATTTTTTACGGTAAGTTTTCTATTTTAAAATCGTATTAAATTTAATGTAATTTTCAAAATTGAATAATTCTATTTTAACGTTTCGAGAATACTCCACGGAATCTAAAGAATAGGTAGTGAGAACTAACGTGGCATTTTTTTTCCAAATAATATTATTATTATTATTATTATTTTTTATGATAAGTTTTCTATTTTAAAATTGTATTAAATTTAATATAATTTTCAAAATCGAATAATTCTATTTCAACGTCTATAGAATACTCGGCCGGATCTAAGGAACAAGTGATAAGAACTAACGTGACATTTTTTTCAAATATTATTATTTTTTATGGTAAGTTTCATATTTTAAAATTTAATGTCTAATTTTCAAAACTTGAATAATTATGTTTCAACGTCGAGAATACTCAGCGGGATCTAAAGAGCAGATAATGAAAATTAACGTGACATTTTTTTTGCAAATCGAAAATTCTTTTCAAATATTATTATTTTTTTATGGTAAGTTTCATATTTTAAAATTTAATGTTTAATTTTTCAAAATTGAATAATTCCGTTTCAACGTCGAGAATACTTGGCGGAATCTAAGGAATAGGTAATGAGAACTAATATAACATGTTTTTTCAAATATTATTTTTTTTATGGAATTTAAGGAACAGGTAATGAACATTAAGGTGACATTTTTTGAATAATCGTAAATTCTTTTCAAATATTATTATATTTTTTATGGTAAGTTTCCTATTTTAAAATCATATTAAATTTAATTTCTAATTTTCAAGATCAAATAATTCTATTTCAAAGTCTCGAGAATACTCGGTGGGATCTAAGGAATAGGTAATGAAAGCTAACGTGACATTTTTTTCAAATATTATTATTTTTTTAGGGAAAGTTCCTCTTTTTAAAATTGTATTAAATTTTATGTAATTTTCAAAATCGAATAATTCTGTTTCACCTTTTCGAGAATACTCGCAGAATCTAAAGAATAGGTAGTGAGGACTAACGTGACATTTTCTTTTTCAAATATTATTATATTTTTTATGGTAAATTTTCTATTTTAAAATTGTATTAAATTTAATGTAATTTTTAAAATCAAATAATTCCATTTCAATGTCTCGAGAATATTCGGTGGAATCTAAGGAACATATAATGAAAATTAACGTGATATTTTTTTTTGCAAATTGTAAATTCTTTTAAAATATTATTTTATTTTTTATGGTAAGTTTTCCGTCTAATTTTCAAAATTGAATAATTCTGTTTCAACGTCTTGAGAATACTCGGCAAAATCTAAGGAACAGGTAATGAAAATTAACGTGACATTTTTTTATATTTCTTTTCAAATATTAATATTTTTTTTTTTATGGTAAGTTCCCTATTTTAAAATTATAGCAAATTTAATGTAATTTTTAAAATTGAATGATTCTGTTTTAACGTCTACAGAATACTCGACGGGATCTCAGGAACAGGTAATGAAAATTAACGTGACATTTTTTTGCAAATCATAAATTCTTTTAAAATATTATTATATTTTTGTATGGTAAGTTTCCTATTTTAAAATTGTATTAAATTTAATGTTATTTTCAAAATCGAATAATTATGTTTCAACGCCTCGAGAATACTCGGCAGAATCTAAGGAATAAGTAATGAGAACAAACGTGACAATGTTTGCAAATCATGTATTAAACTTCTTTTCAAATATTATTATATTTTTTTATGGCAAGTTCCCTATTTTAATTTTCAAAATCGAATAATCTCGTTTCAACGTCTAGAGAATACTTGACATGATCTCAGGAATAGGTACGAAAACTAACACGACATTTTTTAAAAATAATTTTAAGGAAAATTCCTTCTCCTTTTTTCCCGTCTTTTTCACTAATTTGTTTTCTTTCCTCGTCTTCTTCTACCTCTCTCTCTTTCAATCCCTTGTCTCAACTTCATTATCGCCACCATCTCTCATTGACCTCGATGTTTAAGATATGGGAGAGGAATGAATCTAGAATGACGAGGACTATTCCTCGTTTTCTTACCGATAAACGAATATAGAATGATGAGGAACGTATCAAAGTAATATAAAACTCGAGTAGATCTAAGTGTTTAGTCAACCAAAATCATGGGAGGAAGTTCCTCCTTAACTTGATCGTGGCAAACTCAAAGAGTGTTCTGACTCTTTGGATGCTCCTCGACTCGGTCTCGAGGAGGTCACAAAGTACAATTAGTCAAATGTTTTATGAGCTAGCAACGAGAATTCATCGTTCTACAAATTATAAGCTAATTAGTAATTATGATGATTCGTAATTATAATTGAATCAAAAATTTTATTTATCTCTATAATCGAAAAGTAATCTATTTTATTTGAAATTCATTACTAAGTTATTAACACACGTGCAAATCCTCTTAAACAGGAGTTAATTATTCACTTACAATAAAGCTCAATCACATATGATCATCTTTGATCTCTGTCTTATCTTCCAATGTGTAAATTACAAATAAAAAATAATCAAATAATTATTAAATAAGAAAACATTATTTCGGTCTAACGAACATAAATCTCAACCATCAAACAATCACGCATTTTCAAAAGCTAATATATATGAATATATACGCTACGTTTACATTTATTCTATGACAACTATTAAACTTCGCATAGTTCAACGGTAATTTGCTTGTACTCCTCTTACGATCGACGGTTCAAATTTTCATATCTCGAAACATCCGAATATCTGTGCCTTTATAGAAAGGTGAAAAAAGAAGTCAGAGACAAGCAATTGTCATTTCAGCCCATCTGCGAGAATCTTAGATGCAATAAGTGAATGCAAAAATGCACAACCATATAAACACAAGATCAAATCTCTTGCTCCTTTTCAAATCTTGCCCACATAAATCTCATTTTCTAATCATTCAAGCTCACAAATCAGAACAAAAATGGCTTTTCTATATCGATCCATGGAACATATTGTTAGGAATCAAGGATCTCATAATGGTATGATATTGTCCACTTTGAACATAAGCTCTCATGGCTTTCCTTTGGGCTTCCCCAAACGGCGTCGTACCAATGAAGATGTATTTCTTACTTATAAACTCATGATCATTCCCTAAATTAGTCAATGTGGGACTCTCTCCCAACAATCCTCAACAATTCTCCCCTCAGACATAGTATACCATAGAGCCTCCCTTGAGGCCTATAGAGCCCTCGAACAACCTCCCCTTAATTGAGGCTTGACTTCTTTCTCTGGAGCCCTCAAACAAAGTACACCATTTGTTCAATAATTTAGTTACTTTTGACTATACATTTGAGGCTCACGATTCTTTGTTCGACATTTGAGAATTCTATTGACATGACTAAGTTTAGGGCATAGCTCTGATATCATGTTAGGAATCACGGATCTCCACGATGGTATGATATTGTCCACTTTAAGCATAAACTCTCATGACTTTCCTTTGGGCTTTCCAAAAAGACTACATACCAGTGAAGATGTAGTCATTACTTACAAACTCATGATCATTCCCTAAATTAACCAATGTGGGATTCCCTCCCGACAATCCCCAGCATATATAACTATACTTGTATGATTTCAGCTCTAGAACCCCTTCTTCTGGTGCAAGTCATCGTAACAGATAGTGATTTTTTTTCTTTTCATATCACTATACACAAGAAAAGAAACAAAAAAGAACAGTCCTAGGTATCACTAACTTGAGAGCTGATTCTTATTTCTTATTGCCCCATTAGAACATGGGCTTCACATATCATGCTCAAGTAGAGAAAAGCAATAGACTTGGCAATCAAAAGGTTATTCAGGGGTACCTCGTCTCGTTATCATGCTGTTGATCTGTAGATAAGCCATTTATATGAATCCCACTGCTGAAACGAGTGATTCGACGAGGAGCAAAAAGATCTGGGAATAGATGCCTCCTCAGATTTTGTTGAGTAATCTCTCTCTCATTTGGGAATTCAGTATTGCTGCTGCTGTTCCTCCCCGACCATGTCCCTATCCTGCTGAGGCAGCTCGAGCTGACATACCGGGCAAGTATTGTGTTGGACTAGCCAAGGAAGAATGCAATCAGTGTGATAAATATGGTTACATGGCATCACTTTGGCTTCAGATCCCAGCTCAAATTTTTCTTTACAGACTGGACAATGAGAGTTGGTTGCAAGGTGCATTTGGCCAATCTTGATTGTAGGCATTGCTTCTATAGAAGAGTTGGAAGCAGGAGTTGGAACTGGATCCCGGTGTTCATTCAAGGAAAGCTGTGCAGCTAACTCTTCGAGTCCCGTACGCTGACTCGATCTACCTTCTGGAGTGACGCTAGCAAAAGTCATACCAGGCATGCGTTCATGGAATAACCAAAAAGTGTTGAAAGAATCCAAAATCTTCCCTGGGACAGAACTGGGTCGCCTCCTAACGTCGAAGTCAGGTGTAACGGTCCAAGTCCACCACTAGCAAATATTGTCCTCTTTGGGCTTTCCCTTGAGAGGAACGCATTTGGTAGGGAAAGGTTTACACACCCTTATGAAGGGAGTTTTGTTCTCCTCCCCAACTGACGTGGGATCTCACAATCCGCCCTCTTCAGGGCCCAACGTCCTCGCTGGCACTCGTTACTTTCTCCAATTGATGTAGGACCCCCACTAAATCCACCCCCGTTCAGGGCCCAGCGTCCTTGCTGGCACACCGCTTCGTGTCTACCCCCATTTGAGGAATAGCCTCCTCGCTGGCACATCATCTGGTGTCTACCTCTGATACCATTTGTAACCGCCCAAACCCTCCGCTAGCAGATATTGTCTTCTTTGGGCTTTCTCTTTCGGGCTTCCCCTCAAGGTTTTTAAAGCGCGTCTGCTAGGAAGATGTTTCCACACCCTTATAAAAGATGTTTCATTCTCCTCCCCAACTGATGTAGGATCTCACATCAGGTCTTCCAATTATTCTCTCGCTGGTAAAAGCCTTGACGCCTCAAGAAGATCAAATCTTGGATAGGGGATTCTTCTCCCCATCAAGGCTTCAAAACTTGGAGGCACTTCGGTTGAAAGATCTTCTGCTGTGTCTGGATTAGAGTCATTTTGAACCGTTTCATCATGAGCATTGTTAAGTTCTTCAATGAAACCACCATTACAATAATGGCAAACTATTTCTTCTCCATTAAGCCAGAAAAAATGGCTGCATTGATAGCGCCAATGGGTGTCGTCGCCATCAGACAATATCGTCCTCTCCATTGCAACAGTTGAAAGAAAAGCCCAGGTTTGTTCCTACATGTAGAGGATTCTGCAATGAAATGTGAATTGGTTAAGAAAATCAATTTTGTAGACAAGATCAAACATTTACACACAACAGACTAACGTATGTAAGAAAAAAAATACTAAGCACAGAATAATCTGACCGTTCATAGAATACAATTTGGAAAAAAAAAACCAAATAACCAGGTTTAACTTTGCCGTCAGCCACCACGTCCCAGTTCAGGAATGTTAACCTGATTCCCTTTTGAAGCTAGCGCTATTGTGCTATTAGATGAGTTTCCCCCGTCTCTTAGGATCGACTAACCCATGTGCAAGTGCCATTCACATGGAACTTTTTTCCTCTTCGGTTTTCAAAGTTCTCATTTGAATATTTGCTACTACCACCAAAATCTGCACTGATGGCTGCTCCGCCCGGGCTCACACCCAAAGTTTTGCATCGACCACCGCGCCCTCCTACTCATTGGGGTCTAGCACTTGCCCCAACGACTGGAAATTCAGTAAATGCCCGTAAAATGAAGACATTTCTGGTGACAATATCGTTAAAGATAAAGAAAAACTAGTAAAGTAAATGCTATGAAGATTGCATCACAGATAAAAAAGGAAAAGGCTATAAATCTGCCCAAAAAGAGAACCCAGAATATAAAAAAGGATTAATATTGTATAAGCTTAGCCCAGACAAGGAAGCGACATCCAATTAAGCTGGAAGGGAATCTAAGCATATTACTCATGGATTGGATACTCACTATTCAAGAGAAAAGCAGAGTAAAATTGCATTTTACTCCCTATATTTTGACCTATATATCAATTTGGTCCATGTACTTTAAAGATATTTGTTTCATACTATCAGGTTATATTAGTTGAAAAATACCAATTTGGGTCAATGTTTAAAGTTCTTTTAGGGTTGATAAATGGATGCTGGACTATTGCTAAGAGTATTTGGTAAGCTACGATAAACAAAAGAAGAAAATAAGAACAGAAATGGAAACATATAAACCAAAAATGTAATTTAACTACAAGAAATGACAAATCCCAAATACGTTCATGTGGCTTATATAAAGTAATTGCACTCAGATAGGCTAAAAGCACCAGAATTTCAACTTGATAGCCATGAATTAATAGTACATTCGCTGTCCCCATTTCTTCTCACAAACTTCTTGATGCACCATCCGTGTAACAGCTCAAGAATAGCACTAGCAGATATTGTCTGTTTTGGCCCGTTATGTATCAGCATCAGCCTTGCGATTTTTAGAACGCGGTTTGTTAGGGAAATGTTTCCACACTCTTATAAGGAATACTCCGCTCTCCTCTCCAACCAATGTGAGATCTCACAATCCACCCCCCTTGGAGGCCCAACGTCCTCGCTGGCACACCACCCGGTGTCGAGCTCTTATACCATTTGTAACAGCTCAAGCCCACCGCTAGTAGATATTGTCTGCTTTGACCCGCTATGCATCGTCCTTAGTTTCATGGTTTTTAAAACGCGTCTGTTAGGGAGAGGTTTCCACACACTTATATGGAATACTTCGTTCCACTCTCCAACCGAGGTGGGATAGCCACATTCCTCTTCTCTCACAAGCAAAGGAGACAATCTGCTGCAGATGAGAGGAAATATCCCTCACTACAGACACCATCTCCTTAATCAGAATCATCACTCAAACGAGGCTTTCAAACCCTCGCTCGATTGAGATTCTCCGTAAGATTTTTAAGGAAACACTCCAAAATCATATAAATTAACCAAAATACACGCCAGATATCAAATCAGTCACCGAGTTAGAATAATTTCGTGCACCAAGCATCAATAACGCTCCCAATATAGAATCAAATCAAAATACGAAATATGCAGACACAAAAATATCAATCCCTAATATGAAATTGAACAGAGATTAAAGTACAGAAAGACGTACTAGAGCTGAAGTAGGAGCAGTCGAAAGCCACGGAAGAGGGAGAATCAAGAACAGTGTGTGAAGATTGGATCAAAGGGAGAGAGAACGAGAGGACCTTGAGCAACAAAATTGCCCGCGGGGTCCAGAGACAGTTCCGATTTACCGATTCTAATTTACTTTTCCAATTATTTCATTTTCTCATATTTTTTTCATTTAATATTTAATATATTTCTAACTTAATAAATTTATTTTATTTTATTTTATTTCGTATCTAACTAATTCAATATTTTTAAAAATAAAATTTAATTTTATATTTAAAAATTAGAAGTTGAGAGACATTAAATAATTTTAAAATTTATTTATTAGGTAATTTTAAAATTTAATAACTAAATAGATATGGTTTTGAAAAAAAAAAAAAAAGGAAAATGTTATATAAAAGAAATGTTTATTTATTTTTAAATATCATATTCCAAACACTTAAAGTTTTATTTATTTATTTTTATAAAAGTTGTTGAATAATAAATAATGAAAAATAAATATAGAATTAACTAAAAATAAAAATAAATGTATATATATTGTAAATTCTTTTCAAATATTATTATATTTTTTTATGGTAAATTTCCTATTTTAAAATGGTATAAATTTGTTGTAATTTTCAAAATTGAATAATTCCGTTGCACCGTCTCGAGAATACTCGGTGGGATCTAAGGAACCGGTAATGAAAATTAACGTGACATTTTTTTTCAAATATTATTTTTTTTAATGGTAAGTTTCCTATTTTAAAATTGTATTATATTTAATGTAATTTTTAAAATTGAATAATTTCATATCAACGTCTAGAGAATACTCGGCAGGATCTAAAGAATAGGTAATGAAAATTAACGTGACATTTTTTTTACCATTCATACCTTCTTTTCAAATATTAGTATATATATATATATATATATTTAATGGTAAGTTCCAATTTTAAAATTATATTAAATTTAAATTAATTTTCAAAATTGAATAATTCTATTTCAACGTTTCGAGAATACTCGACGAAATCTAAGGAACAGGTAATGAAAATTAACGTGACATAAATTACAAATTCTTTTCAAATATTATTATATTTTTTATGGTAAGTTTTCTATTTTAAAATTGTATTAAATTTAATGTAATTTTCAAAATCGATAATTCTGTTTCAACGTCCGAGAATACTCGGCGGAGTCTAAGGAACAGGTAGTGAGAACTAACGTGACATTTTTTTTTGCAAATTGTAAATTCTTTTCAAATATTAATTTTTTATGATAAGTTTCCCCTTTTTAAATTGTATTAAATTTCATGTAATTTTCAAAATTGAATAATTTTGTTTCAACGTCTCGAGAATACTCGGCATAATCTAAAGAACAGGTATTGAGAACTAACGTGACATTTTTTTTTTCAAATATTATTAGATATAATTGTATCTAAGTACTTTTTAAAATTAACTATTAATCGGAGTTGGTTCTATTCAAACCAAACTAATGGTAAGGGGGACGTGAACCAACTTAACCTAAATAATTTGATAACTCAACTCAAACCATAAGGGTTAGGTTGAATTGATTGAGCTTTTATGGTCATCGGATTTTTTAAATACCTTCGTTAGAGTATGAAAATTCTCAATAAGTAACTCCTTGCGTGTGCTTAGATATGCATATGCAATCAAGATCGTTCATCGTGAAACTTAAAAGACTGTTATATTAAAAACATTTGATATGCTTTAGTACAGCGAATGAAAATTAGCTCCCAATCAGCAGAGTCAGTCACTATCACATAAAAAATCACGAGACAAGATATATGCCACAAACACCACCTTAGGTCATTCACTATATGCATCAAATTCTATAAAAAAAAAAAAAAGTCGTATACGACCCAAACTAGTACGAACACTTGAGCTCAAATGTCATCAAACAACAAAGTCACATACCTTAATCACAAGTTCGAGCACCTCAAATTGGCATCAGTTGAATTGACCTAAAAAGTTGAATCAATCTAATTGAATAGAGTTATAGAATCAAATCAAAATGAAGATGTGAGAGTTAAGGCAGCAAATTATGTGTGCAACAAATAAGTCTTGACATGTCTAGTGTGCGTGGTGATCAAGTGCGGATACTGGTGTAGTGATGGGCTGATCAAACGAAGGGAGGAGCACGGGGGTGCTACAATGGCCAAAACTCATAGGTGAGGGGAACCCAAAAGTGAGAGCCGGATAGGGAGAGAGCGAAATCAAGAAAGACTGAGAGACAACCGTACCTATGATGACATAAAAGTAATTAAAGCTACACACAATCATGGGTAGAGAAAAAGATAGTGCAGTTAATAGCAAACAGGGAGACGAACGTGAGAGAGACAACAAGGACCAACGTGAGGGAGACGAACGTGAGAGAGACAACAAGGACCAACGTGAGGGAGACGAACGTGAGAGAGACAACAAGGATCAACGTGAGGGAGATGGACAAGGGTTCAAGAGAGGTGGGCTCCTTGGGATGGTGAACTAAATAGGGTGGAGGGTATTTATACTAGAGGGCAGTCAATCTAATACTAAAAAGGAAGGATGAACTAAATAGGGTGGAGGGTATTATTTATACTAAAGTTACTCAATCTATTCCTAAAATTTCTAACGTTTTTACTAAAATATCTAAATTATTTTTCTAAATTTATTCCTAAAATCCCAAAATTATAAATATAATTACTCGGCTTAACCCTACTGAGCTTAGCCCAAAACCCTATTGGGCTAGTGATGATATTTTAACACTTACCATGAGCACTAGTTCTCATTAGTTGCACCATATTGAGCTGACAGCGAAAACTCTCATGTTTGCTAGTATTCAACCCTTTTGTAAACAAGTCTGCCACTTGATCATCTGTCTTGATCTACTGCATCTCGATTTCTTCCTTCAAGACTTTCTCTCTAGTGAAATGGTAGTGTACCTCCACATGCTTTGTTCTAGCATGAAACATCGAATTTTCTACTAGGCGAATCGCAGATTGGTTGTCGCAATGAATTGGTATTGGATAGTCAATTTTCTGGTGTCAATCTTCCATCAAGAGTTTCAGCAATGTACTTTCCTGAGCTGCTCCATTCGCTGCTTTGTACTCTGATTCTCTAATAGACAATGATATTGTTGGTTGTCTTTTCCTACACCAAAAGATTGTTTTCGAACTGAGCTTGAACACATACTCGATACTTGACCTTCGAGTATCGTGATATTGTTTGACATATCTCAAGGTCCGTCGAGCAGCATCTAAAGAAAGCTTCTTCAAACTTCGCATGTACTGACTAATGACTCCAACTTCATTCTCAAATCAATTTGGTTGGTTCATGTAGATCTCTTGGTCCAACTTTTCATGCAAAAAGCATTATTTATATCCATCTTCCATAATTTCCAATCTTTATTTACCCAAGTACTCGAGGAACTTGTACGATAATAATTTTTGCCACTGGACTAAACATTTCATCATAGTCTAGTCCATATTGTTGAGAAACCCCTGGATCTACAATCTGAGTTTTGTATCTCACGATTGATCCATCTCGGGTACACTTTATTTCGTAAGCCCACTTGCAAGAGATGAGTTTGGTATCTCTTGGCCTTGACACTAATTCTCAAGTTTGATTTTGTTCCAGGGCTATAATTTCTTCCTCTCTCACTTTTTGCCCAGCTGAGTTTTGTGATGATTCTTCATATGTCTCCGGCTCATTAACTTCGTCTTCTACTGCGTTGACATACTCTGGATTTGGCTTTAGGATTATTTCTGAAGGTCTGAGTTGTTGAGGTGTCATTTCATTTTCACTAGGTTTGCTTGGTTGAGTCACTTCTTGCTCACCAACACTAGTGTCACTTGAATCTTCAGGCACATCAACACTTAAGAAAATGTGTACAGTTTGCTCCCTGTCTTCTGTGGAATTTCTTCAATTTTCTCTCCCGTCAAAAGAATTTCTTCAATTTGCTCAAGGTTTGGTAATACTTCCTTCTCTGAGGGTCACCCCTCTTCCATTGCACCACTTTGATCGTCATTCATGTGGTTTGAGTATCTTGAATCAATGATCCAATCATTCTCATAATCGATATGGTCTCCCATCATCGCCATGAGTGCTAGCTCATCTTCTTCTATGACATAGAGTACCTCTACATTCCATTCCTCCTCCATCTCCTTTTTGGATGTTGTCACATTGCTTTCAACATAATTTTTCATAGACCCACAATCCCTGGATATGTTGCCCCTTTTCCCGCAATTGTAACAAATGCCTTCAAATCTCTTCTCTTGAGGGTTATTGTTATCGTTTTCCCAAGTTCTCCCTAGTTGTGCAGTTCCTTGGTGACTTCTTCTTTTGTCACCATTGTATCCACGTTTGGTAGACAACCTATTATTACTTCGACTTTCACTTGTGTAGAGTGCTTCTTCCTCACCTTTCAATGTGATGCCTCCTATTTGTTTAGCCTTGACTTCTTGGCTGACTAACAAATTTTCGATCTCTACAAGTGATGGTTGAGTGGGCCATCCTTGTACAACAATAATAAAGCTTCTATATTTTAGTCGCAATCTGTGAATTATAATCCTCTTCATTCGAGATTCTACAATGGTGGACTTCGGATCTAGTTCAGTAATCTCCCGACAGTTCGACTTGACTTTGTGGAAGTACTGAGCAATCATCATGTCACGTTGTGAAATTACAACAACTCATTCTTCAGAAGTTGTAGCCTCGTATCATTCTTCTTTGAGAACAATATCACGAACGTGTCCCATGCTTCTTTCGGTGTCTTGTCATCCCAAATATGCTCAAACATCTCTTCTCCGATTGTGGTCTTCAAGACAAACATTGCGTTGCCTGCTTTGATTCTCCATTTGCGCAAGGCGCCATTAGAATCATCCTTTGGCGGCGTAGTTTCGCACCAGCCAACGATCTCCCAAAGATCATGTCCTTGTAAATAGGACATCATGCATGTTGCCTACATGTTGTAGTTGTGGTTGTTGAGTTTCTTGATTCCTCCAATGATTTGAAAATCACCCATCGTATTGACTATACCTCAGTAATACCAAACAAGCTCTTTCGACACAAGACTTGCAGAGTCACAGACTACTCATGACATAAAAGAAACTCACTCACTACTAATCTCAAGAAATCGTTTCTGATGTGGAAGATCAGACAGAGCTGCAACCACAGAGCATACTAAGAATTCCAAGAGATCAGATAACCTACACTAATCTCGCTATGATACCATGTTAAACGAACACGACTCTCCATAATGGTATGATATTGTTCACTTTGAGCATAAGCTCTCATGGCTTTGCTTTGGGCTTCCCCAAAATGCTTCATACCAATGAAGAGAGTATTTCTTGATTATAAACTCATGATCATTCTCTAAATTAACCAACGTGAGACTTTCATCCAACACCTCCCCTCGAACAAAGTATGCCTCCACTTAATCGAGGCTCGACTCCTTTTCTTTTGAAGTTCTTTGTTCGACATTTGAGGATTCTTTGACATGATTAAAGTTTAGGACATGACTCTGATACCAGATTGTTGAACACAACTGAAAACACTCACACACTTTATTAAGATCAATCGAGAAGAGATTTACAAAACATATGTAGAAACTACTACTTTGTATTGCTTGTGATTTATTGGGATGATGAACTAAATAGGGTGGAAGGTATTTATACTAAATCTTCTATTCCTAAGATTTGTTTCCTAAAATACTTAAATCATTTTCCTAAATTTATTCAATCCCAAAATCATTTTCCTAAATTTATTTCTAAAATCTTAAATCATAAATATATAATTACTCATTAAAGGGTTGGGCTTAACCCTATTGGGCTAGTAATGATATTTTAACACATTGATGGGCTGATCAAACGTAGGGAGGAGCGACGGGGTGCAACAATGGCCAAAACTCATAGGTGGGGGGAACCCAAAAGTGAGAGCCTGATAGAGGGAGCGAAATCAAGAAAGACCGAGAGGCAACTGTACCTACGATGACATAAAAGTAATTAAAGCTACACACAACCATGAAACATGAGAGACACAACAAGGACCAATGTGAGGGAGACGAACGTGAGAGAGACCACAAGGACCAACGTAACAGAGACGGACAAGGGTTCAAAGACGCCAAGGACCAACGTAACGGAGACGGACAAGGGTTCAAGAGAGGTGGGGAGCATCGCGCACGATTGAAACATGTGAAAACAAATAAAAGAAGAAAAAGGATAGTAGAATAAAAAAAAAACTAGTCCTTCCAAGAGAATATAAGTGAATTTACTTTATATAAGATAATATTTATAAAAGGAATAATAAATTAAAAAGAATTATTCTGGACTAGAATACCCCTCCATGAAAAAAAAACATATAGAATCCAACTTTATTCTTAGGTATATAAAATGTCAAAAAGAATTAATTATTCTGGTACCTAGAATTTGAAAAGACAAAAATACCCTTACCCATTTCCACCTCATAAATGTCTACAAAATAGCAAATATCTATAAAAGGTTGATATTAGATTTCATACATTAAATAAGTTATAATAGAGTTTCATTTTTTTTTAATTTTAAAAAATAATATAAAGTTTTAATTAGTCCATATTTTATACCATATTTATTTTTCATTTCATTTTGCATAAATTTCTTTAAAAAATAAAAAATTATTAGTTCGTGAATTAATATAATCTTAATTTATCTAATATAATACTCGTGAATTGATATAAATTTAGACTAAAAATTAAATCATTTATAAATTATTGTTTTAATTTTTTCTTATTTTTAAATTTAAATATATGTTAAAGTCTAAATATGATCAAAATTTACCAAATTATCCAGTGAAAAATTTAGAGTTATATAAATATAAAATTCAAATTTATATATAATAAATAAATTAATTTAGGCGAAGTTATATTTATATTTATTTTAACAAAAAGAAAATAAAATCATTAATATAAAATCGAACTATATTTGTATTTAATTTATAACATTCTTATCCAGTCAGAAACTGCGCACGTGTGTAGAGCCAATTGGCGCGTTTAGTCCCTCGGCGGCGTGCGAATATGACACGTGTGGCCCAATTTCACAACATTTCCGGTTTTTTCTACGCCATTTTGGAGAAAGACTCTCCAGATCGACTTTTTTGCCTCTTTCTACAAAACCTCTGTGGATTTGGATTCTCGTTGATATTTTCTTCCTCCTCCGTCGACGACTATGGCTGAGCAGCTCACCGATGATCAGATCTCCGAGTTCAAGGAGGCCTTCAGCCTCTTCGACAAGGACGGCGATGGTCTCGTTTCTCAGATCTCTTTTCTCTCTCTGCTGTTTTTGTTAATTATCCTTCATTTGATGCGTTTTTCAGCTTTATTTTTCAGATCTGATTGTCTGTTTTGTTGTTTTTGTGGTGTTTTGTGTTTGATTTAGGGTTTAGGTTGAATTCGAGGTTGTTTTGGTAGTGCGATGGATTTTTTTTTAGCCGCTAGTTTGGATGTTTTTGTGAGTTTTGTTTGAGGATTTAGCGTTGTGGATTGGATCTGCTGTGATCTGACTGTTGCGTGTTTGAGCTGTGTTCTCTTTTGCGCTGTTGACTTTATTTGTTTTGTGTTGTTTTTTGGTCATGGAGTTCGGTTTGGAAGGCGATCTTGTAATGAAGTGTTTGAGAGATATGTCTGTGAAATGATTCGGTTTGGTTCGTGGTCGATGATGTTTTGTGCATGCGCAAGTTTTTTCTAGGCAATTAAGATATGTTGTGTGCTGTGCTAATTGGATTTCTGGAATGAGAAAAAGTGCTGTTGCTCATTTTCTTTTGTTTCATAGAGGTTTTACAGCTTGGACTGGAATTTTCCTTGTCAACTCTGACTAGTTGATTTGTTGACGGTTATGATTTTGCCAAATGTGTTGCTGGTGAAACTGTCGCAATCTATATGGATAGTCAAGGTTGGAGTGCACATTTATACCTGCACTTGGTAGGAGAGAAATGCGTATGGTTTACTCTTAGACTGAGTCCAACTATTTGCTGAAAAATGGAAATGGAAATTATACTTTATGGTTTCGTTTGCTTCTATAATAACCTTAGGAATTTCTGGCGAAGATCTATTTCGTGTATTATCTCTGTTTGAGTTCTAAATTGTACAAGTTCGTCATAATGATTTTACTGATCTTTGAGTATCATGTTTTCTTCCTGGTATATGGCTTTTCCCTTTTTTTTGAACTTCGACTGTTTTCGTATGTTTCATGCTTGCCAATCTCTTGAAAACCAATTTCTTTTCTATAAATTAATAAACCATCTGGAATCTTTAGCCTCTTCTCTTGGCTTCTCTTTAGGTCATTTTGATCTGTCTCCACGATTTATGATAATTTGACTTTGGATGCAGGCTGTATCACCACCAAGGAGCTTGGGACTGTGATGAGGTCACTTGGCCAAAATCCAACCGAAGCTGAGCTGCAGGACATGATCAATGAGGTGGATGCTGACGGAAACGGAACCATTGACTTCCCTGAGTTCCTGAATTTGATGGCTCGGAAGATGAAAGACACCGATTCTGAGGAGGAACTGAAGGAAGCCTTCCGTGTGTTTGACAAGGACCAGAATGGTTTCATTTCTGCAGCTGAACTCCGCCACGTGATGACAAATCTTGGTGAGAAATTGACCGACGAAGAGGTCGATGAGATGATTCGTGAGGCTGACGTGGATGGTGATGGCCAGATTAACTACGAGGAATTCGTTAAAATCATGATGGCCAAGTGACAAATGGATCAAACGTGAAAGAAGAGAACCTATAGAGGCTAAGAACCGAGAGAGAGGTTAGCACAACTGTGTTCCATGGCACCTATATACCCAACTGGAACACTTTCTATGTAGGACCCTTCTTCTTCTTCGTGTTACTAGCTTTACTTTGGTTCTTCTGTTATCTTACTCTCTCTGTTTGCATAATTTATGGTACTGTATGCCGGTATTGTTTGCTGTTTCCTTTTTCTTTTTCCTTTTTCAGTAGATTAGATAGTGGTGGAGTCTTCTATTAATATTTGCTATCTTCTTTTTGTGTTTGGGAATATCAGTTCAAGTACATTTCAATGAATCCATTTCTTTTTGCTCATCAACATGAGTCATGAATGTTGTTAATACTTCAATATTTACTGGCTGGGAATTTCTTTCCTCACCTGACTTCTCCTCATGTTATTATAATTTTGCAATTGAGTTGATTTTGTTCCAAATTAAAATTTTCATTTGCAAATCTAACTAAGAAGTCTAAAAACAAAATATATATTGTGAGTGTTTAACATTCCGCCAAGAATAGAATTGTACTCTCCAAGTGGAGTTTTTCACTGAGTTAACTCGTTTTTTTTATTCGGGTTCCTAATCCATGTAGATTTAAGGTGAACATCCATGGTTTAAGTAAATTATATTCGCTACCTATGCTTTTGCACTCTAGGGACGATAAGCATCCTAAGAGTTACCTTTGTTGTTGGTATTCCTTCGTAGATCTCTAGATTACACCTCCTGTTTTCTCCCTTTGTTTGGTATTCCTTCGTAGATCTCTAGATTTCACCTCTATGTTCGCTTTTGGTGCTCCTTTGTAGATCTCTAAATTTCATCTTTACATACAAAATTTCACTCTTATTATTCTGTGATGTCTCACATTGATTGGGGAGCACCCTTCATAAGGGTGTAGAAACCTTCCCAACCTTCCTTTAGTAGATACGTTTTAAAACAAATAGTGTAGAAACCTTCTCTAGTAGATGCGTTTTAAAACTTTCTTGAGGCCTAAATAGGACAATATCTGTTTTCTACACTCAAATTTCACTATAAAAATTTTATTTACACCATCAAACTAAAAAGTATAAAAAAAAATTATTGAATGGCAAGAACAATTCGTGTATATAGACTATCAAGTAAAATGTGATTGCAAATGATGGCGTTTTTATACACCAAAACTCCATCGATTTCTAGCTAACTTTATTAGAAAAAAACAACTAAAAAATGTTAAAATAAAACATAATTGAAGTTTAAGAAGTACTTTATATAATTAAACCAAAATTATTTAACAATCCATCTAAAATCAGGCACCAAATTAATTTGTCAAACGTAGCACACTGAGGAATAGAATGCTAAAACTGAGGCAGACAAATATGCTATCAAAATCTACTACTTTTGATACATTTTGAAAAAGGTAATGAAACTTTTTTGGCCTACAAGTTCTATAAAAACAAAGATTTCTTCACAAATTGAAGAAATATTGATCAGAATAAGAGTTTTTTGTTGTAAGCAAACTTAGGCCAACACAGTTCTATAAAGCAAGATTCCCTCCATGGATGATGGAGCGAGAAGTAGCTCGTGATCCTTTACAAAGTTCAGCCAGAGCGAAAAATGGACGATAACTACCTGTTGAGAGGTTTGAAGAGGACGACAGTGACATACTTTGAATGGAACCTATGAGTAAGTCCCAAGGCAACCACAGACTGAGAAGCCCATCCTTTCTCTATGAAGAGGTGGTTAAGCACAACATGTTGAGGTTTTGAGGACGAAGCTTCGTCGGCGTTCTCCATACCTAGAACTGTGAGGTGCAGCTGTGATGGGACGGCTGCTGGCTCCTTGGCGAAGTCTTCCTCGCCGGGGAATGCCTGGCTGTATGTCGTCTCTGGTGATTGGGGAGCCTCGAACTCGACCACGCTCTGTAGAATATCAGGCACACTATCCTACAGAATGGAAACAACTCCAAAATGAAGAGTGAAGATGAAATGCATAAAATCAGTTTGTCTTTTGCATTGCACTAACTAAAGAAGTAATGCATCTTTCTCTAAACAATGTTGACAAATCTTGGACACTTCTCAATGTGCATTCAGGATTTTATACAGCAAACTATCAGGCGCAGTAGAATATGAGCTCAGATAATAAATACATGCCAGAGATGTGAGAAGGCTACAACCTCCTATCCTATCGTGCGCAAGTGTGCGTATGTAACGGTCTAAACCCACCGCTAGCAGATATTGTTCTCTTTAGGCTTTCCTTTTCGGGCTTCCCCTCAAGGTTTTTAAAACGCGTATACTAGGAAGAAGTTTCCACACCCTTATAAAGGATATTTCGTTCTCCTACCCAACCAATGTGGGATCTCACAATCCACCCCCCTTTGGGGCCCAACTTCCTTGCTGACATTCATTCCCTTCTCCAATCGATGTAGTACCCCAATCCACTCCATTTTGGGCCCAGCATCCTTGCTGGCACACCGCCTCGTGTCTACCCCCTTCGGAGCTTAGCCTCCTTGCTAGCACATCGCCTAGAGTCTAGCTCTGATACCATTTGTAACGGCCCAAGCCCACCGCTAGCAAATACTGCCTCTTTGGATTTTCCCTTTCGGGCTTCCCCTCAAGGTTTTTACAATGCGTCTGCTAGGGAGAGGTTTTCACACTCTTATAAAGGATGTTTCGTTCTCCTCCCCAACCGATGTGGGATCTCACACCATATGTGCGAGTAAATGTATACATATATTTCCCCCCCTTTAAGAGCTCAAATGCTCATTTAGGTTGGGCACATGAACAACTACTTTAGTCCATATTATTTCTCTCCTCTTCCTGTATCTTTTGAATGAACTTCGATAGAACAATCCACTGGAAAAATGTAAACACTCATGACAAGCAAGAAGAACCATGAAATGTCTTCTGTGCAAACAGTATGAATGTGTCTCGTTGCACAAATTTAGAAGAAAGGAAAAGAGAGCCAGAATAATCTATCGTATAGGCACCTTTTCTGCTTTTTCTTATAATTTTCTAATCAAAATGTGAATCTATGAGAGAACGTTATCGAACCGGGTTCCGGAAAGCTCCTACTGAGATGGAAAATTCCCCGATAAAGCTAAAACTTGTACTTCTCCTCCAAAAATGATAAAATTAAGTGCCCCAAAACAATCAACAGGTGCAAGAGTAGTTCTTTGGAGAGTAACACATACATGAATCATGATATGATAACGAAAATACTTTCTGAATCGTATTTGGTACGTCTACAGCTAATAGATAGAGGATCAAGACAGAACTCTCAATTACCTGTGCTAATCACGTTTCTTAAAAATAAAAAAGAAAAGAAAGAACTTGTGATAATCACGTTGGTGTTCAGGAGAAGTGTTCAAAAAAGGAAAAAAGGGCTTTGTTCCAAAAGATTTTGGCATCATTCTGACCAGCCAACAGGTTTGTAAGCACATGCGCTGCTTCACTCCTTTACTCTCTCTTCTTTCTCTCTTAGTGAGAACACTGCCACACTTTTTTTCTTCTTTTCTTTTAGAACTTATAAGGCCTAGGGTTTCTACATAACTTTACAGCCCTGGGGAGTGGAGAGCTATCCTCATTCTTTTCTTTAGTCCATTTCCAGTTTAAGACGATAATATCACTAAACATGTATATTGAACATATGTATAACAGCCCAAGCCTACCACTAGCAGATATTGTCCTCTTTGAGCTTTTCCTTTCATGCTTCAACTCAAGGTTTTTAAAATGCGTCTGCTAGGGAGAGGTTTTCACATCCTTATAAAGAATGCTTCATTCTCCTCCCCAACCTATGTGGGATCTCAGAATATGAGTGAAAAGACCAATAATGGGCTTAAACAATCAACCATTAGCATTTATCACACATTCTTAAGGTTGAAATTATAAACATGAGAAGCAGAGCTAAACTATCGCCTCGCTTCAGATATTTATCCTCCTAACATGGAATCAAGCAAGTATTTTGGCACCTACGTGGTAATTTCCATTTTCACACGACCATAAACGCATAATTTTTCAACACAAATAACGAGTCAACATCAAGTTCATGTCGATTGGATGGTAATGCAGATGGAGGGAAGAATCACACTTACAGAAACATTAAGAAGATTAAAGACATTGCCCATCTCATCAGCTATGAAAGGAAGATCCGGAATATATCTCCGTTGACCATCGACGGTGAACTTGTAATGATATACTCCAGATGGAAGGACCATAAGTATTGAAAAATCTTTACCAGACCTCTGTAGGGTCTTCCTACAAAAGCAATGTTACATTATATGTCATTGTTTATGCAAAATGCAGTAGAACTGCTGTCATGAAGCATGAGGCTCGAAAAAATCATAAACCTGGACGCCCAGTTGTCCCAAGATCCCTCAACAGCAACGCTGCTGCCACCGTAGCTCCATGTAATGATTGTTGGAATTCCTTGCACTGGAGGATTATCTACAGCTTCATGGAGTTCATTCTTCCAGGTTTCATTGAAATGAGTTGGTCCATTACCTCCTAAGGGAGCCACAGGAACCTGCAAGCCTTGTAATACATGCCCACCATCATTTCAAAACCCAGAACCAAGGTTAATCACAAATTCACATGTGAATCGACTCAAAAGCGAGGAAGTCGAACTTACGAACTATTTCAATCTAATCGGGAACTAGAAGTTTAATCACAACTCATCACTTATGAAATCGATGAATGTATTATCAATGAGTTAACCATTAAAGAAGTAACAATCTGCTCCATGAATTGATTACAACAAACAACCAACCAACCCTATTAAATTGATCAATAGTTTGAAGGGGACCAAGATTAAGAGAGAAATCTCAGCTGTTCATATAAAACTATAGTCGATCAGAGTAGGCAAATCCAGTAACAGACATTTCAGCCATTAACCTTCAAAGAACGCAGCACTAAGCAGATGATCCAAAGTGAAAAAACAATAATAACGAACACTCAATATTACTAAACTTATTGGATGTCATTCTTAGTTCAAGCAGTCAACGAAGTGGATCTTGGCTGGAACTTTCCCAGAAATTTCCCGAGAAACACAACTTCCACTGAACAATAAAACGTATTTTCATGAAAACAACATCATTGAATAATTCAAATCCCACGAACAAACAAAAACAACAGTAAGAAAAGCAGAAAGAAGAGACAGATACAAACACAGTACACACAAGGGAGAAAGATTGAACGAAATAGTGACCTGAGGAGCGAACAAGATCGGGGATCGGAACTTCCCAGGGCTATCAGGAGGAGTATTTCCCATCGAATCTGAAGAAATGGCGTTACTCGTTTCACTAGTCACAGAACTGACAATCGCCGGACCTTGTCCATCGCCGTCACCTCTTGCTCCGGCTCCTCCTCCTCCTCCTCCTCCTCCTCCTCCACCACCGCCGCCAGGAGAACTCTCCTCCTTACCATTGGCATTTCCCATCGTCCTAACCCAAACTAGTCGCGAAAATCCACCGGACGGAGGATCGTATCGCAACGGAAAATTAGGCTTCGAAATTACTGAAAAAAAAAGGAGGATCAATCGGATGGAATTTTCGATTTCTCAATCCTTAATTCGGAATTTGTATGGATTTGTTGATTTTGGGAAGAAGAAAACGACAAAGAGAGTTAGAAATAGATATGCCCCACGAGAAGCTCAGCTGCAGGCGAGATGAGAGAGACGACCTTCTCTCTCTAGATTAGATATATGGTGGAAAAGTGGCCCTCGAGTTCCGTTTATTTACGGAAATTGCCACTCTGTATTTGATCCTGACGCCGCTGCCTGAACTTATCTTCACCGCGGGCGAGGGTCTGTCGATAACTACCACATCCACCGCCGACGAAGACAACCGCTTTTGTTGACTTTTTCAAATTCCATTATTTTGGATAATTTTTATTTGTGTTAAATTAATAAACATATTACTTATATTCTTTAATTTTAAAAAAATCTAAATTAATAAAAATATCTTTTAAAAATCTCAAAACTATTTCGTTAATTTTAAATAGAAATGGTTAATATTTTATTTTAAAATATCATTAAATTAAATTTGTAGTAATGTAAGTTTAAAAAGTTTTATTAATTTTCTTCCAATTTTTTAAAATTTTTTTAAATAATTTATTGATAATTCTATCCTTAAAAAACACTTATATAAAAGTTATTACCGTTTATATATAATAAGAAACGAAGTATTAACATCTCATTATTATCTCTATTTTTAACGTTATTTTTAAAAGTTATGAATAATTTTTAATGAAATTTTTTAAGACTAAGGTATTTTTTAAACCCTTTTCAAAGATTTTAATTTTTTTTTTAAAGGGTATTTCTAGATTTTTTTAAAAAAATTCAAATATATTATAGGGCTAAAATGAAATGGTAAAAGGTCGGTAAAAAGGGTTTGGAAAATGCATGCAACTATATACAACACGTCATGTACAAGTAAGATCGGGACATCTATCATGACCATAGACAACACGTCTTAGACATGCACCATGACATCCTCCCCTACTCAATTGGTTGACGTCTTTACCAACCGACTTTGAGAAGCAAGACTAGGACATCGTCATGTGGTCATAGGCAACCGACTTTGGACAATCATGACCGTAACATCGATGTGGACTTGTCAGTATTTTTTAATTTTAAAAATTTCATTAAACCGAAAAAAATTAGTGATGTCATTCCTATTCAATTAACAAAAGTTTTTTTTTTTTTTTTTTTTTTTTTTTTTT
>NW_019272026.1:1124905-1149178 GCF_002738345.1 Cucurbita maxima | reverse complement strand
TTTTTTTTTTAAAAAATTTTTTTTTTTTTTTTTTTTTTTTTTTTGTGGACTCAAAAAAGTATAATAAATGAAATAAAAGGAAAAGAAAAGTGGAGGAGAGACAATATGATGAGGAATTGGCTTCCTACCTAATTCATTTATCAATAATATCATGTAATATCTTTTTCATTATTTAATGTCTCCATCACAATCTTTTTTTTTTTTTAATTTAATAATTTCTTTATATCTTTATACTCGAACTCAATTCTAGTTACGTGCCAGCAAAACTCTTACATGAATGGTCTCCATTCGGCATTAGCAACAGAATAATAGTGACTCGACTCCTAACCACTAACTCTCGACTTTTTGAAGAAATTATGGATATTAACGGAATTCGTTATATATAACTAAATTATATGCTACGAGGGACATAAATTCATATAAAAAATTAAATAAGTTTAATCCATGAACTTTTAAATTTGTACCGTATATAATAAATCTCTTTCAATTTTATATCTAAACGTCTCTTATTTACATATATATATATATATATATTCTAATAATTAATATAATGTTAAAACATAAAATTTAATTATATCCGAGTGTATCAATTAGTCATACCTAATAAAATAATTAGTTTTAAAGTTAAGTAGGCCCGAAACCTATTAGATTTGAGGTTGAAAATGAATCAACGTTGATATTTTTTAAGAAATTATTTGTGCCCCTCCAACCAAACCAAGGATTTATGTATGTTTCATGTATTAAAAAGGATGGTTTAAGGGGCACGTGTCCTTTAAAACATTGTTTTGCACATTAAAGAAGAAGAATGTGATATCTCACATTGGTTGGGGAGGAGAACGATACTGTGGGAAAGCCATAAGGGAAAGCCCAAAAACCTTAAGGGGAAGCCCGAAAGAAAAAGCTCAAAGATGACAGTATCTAGATGAGCACCAGTTCCACTTTGTAACTCTGAAAGACTAGAATGAAGAATTGAAATAGATGATAAAGGAGACAGACAAAAATGAAGGGGTTAGAGACAGACCGCTCAATAAATGAAATGCTTCTGAGACATGCTTCGAGAGGGTTAGCCCCGGCTATCAAGATGGGATAAAAACACCTGTTTACTATTCCAAATGGGAAGATCTCGGGATTGCTTTTTGTTGTATGATTTGATACTTCCCTCAAACAAGGAAGGAGGGCTCGTCGGTCAAAAGCAAAGTAGGCTACCAATACCTTACCTAAAGAGGACAATATCTACTAACAGTGGATCTTGGTCATTGCAAAAAAAGAGAACGAGGAGACAAGAAAGAGTGAAAAATGCAATCTAATAATAAAATAAAATAAAAGAATACATTTTCGACTTACGAAGTCAAGTAAGTATTTCTTTCATTCAACATTCGATACATCAACATAAACATTATTTTATACAACCCGATAAATACTAGAATATAATTTTTGCAATACAGCCGATCTAGTCAACAAAATTACATTTCGATGGTCAACTAATGATTCAACTTTTTAAAACCATATTTTTTAAAATAACAAATATTCAAAAGTATATTCCAAAAGAGAAAATAAAAAAGATGCCATAGAAAAGCTAATAAAAATAATCATAAAAACAAAGACCTTATATAACCTGTGCCTTCTTTTGCTCTTCACCATCAGGATTTCAATCAAAGCTTCCTCAAGCAAATGAGTACACAACTAAAATGGCAAGAAAATCCATGGTGCAAACATGACCATAACATCAAACTAGAAAATGAACATCTAATTTGGCTGTGCTATCGAATCGTTCTTCGCAAGCATATTGAAACGAATCTATTCTCGTTCGATCGTTTGTTTTTTTTACATGTTACATCAAAACCATAATTTGCATTTACACAAGGAATAGTAATGGTTTCGAGTTATTGGGTTCTCTGTCTAACCCTTCTTCCGTTTGAATCGCCACCGTCGGAAAGTTGAGCCCACACGCTCCGGGATTTCGATCCGTTGCCAGAAACCTCCCCACATTGTTGAGCAAGTGTCTTCAGGATCTCCGATTGAAGAGAAGGGTTGTTTTCCTTCAAAAGCTCAAAACCTTTTGATTGCATCACAGCTGCACAAGAATGGTTCAATTTACAAAACCATATGAAAGAACGCAAAGAAACAGCAGAATCTATGATGAATGCTCTTAGAAATGAGTTTGGGTCAACTTTGAAAGGGTAAGAAGTACCTTTAGCTAACTAGTAATCTTTTAAATTCTAATTACACTAAAAAAGGAGAAGTTTTTGATTGGTTCTTTCAAAAGTGCATTTACTCGAAGTACTTTTTCAAAAGTCATCCCAAAACTCACCTTGAGACGAAACATGAGGGTCTTGAGGATAGGAAGGAAATGAGTTATCGTCAACAGACGATGATAAAGGTGATTGGTTCTTTGAAAAGTGCTTTTACTCGAAGTACCTTTCAAAAGTCGTACCAAAACTCACCTTGGCACAAAACATGAGGGTCTCGAGGATAGGAAGGAAATGAGTTATCGTCAACAGACGATGATAAAGGTGATTGGTTTTTTGAAAAGTGCTCTTACTCGAAGTACTTTTCAAAAGTCATCCCAAAACTCACCTTGAGACGAAACATGAGGGTCTCGAGGATAGGAAGAAAATGAGTTATCGTCAGCAGACGATGATAAAGGTGATTGGTTCTTTGAAAAGTGCTTTTACTCGAAGTACTTTTTCAAAATTCATCCCAAAACTCACCTCGACACAAAACATGATGGTCTCGAGGATAGGAAGGAAATGAGTTATCGTCAACAGACGACGATAAAGGTATCCTGATGTAGTCCTTATCAACAAGATCACTGATAGGAAAGTAACAGAAATGGAATATGTTTTAAAAAAGAATTTGTTAAGCCAAAATTTTGAGATAAACTAGACATTTTGAAGCAACAAGTTGCAGAAAAATGCCCAAACTGGATACTCTCAAACTGAAACTACAGTGTTTTATACAAGATCAAGGAAGAGAGTCAACAGTTTATGTTGTTTCAATGTGAGTGAAGTAACAAACGTTGAAATACAATCAAGATCCTCCTAAATGTCAAATGGGTGTTCCATAACTCATTAAAGAGCAATCCACAACAATTCACAAGAGCCCAGAAAAATGAAAGAACATTGCAAATCCCTTGGAGAATCAATATGAAGCAATACTATGGGAGATATGACCGGAGAGAAATCCTAGAATTTTGTATCATAAAGAAAAACAGGGAGAATGTGTCGACCCAAGCGACCAAGATATTAATAGCTTCTCCTAAAGGTCAGAAGTTAAGAAGTTCAAATCCTTGCTCCTGTCCTTGTTTGAACTAAAATAAATAGTAATAAAAGAGGGCATAGTAAAAAATGTTACGTTAAATTATGGTTAAATTACAAATTTAGTCCGTGAACTTGGCAGTTTGTGTCTATTTTATCTTTGAACTTTCTGCATTACAAATTTAGTTGTTGAACTTTCCTCGGTTCTACTAAACATACTAAACATAAAAATGAAAGTTTAATGTTTTATTACGCATAAAAATTTAATTTATATCTAATAGATCAATAATTTTTAAAAAATGTTAAACTCGTCATGGATCTATTAAACCTTATTTAAAGTTTGTCTAATAAATAGACACAAATATTAAAGTTTCGGGACTAAATTTATAATTTAACCTTAAATTCCGGTGCAATTACACCTCCTTTGTAATTAACTCTAACTGGGGTGGCTCTTTTGTAATCCCGAGGGGCTTTATACTTGCATATATCAATGAGTAATAGTTACGGTCTTGAGAAAAATGAAGTATTTCTGGGGTCTCAACATTTTATCATGATCATACTGACTAAATTGAAAAACAAAGTACCTCCGAGGTTCATCGCAGCAAATCTCAGGCAAACTGCTTTCAATTCAGTGGCATGGTGCTCCTCTGCGAAACTTAGTAATTGTGCAACGGACCGTATGCAAAGGCTTTTACAAAGATGAGATTCACACATGAGTCTCAATCTCTCCAAACCATACTTATCCGCTGCCGCTAGCAACTTCGCCATAAAGTTGTCACCCACACAAGATTCAGAAGATGAACTTGACGCTGATACAACCACATCCTCTGCGATGGAATCAGTGTACACAAAGTGTAGCAAAGCCTGAAGAAAATTAAAGCAACTTCAGAATAAAACCTCTAAACATGATGCAGTGATTAATGGCAAAAAACCAATGCAGAAGCAAAGAAACCAGAACCTATAATAAGAGAAAAACAAGTAAAAAGACGAACTAATCATATTTATACCTTGAAAACGTTAGGTTCTAGATCTTTAACAATGATCTCCTCACTTCCCTCAATCATGTTCAAAAAATCAGACCGAAATATGGGTGATCTAGCAGCCAATATCAACCTGTGCGCTTGAAATTTTTCCCCATCAACATTAAAAGTGACATCTGAACCTTCTAAATTTTCAAGCAGTGCACCAAAATGAGCTCCAATATTAGACTCGGGAACAGAAATTGTCTGTGAATGTGGATGTTCTATAGACGAAACCACAACTCCAACAGTACAATTTATTTGCAAGCAATCATCCTTGAGGTAGTCAGAGTTTTCAAGGGTAGATCGTCTAAGAAAACGCTTGTATCCCCTACATTCACAAATCAAAGAAAGGTCAAAGACTAGTGACAGAAGGGAAGAATAATGAATACTCAGGAAGGGCTCTCGTCTTAAAACCCACAATGAAGTTCTTATAATGACAGGACAAACTTTTCATTGAAGTATGAAAAGTCCCAAAAAATAAAGAGGGGAAATAAACCATCGACAAACTCAATGTCAAATAAGCTAGGCAATTATTCTAGCTGGCATAATACACAAACATCTATGACGAAAAAAATTAATGATATCCCCACAATTCAAGAACATGCTCAGCTCTACAAAGACACTTCGATTCCTTTGCAATCAAAATTTTCAGCAGACCACTTCAACTATATTCATCCATTCTGTCCGAGAAAGAGAGACCGTATTCATCCATAAAATTTGAGCTTTACTTTTGTAGACGACGACTTCTCATAGAAACTTCTCTGACCTCTTGTTGGTTCTCTCACAAAAGACCCACTACATATCAAAGCTTCTCTATTGGTATTCTCTTCTAAATTATTCTCCGATAATCCGTTATAGGACATTTGTATGAACGAGGAGATATTTATAACTCCCTCAGTTTGTTTTTCTTGCTTCTTTTCCTCTCATCAGGAGTATTTATGTTCGAACACTTGTTTCTTTTGATTAAATAAATGAAAAGTTTTGTTTCTGTTTTTTTCCTTAAAAAAAAACAAGAAAAAAAAGAAACAAGTAGATGAGAATGCTAAAGAGTTCACCCCTCCAAACATAGAGATAACCTTCTATTTGGAACATTTACAAAGGACTTCCCAACGATTGGATTCCAAGAGTTGCCGGATTTAAGCTAACTCTGAAAGTACTTGAGTGGCCAAACTCCATTCTCATAACGAAACTTCATCTGTTTTGGCTTGGACGACAACATGGTCTTTTTTGATACTAAGACGGCTGACTTAACAAGACCAATGTTTTTTCCAGATGCTCAAAATATTGGTCAGAATTTTACACAGATAATCCATCTTAACCTCCTTTTTCTGAACAAAAAACTAATACATTATCAGCATGTTGATGGTTGGATGATTAAGATGGAGCTTATTTCTACCTAAGGTACAAGAACACCTTCCTAAAATTGTCTATCAAGCAGTCTGCTCACCACATCAACTACCAAGACAAAAACGAAGAAATTCAGGGAGTCTTTGCTCAATACTCTATGTATCCAATTAGACCTTATTTTTCCTCAAAATGGCAAAATGTGAAGTCCTAATCTATAACATCATAGGCTCTTTTAAGATCTATTTTGATGATATCGCCCCCTCTTCTTTAACCATCATCTCATCCTACTTCATCCTTAATGAGGATAAAGATAAATCAAGGTGTTCCCTCAAAATATAACACACCAATCATTTCCTAACTCAAAAAAACAGACCTTCTCAAAAAAATTCTTGCATTTAGCTATCACATAGCACAAGCAAGAAGCAGCAACTATTGATCTATAACTAAAAAACCAAACATTTGTAGCAAGGCCACAATAATGAATAGAGTGGCCCTTTGGCCTTCACAATGTTTCATCTTCACTAATAGACACCCAAAGCCACTTTGTTTACTAAGAAAAGTTCCAATTCTAACATTTCTAGCGCCATAGCCTCCTAACCAAGGTAGGGAATTCCTCTCTTTGAGCAAAACCCATTAGAAATAAAGTCTCGATTGATTTTTCCAAGCTATTTAACAAGAATTTTGAGGGTTATTGACTATCATTCCCTTCAATATTTTATTTTAGTATGGATAAACTGGGTGTTCGGACCAAAGTATAGGTACCATCAACAGTCTGCTATGACATTTATTTGTCCCTATGATATTTGATGTCAAGAAACTTAAGTCTTGAGACATATTAAATACCTTAATTGGGCGGAAATCTTGGTCTACAACTTGCCTCTTTGACACTTGGCCAATCCCTGGGGTTAACAGTTCACTTTTTTAAAAAAAAATGAGACAATTTAGTTGATATTTAAAATTAACAAAAGGGATGTAGTATCCATGTTTACAAAAACAAAAACAAAAACATTCCCAATTTATAGCAGTCCACTAAATTTGAATGAGCTGATAATGAGCCAACCCAAGAAAACACCACTAGAGGCAAGTGGGAGACAGAGAGAAGACAGCAACTCTTACTAATGATAACCAAAAGAAACCCAAACATTTCTTGCACAAACATTAAAGAAATAGAAAATTGGCTTTCCAATAGCCATATTATGAAGCCAATGCTAATTTGAACAAATTGCACTAAACACCAGTACTTCTAAAATTTTCACAAATCAAACTATAGGAAAGGCATGAAATATATATATTGTTTTGTTCCGTTGGAACAACATTATTATTGATTCAAACAGAAGGGTCAAGTTGACTTGAGAGTCGTAAAACATCTTAAAAATGTGACAACTTAGTAAGAATTTAGATTAATAACCATGGGAGAACTAAATCAAAATAACACTGGACAGAGATACTAACATGATTGGTATAGTACACACTCGGCAGGAGGTTCAAGTCCTCCTTCTATTGGTTTCTAATATAGTATATGCTTGGTTAGGTGAAGTAAATTGAAATTCAGAGCTAAAATATTTGTATTGTATTCAAAATGGATAATATTTAGATGAGTAAATTGAAGTACTCATCTTCTATTCTGATACAATAAAAGTTCAAACCGATAGTTTTCAAAATGGATAATACAGTATTTAATGATCAATATAGAAGATAAATATCTGTTAAAGTAATGTTAGTGTCAAACAATAAAATGGCTAAAAGAAATATTGATGACAATGTTGATAGTATCATCATCAGTCCCCCGTTAGACTTGGCCCTGATAACTTAAATTGAGCTAACTTAAATTGAGCAAACTTAAAGCATGCATAATGTCTGCTGTTTTAGGTCATCATAGCATATCAGTATGCACGCCAAAAATATTTGTTTGATCTTGCACTGTGATGTATATTTCATTTCAAAGTGATCAATTAATCTACTGACAAGTTGTATTTCATAAATCACTTCATTGTGAAGCACCTGATTGGCTCATTCAATCATAGGTACCCCCATATTACATTGAGTGGACACCGGAGTTAGATCCGACTTGGCTCAAGCAAACTCTACCATTACACAAAACAATGCAAGCAGCATTTCTACAAGAGTGGAGCCTCAATGATTGGTCTTTTTATATTGCACGGGGAAGGAGACCATATAACTCGCACCATTTATTTGTGCAGCTAAACTTGCATGTTACAATCCGAGAGAAATTCTTAGTCCTTCATTCTTCCTCTACTTATCACAGCCATTTTACAGAGACTTGTTGAGGTGATATTATTGTTCTTTTAAAATGAAGAAGAAAAAAAAAACAAAAAGTAAAATCCTAGTGCCATCGGAGTAGACAGTAACAAAAAAAATGTTGATTGTTGGTCATCACTGTCAATTTCCCACTGACGCTGAGCTTAATCAGATAGATTAGAAAAAATTTGAGCATTCTCCTTCACTGATTGAAAATTTGTACAAGGGCAAACAAGTGGTTATCAATTTTAAGGGATCGAACACAAGGATTCCAATCTTGATACCATGTTCAATCCTCAGTCAACCTAGAAGCTTAAGTAAATTTAAATCCAGAACTTTTTGGTATGAAAAATTATTTATCAATACTAAAACAATCACCAAACGTTTTACATAGAACCTGAAACCTGATGATCTTGCATGATTATGGATACAAAAACAAAATCAAGAACCTGCAGACGCACGATCAAAAGACTACCACAGGTCATACATGCACTGATCGAAACATTCCACATCTACAAACAGCAACCTATTCACGAATCGATCACCTAGTCGATAGAATCACAGTAAACAAGAAACATACCACATACTGCCGCGATACTTGAGAGTATAGGGACCACTCTCGAGTGAGCGCTCAAAATGGCTATGAACCTTATGCTTCCCTTTACCACTCTGATCAACAAGCGTGAGTTCAAACAACGCTCTCACATCGGTACCGTCGCTAGCCAGTGCAATAAATATGGAGACATAGGTGGAATTATCCTCAACATTCTTCCCGTCCGGATAGAAGTAGACGGCCCATTGAAACCCTCCGACGGTAAATTCATCGCTAGCAATGTGCTTGCCTGGTCCCATTCCCTTGGCCAAAGAGTAGCCCTGGATCACGAACTTATGCGAGCCATTGACAGTATGAGTCACCGACCTCGAGCTCGTCGGCGAGGCGGAGGGGCTCTTCTCCGGCGCGGTGTCAATGGGGGTATTGGAATTGGTGTCGGCCATCTGAATTCAGTACGAAACTGTGATTAACAAATTCATGGAAGTGGGGGGAGGATTTGGGGATTGGGATTGGGATTGGAAAATTTCTGCAAATAGATGGAATCTAACGAAGAAAAATTGAAGGAATTTGAAGAAAACGGCTCAGGGTTGCGTACTTTTTGTTGATTGGTTTTGAAAAATGTATCCAAATTTTGCACGGATTTTTTCCCTTCTAAGCACGCCAACTTGCTCAGTCACCGCTATAGCTACAATTTTTTTTTTTTTTTTTTTTTTTTTTTTTTTTTAATAATCACGCCTCAGTAATAAATATATATTTCTTTTGAGTTGCATTTAATTTTTAATTTTTAATTTTTAATTTTTAATTTTTAATTTTTAATCAAGGTATATTAGTAAAAATATCCTTTTATTTTACCTTCTACTTCAAAAATAATTTGAGTTGCATTTAATATTTATTTTTTATAATCAAGGGTATATTAGTAAAAATATCATTTAATTTTTATTTTTTAATTTTTAATTTTTAATCAAGGGTATATTGTAAAAATATCCTTTCAAACATTTTACTTCAAAAAAAAAAAATTAAGTTGCATTTAATATGTAATTTTTAATTTTAATCGAGAGTATATTAATAAAAATATCCTTTTATTTTACTTTAAAAATAATTTGAGTTGCATTTAATTTTTAATCAAAGTATATCAGTAAAAAGATCCTTTCATTTTACCTTTTACCTCAAATATTTTTTTAGTGGCATTTAATTTTTAATTTTTAATCAAGGGTATATTAGTAAAAAGATTCTTTCATTTTACCTTTTACCTCAAATATTTTTTAGTGGCATTTAATTTTTAATTTTTAATCAAGGGTATATTAGTAAAAATATCCTTTCATTTGTCATTTTACATTATTTGAGTTGTATTTACTATTTAATTTTTAATTTTTAATTTTTAATTTTTAATCAAGGGTATATTAGTAAAAATATCCTTTCATTTTACATTTTCCTTCAAAAATAATTTTTTATTTTTTATTTTTAATCTAAGGGTATATTAGTAAAAATATCCTTTCATTTTACATTTTACTTCAAAAATAAAGTTTGAGTACTTAAAATTTCAAAATAAATTCATAAATTCTGAAAATCATTAATATTTTATTTTTAAAATACTTTTAAAAAAAATTAAAAGTATATTAGTAAAATTAAGAACATATTAAAATATTTTTAACTTTTTTTAAAAAACGAAACTGAATTAATGAAACTTTTCAAAGTTAATGAAATAAAAAACTAATTATTTTCTTAACATTTTTTTAACTTTATTTTTTTAGTTTAAATAGTTTAAAGTATTATTAATGTTTAAGAGTATTTTTATTATTTTAAAATTTGTATATACTAAATTTTTATTATTAAGTATTTAATATTTTTATTAATTTATGGATTAAATTTTAAAAATAAAATTCATATCAATTAAAATGTCTTCGCGAAAATAATTTAATTACTTAAAAGTATATATCTTCAAGGTTAAAGTATTTCAATCCTATCCTATGAACGGTTGAACTAAAAATTTTAATTTATCTAACAAATTAATTTAGACGGAATTTTTTTTTTTTTTTTGGATGAATGGACGATAATCATTCGGACAATGTGATATGAACCAAGAGACATCAATCATATAATATGCTTCAATGAAGATGAGAAGAAAATATTGTTGAAATTATCAAAAGATATTTTAATTCATGTCACCGTGAAGAAGAATGAAGTTTCATGTTTTGAATTTAGGGTGGATTACAATTTAGAGAAATTTAGAGTTTCATTAATGTATTTTAAGACTTTTAATTTACTTTAGGTTACAATTTACATAATGATTAATTAAGGTCATTAAACATGAATGTTACAACTCTTGGAATGCCTTTAGTGGTTTCATTTTGAGGCGTCATGTATGTTGTTTTTGCAAGAGACTTGGAAAAGGTAGTAAAAGAAGCATTTGTGCTCTTCTTTAGCCAATGGTTAAGTTTCTTTGCAATTCTATATAGTTTAGGTTGCATGTAGAATCATTCAAGCTCGATGTGATCAATCTTGCTTGTGGAGTGATTCGAATCTCAATCAAGCGTTCTTGTCTTGAGATATTTGATCAACAAGAATCATTCAAGCTAGACATGATCGATCTTGTTTGTGGAGTGATTCGAATCTCAAACAATGTTCTTGTCTTGAGATATTCGATCAACAAGGTAATCTGAATCTTACTCCCCTTGTAGTGGTTCCTTATCTTATCACAATGCCTCGATACAAGCTAAGTCTTGTAGATTCAAATCCTCGTTTACATTCTTGATATTTGAATAAAAATTTGTCGTTTTGACGTACTAAAAAAAATCATGTTTAGTAGCTTTCGATCTACGTTCCCTCAAAGCTAGGGATCACGTAAGTAGTGTGGGTCCTTTGTCTTTCAGCTATGTTATGATATAAAAGATGGCTCGGAAGCTTCCTCTCTTCCAACAAGCAAGACGTTTTTTTTTTATTTCATGCGAGTTTAAATTACGGTAGCTCTAGATGAAAGGAGAATAGGAAAAATCAACATACACATTTGAACTAATAATTAGCGTTTTTGTTCGATGAACATGTTGATAAATATATTGTAATCTTGTTTGCAATATCTTTTACGAATCAAACAATTAATTACCATCATAAGTATAACATGGCGATATTTGACATATACATATTTCTGTAAGGCTAGATTAATAAAAATATCTTTAAACTTTGTATTTTGTTTAATAATATCCTTAAACTTTAAGAAAATTAAAAAAAAAAAAAAAAAAAAAAAACCCTTACCATTAGTTTGGGATGGAAACCGCTAAAATTCTATTTAAAAAAATATCCTTAAACTCTCAAAATAGTTTTAAAAATATCGAGAATATTTAAAAAATATTATTGAGTTATCAAAATTTTGTTTTTTTTAAATGTAAATTAGCTTTATTTTAACATTTTATGGATATTTTTTAAAATATAATATAATTGGTATGTTTATGCAATTATTAAAATTTATTACCAACTAAACTTAAAATAATTTAAGTATAGTTAAAATTATTTTAATAATATAATTTAATAAAAATTAAATAGTCAATAATCTAAAATTATCTAACATTAAACTATTGAAAATATTTTATATAATCTAAAATTAAACTATGCATTAAAATAGTTGATTTTCAGCTATTTTTATTTAAATTTTTTATAATATTATTAAAATTTTAAACTAATAATTTAAGGATATTTTTGAAAGAAATAGTGTTAGGAATCACCCTCTACCGTGGTATGATATTGTACACTTTGAGCATAAGCTCTCGACTTCCCAAAAGGAGTTATACGAATGTAGTTGTCAGTTTTTTCCTACCAATAGTTATATATTGTGAGACGTTGTTGCTACTGTCTTGCTTGCATATATAACATCTCTTTCAAAATCTCTCTTTCGAAAATCTCTCTTTGCCCTCGTTTTCTTGATCCTTATTCTTAAACTGAGGCCAGAGGCTCGAGCATACGTCGCTTGGCTATAGGTGACGTAAGAACGAATTGACTTAGCTCACTTGTCGTTGGAAAGTGAGTACCGCACAATCGCAAGTCTACTATCATCAAGAGTGCGATTGTGACAAGTGGTATCCTAGGATCTTCTACTAAATTAACTAAAGGTCGTCAATAGGACATAATTTTACTTTCTTTAAATCAAAAAAGTTAAAATTTACCTAAAATTTACTGTATTATACGAGCAAACGGGGTAATTTTGATGGGGTAATTTCTCGACAACCATGGCCACTCTTGGATATGCTGAAGAGTCGAGTCAGCCCTGCCTCAATTTCGTCACCCTCTCTCCCTCCAATCCTATAAAATGATTTCTTCTCTCTTTCTCTCAGACACCTGTTTATCTGATTCAACACTCTTCCAATGGCGGATTTCTCTTGTTGTGTCAAGTCCACCGCCATGATTTCCCCTGATGAAGCTCTCAGAATTGTGCTGGAAGTCGCTCAACGCCTCCCGCCCGTTGGCGTCTCTCTTCACGATGCTTTTGGTAAGGTCTTGGCTCAAGACATTCGCGCTCCTGACCCTTTGCCTCCATATCCAGCTTCCATTAAGGTAGTTCCACTATCGAGTGAGCTCAATTTTTGTTCATCTGGACTTGAGTTTTTATGTTAGGTTCAGGATCGGTCGTTTTCTTAGTTGACCTGAAGAAAATTTGATTGCTACTTGTGGAGCCGATGGACTTGTTTGTGGTTTTTACTTGTTCTTTGGTTTTTGATTGGAGAAATGAAATGATGTCGGATTGCTTGGTTGAAGTGGAAGAGAACGTTCTTGCTTCCAGTGGAGATGATAGATTATGTTTCAGTGGATTTTCTTTTTGCTTTGTTTTCTGATTGGAAGACATTATGTTGTTTTAATGTATGCTTTGCGAAATTCTTTTGAAGTGTGATGGCTTCATGGCACTTTGGAATCTTTCTTGTAGGATGGTTATGCAGTGGTTGCTTCAGATGGGCCTGGGGATTATCCGGTGATCACAGAATCTAGAGCTGGAAATGATGGAGTTGGTGTGACAGTTACTCCGGGAACCGTTGCCTATGTAACCACTGGAGGTGCTTTTCTGATCAATTTTGAATCATAAACAAGTTTCCATTTTGTAGTTAGCATGTGCTTAAAGAGGATTTAGTGCTGAGAACATTAATTTTGTCGTTAGACTACATTACATATGTGCTCAAGTGATTAAGTAGTGTAGTTAATCAGCATTTCTTGCTGAAAATTTCGAAAGGAGTTCTTGTTGATGTACTGATAGTATCCTTTTTTGAGAAGAGAAACAATTTCATTGAGAGATGAAATAGGTGGGGTTAAAACTCTTGACACCTTAGGCGATTACGAGAAAAATCTCCCATTTTAAATCAAAGACGAGAGGCTAGTCTGAGAAATGATGTTTACATTTACACCAATGCATAGCATGAAAAAGAACATAATCCAAAAAAATAGTAAAAGGTTGAGAAGGTATCCCTGAAAATTCAAGCATTCTGTTCATCCCAAAGATACTAGAGGAAAACCCTAATGACAGCCAACTATACAACCTTCTTGGCACCTTGAAAGGAATGTCCCACAAAAATAGTGGCCAACTGAAATTGTCTACAACTGAAAAGTAATTACTCACCTTTAATTGTCTACAACTGAAAAGTCTTTTTGTAATCCTTTGGAAGGTCACGTGTATTTCTTTTCTTCAGTGATTTTTTTTTCTTATGAAAGACACTTTTAATCCACGATAATGATTATAAATGTGACGGAATAACAAACAAAATGGACTATTACCAATTCTATGAATGGTCAAACAAAGTTTGATCTTTTGGCCTTGATTTGAACAATGAGGCAAGGATATTTTTTTTCCTGATAAAGAAAGGAATATATTTTGCTGAAAATATCATACAAAAGGGGAGACGAGATATCTCCGCAAAGCCAAAGGCTACAATAAAATAGACCCCAAATTGGCAACAATATGAACAAGATCATAATTACAAAAAGATTTAGAGAGGAACGCCAAATGGAGGCAAAGAGTTTAGTGGATACCATAATTTGTTGAGGCCGCACTCGTTCTCTTTGAAGACCATTTGGTTTCTCTCATACCATAGCTTCCGTAGAGACGCCATAATGGTGTACCACAAAATTCTAGCCTTGGTCTTATAGGGAGTTCCAAAAATCATCTAGAAAATGACCTCATCATCTCTATTAGGGAATGCCAATTAAAACCAAACAACATCAAAATCTATGCCCAAATTGATCTAGACAAAAGCAAGAAAAGAAAAGGTGCTGTTGGTTTTCCCCATTCAGTCGACACATAACATGCCAGCTTGGGGGATAGGGAGCAGTTCTGGAACAATGAGGTAAGGGTTTGATCCGAAGTATTCAAGGACATCATGACGAGACTTAGAGTGAAGAGCAAATTTGGTAAGGCTGTAGCCCCACAAAGCCTGATTTTCTTATGTGGATAGCAGCTTAACAGCCTAAATACCTCTCACGAAGTGTAGAGAAGAAATTCACAGCTTTTATAGTCTCCCAAAATCTGCCCCGTGGGTTTCAAAAATGATGGGAACCCTAACCATCTCTTATCCACTGCATTGTTGCCTTGCAAAGGTGGAATTTTATCTGCGAACCATTTGAGTTTGTGGTACCCTTTAAGGTGGAAGATGGCCTTTCTAAATGTTTGTCCGGCTGTTGGTTTAAGGATAAAACCAGGTTTCTTTTGTTGAATGTGGTTTGGGCCCTCCAGCTTCTATGGAAAGAAAGAAACTCTAGAATATCTTTACATTAGTATGAATCTTTTGTTAATTTTTGTGACTGTGTATGGTGTATAACCTTAAATTTGAGTGTCCTTCACAAATCTTTTGTAATGCTCCTATCATTCTTATCAATCTAGGTTGAAGGCCTTTGGTTTAACTTCTTTTTTGGTGTAGGACCATCTTATCTTTATGGCCTTCAGGTTGTTTTTTGAGACTTGGAGTAATGAAACCAAATCTATAGTTGTGTATTATTTTTTTCAATTTAAATCCAGATCGTTCATATAAAAAGTTAAAAAAGAGAACGGTTATTGTGCTATTCAACTGTTTTCTTCTCTTTTCTTACTGTCTTGATTTTTTCCATTCTGAAATATCGATTCATTCTTCTTGTTACATTTTTAAGGACCAATACCTGATGGTGCTGATGCGGTAGTTCAAGTTGAGGACACAGAAAAAATTGACTCCAAGCATGTTAAAATAATGGTGAAAGCCAGGAAGGGTGCTGATATCCGCCCAGTGGTATTAATTCATTACTTTCTTTTTAAAGAAAATAAAAACTTTATGTCCTTCAAAGGTTCTATTGCAATGACAATTATTTATGAGGAAATGAACAATTTTCTTGAGAGAATTTCAACACAAATAATTCAAACGGACAAGAATTATACCAAAGTGTTAAGCACAAAGAGGAACAAAGAAAAATTGTAATAATGAATGCAATTTTTTTAGATGTGAAAGAACTACCATTAACAACTAAAGAATTCATTAGAATGGAAGTCATGTTGTGGTGGTCTTTTTGGCAATAGGCTAGAGGAGTTGAGGTCTTCTTGGTCACCCTTTCTTCACCTTCTTGTAAAATAGCTCCTCTTCAGTCTTCAGTAGATACTGATTGGTAAGCTTTTTCAAAGCTCCCTCGGTTATCTTTCCATATTATTTTTCACTTTCAACTTTTTATTGAAAAGCAGTGCTTCGTTTTCAACATTCTATTGATAATTGCATAAACTTTCAACACCAGACTTATTATGAAAAGGAAATGAGTTTCTCTTCCATCTCAGTTAAAGGGTGGAAATATCCTCCATTATCATTTTCAGTGGAGGCTAAATCTTTTAGTATGGCTTTTGATGGAGATAAATTGGAGGAAAAGCTTGTATAGAGAAAAGGAACTGTTTTTTCTCTGTTTTATGTGGTTTTTTAGTTCTAACTCGGAGGTTGTTTGAGGAGTATACAGCTAGAGCAAAGGGGTACCGAATTCATTAGACAATTCCAGATTGACGACCATCATTTATGGATGAAGTCTTTAACTTGCGTGGATATGTCCTTGAAATTATGTAAATTAAAACCTCAACTTTTTCATTGGTATCACCATTTTACTCCATTGAAGCCTGTATGCAGTTTTCTCCTAAGAAGAGGTAGGGAGAAGGAAAGAAATTGAGGAGGGAGACCTAGTTATGTATCATCTACTTGAAGAAAGGTTCTTTGATGGGGACCTATCAAAAACTAAAGGAAAATAAGATTGACCTTTGCGAAATATTGAAGGAGATTGGATTGAATGCTTGTTTAATTGACTTGCCTCATCTACGTATATCTAACACATACAAAGTACCTCTTTTTGACAAAAAATTTTCTTTCCAGCGGAATTCCAGATTTCCACCTAAACTTCGGCAGTAAGGTTAAGAATCTGGTTAATAGCTATGGATCCAACTCAACTATTGATTGAATTGTAAATTTATTAACCCAAATAATCTTCAGTTAGTTGATGGATCCAAACTCTTGGGATATATGCCCTACGGTATTTGGTTTAGGTTAGTTTGATTTATTTTGAACTCTCTCTCTCTTTTTTTTTTTTTTCTTTTTTTCTTTTTTTTTTATTTAGTTGAGAAAAGAAATGTGAAACTACTTTAGGATATATTCATATATTTTCGTACATTGAATAAAAAATAAAGTTCAATGTCATCTTTTATGTGATGAAAGATTAAACTTCAAGTATTTGAGGCAATTATTGTTTGAGAATTACTGGAGAGTAAAATAATCTCAATAAGTGGAATGAAATTAAAAAAATTAATGCACGTGTAATTTTATTATCCTAATGCAAACAAACTATTTTTATCTCTAAACTTGGGTTAGTTTGGTTCACCCAACCCAACCCAAATGATTGTAGGGCTAAAGTTACCAACATGGACTGCATTGTTATTCTTGGTAATCAAAATAAATGTTCGCTTAATGCAAGGCTGCTCACCCAATTCAAGTTGGAAATTATTTGCAAGCATTTCTTAAGAAGAAAAATATAAAAGTACTTCAACCCGATTCTACACCTTTTTTTCACCTATAATGGTTATCATGTGACTGGATCTTTAGGAGGCCAGTGAACAGATGTCAGCAAACTTCTAAACACAGTTGGGTTCATGTAGTCAACATTTTTTTTTTTTTTGGCTATGGTATATTGGTTGTTGAACATTGAAGAATTATGTTTGATTTAAGTCAACATGTCATTTGGCCATATTTTTGGATATGAATTTCTGTTCTGGTTAAAATCTTATATAGTTGAGAACTGTGTTCCATAAGGACTCAAAGTTGAAGCTTTGGTGCAATTTATTCAGTATGGGAGATTTGTTTTGTTTTTTCCCCCATTTTTCCACTTTTGATTAGGCATGAGGCTTTACTGTAGCAAATATCTTTACTAAAAAGTGATTTTTTTTATTCATGTCCTGTGGACATTGTTTATGTATTGCTAGACCTGGTTATTAGACTTGTGTTTCTTCTATCACCTGTACTTGAAAAGCTCATGATACTGCTTTCCCAGGGTTGCGATATCGAGAAGGATGCTCTTGTTTTAAAAACTGGTGATAAAATAGGTGCTTCAGAAATTGGCCTGCTTGCTACTATGGGTGTCATGACAGTGAAGGTATTATAGTTCCAGATATATTTTGTTTTTAGTCATATGTTCTCTCATCCATCTCCTTTATGACTTAATTTTAATGTTGTATAATAGGTATATCCTACGCCTGTAGTTGCCGTTCTTTCTACAGGGGATGAGCTTGTAGAGCCCCAGACTGGATGTCTGGGTCGTGGGCAGGTATTATGGAACATTGCTTCCCTTTGACCTCCTGTATATTTAGCAATTATGTATGTCTAAGCCTTCATACTAGCCTTGTTATTTTTTCAAGAGAGAAGTTTTACCTGATAAAAAAATTCTTTAATGTGCATAGTGAGGTATTTAGTCATATATTCTTTCTACTCATTAATATGTAAATTTATGTTATTTTGTTGTACAAAATTTTTGTTTGACAAAATAAGTTGTGTAGATTAGGGATTCAAACCGTGCTATGTTACTTGCTGCTGCTGTTCAACACCAATGCAAAGTTATCGACCTTGGTATTGCTAGAGATGATGAAAGTGAGCTTGAGAAGATCTTGGAAAATGCCTTTTCTGCTGGAGCTAACATCCTTCTAACTTCGGGCGGTGTTTCAATGGGAGATAGGGATTATGTCAAGCCATTACTTTCGAAGAAAGGGATTGTATATTTTAATGCGGTATGTAGATGGTTGTTGAAATGCTTTCACTCAGTTGTCCCATTCTTTGTAGTTTTGGTCATGGAATTGAAAATGTTTTTTCAGGTCTTCATGAGGCCTGGGAAACCTGTGACTTTTGCAGAGATAAAACCAGATAAAACAAAAACGAAGGATTTGAATCAGATTCTTGCATTTGGGTTGCCTGGAAATCCTGTGAGCTCTTTAGTTTGTTTCCAACTATTTGTAGTCCCCGCCATCCGCCAGCTTGGTGGTTGGGAAAACCCTCATCTTCTAAGGTACCTGAAAAATCCAACTGTTCTCCTTTTTTTTAATCATCCCCCTTCCTATTTCTTTAATATGTTATACTTGATTACCTGTTTTTGGCTATAAAATGCAGAGTGCGAGTACGTCTTTCAGAGCCACTAAAGTCAGATCCTTTTCGACCACTGTTTCATTGTGCAATTGTCAAGTGGAAAGATAATGATGGGTCTGGAAACCCTGGGTAAGTTGGGGTAGATCTGATTCATTGGCCTTCACTCAGTAGGATCCCTTGTCTCGTAAGATAACACGAGCTTGCAACTTATCACTCTCTGTTGCATCTCAACTTTCTCGAATATCCTTTATATGTTATTCATTTGAAATAACTGTTGTTTGGATCAGCTTCTCTGCTGAGAGTACTGGTCAACAGGTGAGCAGCAGACTTTTGAATTTGAAATCTGCCAATGCTTTGTTGGAATTGCCACCAACAGGAAATATTATAGCTGCTGGAAATTCTGTATCAGCTATTGTTATTTCTGATATAAGCTGTATTGCTGGTTGTGCCAACTCCTTATCATCTGATTCAACCGTTTCTCCAAAAATTAATAAACCCAAAGAAATTAGCACCAGTCAGGCTCAAGATATCGGGTCTAAAGTAGCTATTCTTACGGTGAGTGATACTGTTGCATCCGGGGCTGGTCCTGATCGAAGGTATGCATTTAACAATCATTTTCCCTCCTTGTTGTGTATGTTTTTTGTTCTAGAGATTTATATTGGTTTGTTTGCTAGTAGGATTAGGGGTTTCTTGAGTTCTTTTTTGGTTGCACCTTGGATGGTAGAGATGGTGATGTCGAGCAAGACGGTCGAGATTGTCTTGTTCTTAAAAGTCTTGTAGCTCATTTCAATCCAAAGAGCCTACCAGAAAGCATGCCTCTAAACTAAGTCACATAGACACAGACGTGACTGATGTCAATTTCTAAAATCTAAGACTCGGGCACGTTGGGGATACGTCATTTTTTAGGATATATATAAGTTCAATATAAAAATCTAAACATGTTCCAATAAAAGGCCTCAGCGTTGGTGGCAAACAAGGTTAGCAGTGGTGGCTGCTGCTATTTCCTTTCTCTTCCTCGTGAATTGCATATAGAAGGGAGGGTAGTTATTTATCATCTATTGTTATTATTTAGCTTTTAATGTCTTTTTCATGTTTTTTTTGTTAAGAAATTATACTTTGGCATGTTGGATATGTGTCCGACACTTGTCCTTGTCCGACATGTGTCTAACATGAATACTCTGCTTAAAATAGAGTGTCCATGCTTAATAGCCTCAAAGGAACCTAGATTTATTAAGGAGCACCAACTAAAAATAACCTATATTTCCTATGTAGAAGGCCCATGAAATCAACAATATTATCTTAGTTCTTCTATCAACGAAGTCTTTTTTAAGATAGAAGAGCGACTGATCAATATTTGTGTTCCTCGATCAATTCTCTATATCATCGATCTGCAATGATGTTAAGGTCTTCTGATAATAGGTATCATGTAATTCTTTGACATAGGAAGTTGGTGAGAATGTGTGGTTTTTCTTAGGAAATCCAATATCTTATGATATGCATCTGGATACACCTCTTTGAATGTTTGTTTCTTAGAGGCCACTATATTGATGCTAAATAAAAATGAGCGAAGCTGGTATTGTATTTTTCCCTGTTGAAGAGGAAAGTGGAAAATATTGAATGCTTTGCAACAAGTTTTATGAAATAATTTGGGATTTCAAGTCTTGGACAAACAGATTACCATATTCTTATACTTGAAACTTTTACCTCTTGTTTCATTAGATTTTATCAAATAGAGAGCAACCCTTGAAATAATAAATGTTTTGCACAATAAATCTGGTAAAGCACGAAGGATCTTTCTAATATCCTTGCATACTAAGAGAAATATCGAGAATATTATTAGGATATCTTCCACAGTGGATTGTGGGTGTGAGAGAGCGCAAAAGGGCACACACACTTCTACAGCGTCCTCCACATTGCTGTCTGCTACCCTTCACTTTCTTTGCGGACCGAAAGATCGAACTGCAAAGGTCTTCCCACCACGCGAAGTTCAAACCCTACCAGAGAGATAGAAGTTAATCGAAAACTGGTCTCAAATCTCTTTACAATCTAAGGTGAAAGTGGGAAAAAGACGATGAAACCTTTTTTTCTTTCTTTGTCAGGCGACTTGTTAGGAGTAGGGCCTTTCTTACTCCGTTAAAACTAGTGCTTCAGAAATACATTGACTCCATCCCAGCATAAAAACCCAAAACTGGGCCGTGATACCCTAGATATCAACATGCACACACCTCGGTGATACTATCATATAGAAATTTCTCTGGTCTGTCAAGAAATACTACTATTATTATTATATGAAAAGTTAACATAATGTATGAGTGAAGCTCACTTGACTCCCCTTGTGTTTTTCACCATTGTCATGAAGGCTTGACAAAAGGTTTCTTTGTTTTCTATAGTGGACCAAGGGCTGTTTCTATTGTCCAAGCCTCATCAGAAAAACTCGGAGGGGTCAGTATTGTTGCAACAGCTATTGTCTCTGACGATGTCAGCAAAATTCAAGATGTTCTTGTGAAATGGTGTGACATTGACAAAGTGGATCTTATTCTCACACTCGGTAATATTTCGCGAAATGTTTTTATCCAGTTCCCTTTATTTCTCTTTTTGTTAAATTTAATCTCCGTCTAGGTGGAACTGGATTTTCCCCAAGAGACGTGACGCCTGAAGCAACCAAACCATTATTGCATAAAGAAACCCCTGGTCTACTATATGTTATGATGCAAGAGAGCCTTAAGGTCAATATTCGGAAGTCTGCTGCATATTGTTCTTTAATTGTTCTGCTATCATAGTTCTATGCTGCACAGTAATTTTGATTGCTCTTAAGCTAATCGTGAACGTTTCGTGATAGGTAACGCCATTTGCTGTGCTCTCACGTTCTGCAGCTGGGATTAGAGGATCGACCCTGGTAATGCCAACAGTTTTCTTTTCATATTTTTGTTTAGCTCTTTTTAGGAGGAAATAGCCTTGAGGAGATGCTGAAACTTTTCATTGAACCAGCATTAAGTAGTGTAGAAAGTATAGAATCATATTTACATAAAAGAGAAGAAAGATAAGACCAATATAAGTAGAGAAAATCCTTAAAATCTTATTTTTCGAATATCTTTATTTTTTTCTGTAACGGCCCAAACCCACTGCTAGCAAATATTGTCATCGTTGGATGTACTAGGAAAATGTTACCATACCCTTATAAAAAATATTTTGTTCCCCTCTCCCACCGATGTGGGATCTAACAATAGATCAATTAATTTTTAAAATTTTTAAAATTTCCATGGATCATTTAGAAGGGTAGGACATACTAGGCACTAAATTAAAAGTTTAGGGACATTAAACACGTTTGAAGATTCATGCACCAAATAGACACAAACCTCAAAGTTTAGCGGTAAACTTGTAATTTACCTAACCAACCGTAATTTGAGACCTCGTTGTTCTTTTTATTTCACCTAGTGATTATCTCGGTCAGTCTAGTTCCTATAGAATCTATCACTGAAATACCCTACTGGGGGATAGGGCTAAGCGGAACGAAAAGGGTTTTCCATGAGATGAGAAATTCAAACTATTAGCCCCACACGAGGTTTGTGAATAAGTGATTGTTTGATAACGAACAAAGAATGCTTGTCTTTCTGCTAAACAGGATGTATTGAACTCATAATTCATTAGATACTTTTTATGAATGTCAACTATCATAAGTAAATTACTCCTCGTTGTTTAATCGAGTACTCTAGATCATCAACATGCCCGGAAATCCAAACGCTGCAGCGGAGTGCATGGAGGCGTTACTGCCAAGCCTTAAACATGCATTGAAGCAAATAAAAGGGGACAAGAGAGAGAAACATCCTCGTCATGTTCCTCATGCTGAAGCAACACCAACCAACATTTGGGAGCAGAGTTATAAGGTGGCTTCTGAAGGTGTAAGTGAAACTGGGTGCTCTTGTTCTCATTAAAAAATGCAATGTTCTGCTATGTTAATCACTGAAACTTGCAAGTTTTTGTCCAATAATCTATCGTATATTTTCAACCGTTCATCATGAAGATGGCCCTTTAGAATGTCTCTGTAGATTCATCTCAACCTTCAGATGTTTGGATGCTTATTTAAGAGTCTTTTGTTTCAACTAGTGTCATTACAAAAGTTTAATATGTGATTTAGAGTGTTTAATAAGTTATTAGATTGTTAAGCATGTGTTTATTTAGTTCCTAAATTTTTGAATTTTGTTTTAAAAATTCATATATGTACTAGGCCTAGAATGGTAAGTGTCGAGTCCTATTAGACATAAAATTTAATTTTATGTCTAATAGATAAGTTAATTCTATATATATATATATATACACGTGCGCAATATTAAAAGTTTAAGAACATAAAATTCAAAATTCATAGATTTATTACACTTTAAAGTTCACAAAAACTTCCAAGTTTAATGTTCAAATTTATAATTTAGTATTTTTTAGTTCAACAATAGGTGGGGTGAGAGGATTCGGACATCTGACTTCTTAGTTAATGATATGTGTCTTTGTTATGTATTATTATCAGCCTTATATTAATATTATTTAAGTTGTCTTGTCTTTGTAAAAGCTATAATAATTTAATTTTAAAAAAGTCGCATATCTTTTGGAGTCGGTGAAGTCTATTCACGAAACTAGACGAAACTTTAACGTTATTATATTACATTGCATTATTTAATAAAGTTTGATACTTTGTCAATATCTAAACCATGGTGAAAAGAATTCTCAATTTTGAACTTCGTCTAAAAATACTCATAAATTTTTGTTAAATTTTTTTTTCTTCAGAATACCATTATTGTCAATTTAAACTTTAAAAATAGTATTAACACCCAACTTTTATATATATATATATATATATAAGGATTAAAAAATGTTCTTATCATCTATAATATGGACAGAAACCGTCCGACATTTCATAGATCATCTCCAAACGTTTTAATATTATTTTTTATCGGCTATAAGAGTACTTTTTAAAAAAGTTTAAGAGTATTTTGGAAACACTTTTGCAAGTTAAAGTGTATTTTTAAAATTCGGTTGAAAGTTAAAGGATATTTTCGAAATAAATATTAACGGTTTCCATCCATGCTAATAGTAATTATATATATATATACACTTTTGTAGAAGCTAAAAGAGTAATTTTAGACAAAAATATAAACGTTGATAGATATCTTTATTAATTTAATCTAAAATCGTTCTTTAAAAGTAAAATATATATATATATATATATATATATATATATATATATATATATATATATA
>NW_019272026.1:1091630-1124629 GCF_002738345.1 Cucurbita maxima | reverse complement strand
GAAAAAAGAAAAAAAAGTTGGTGAATTGGCAAAAAAAAAAAAAAAAAAAAAAAAAAAAAAAAACTTGTAGGAAGTATAAATGAATAAATAAACAAAAATAACTAATAATGGATAAATAAGTTTAAGTATTTTATTTATAAAATTTAAATTATACCATATTCATCTAATATTAAAAAAAAAAAATCAAAATCTAACTTCAACATAGGCCAAGCATGGTTTGTTACTTCTCGCTCCTAAGATTTTTATTCCCCACTGATTCTTCCATCATGTTTTGTCTTCACTCACATGAGTTATATGAAAATTCACTTAAACTACATAGAGTTGCAAATAAACTTAACCATGGGCTAAAGGAAGAGCACAAATACTTCTTTTACTATATTTTTCAAGTCTCTTACAAAAACATCATACATGACTTTATATAGCCTCAAAATGAAACATTCCAAGAGTTGTAACATCCATGCTTAATGGCTTTAATTAACCATTATGTAAATTGTAACGTGAAGTAAATTAAAAGTCTTAAAATACATTAATGAAACTCTAAATTTCTCTAAATTGTAATCCACTCTAAATTCAAAACATGAAACTTCATTCTTTTTCAATGTGGCATGAATTGAAATATCTTTTGATAATTTTAACAATATTTTTTTCTCATCTTCATTGAAACATATTGTATGATTGATGTCTCTTGGTTCATATCAATTAGTCATCCACGCAAAATTGTTCCAAGTAAAACATATTTAACTATGAAATTCTTATAATTGAGCTACCGAAAAGGAAGGTGCATCTTATTGCTATAATAAGTATCAATTTCTAATTCTTTTACGTATTTCTTAGTCATTATAGTCTTAGGATTGACAGTTCATTCATATACTTCATATTTATCTGAGTGGTGTAAAATTTTCAGATAAAAATTAATTCGTTTAGTCAATTACTCAAATTTTGATTTATCATATCCATGTTTTTTTCTCCATTTAAAAAACCAAACAAATGGCGAAAAGACAAAAATGCCCCGTCATGATGGAGTACTATTAATTTACTGTTAATTTTTATAATAAAGATAAAATAATATATATAAATCAAAATAAATGTAAAGAGTTATTATTTTTTTCGATGGGATTCTTTTTATCTTACGTCCCCATGTTCTTCCCGTGTGACAATTGTATAATTTTCTGGGAATGAAATTTATTGTTCTTTTAAATAATTTCAAACTAAGCTTAATAAATAGGTTAATCCTTAAAATTAGTTTTAAATTTATTGTTAATTTACATATATATATATATATATATATATTATTTAATTGCATTATTACTTTTAGAATTTAAATAAAAATGAACTTACTGTAATTAATCTCATTCTAAATTTATTTTTTAAAGTTTTGGTGACGGTTGGTCGAGGTGGAAAAACATTAGCTGCACAGTCATGGAAGGAGTCATCGTAGGACGTCAATCACTTATAAGTTTTTATAATGTAATTTTTAAAAAATTATATCGGAGAAGAATGGAAAATATTAATTTAAATATTTGAAAAGAAATAAATAGATTTTTTTTAATTATTAAAATAAAAATTTGAATAAATAATTGCGTATTCATTATTTAATAAGATTTATTTTTGTTGATTTTTGTAGTTAAATTAATAAAAATACTAATAAATTTTGTACGAGTCTAAAAAAATATTCATAAAACTCTCAAAAGTCTCTAATTTAAAATTTTTAAAATATATAAAAAAAATACTATTTGTTTTTTTAGGGAAACCGTTAGTATTTAATTTAAAAAACATTGTTAAATTTCTAAAATATTTAAAAAATATCGTTAAAATTTAAAAAGTTTCATTAATACACTAGGATTAAAAAAATTTAAATAACCTTTAATTTTTTTAAAAAAGTTTGCAAAATCTGTAACATTTTAAAAGCAGAATCAACATCATTTATCATTATATTACTGTTAATATATTTACGAAAACAGTATATCAACACTTCATAGATTATCTCAAAACTTTTGGAGAGTAATTTTAAAAGTTCAGGAATATTTTTGAAACATGGTATCACAGTGTATTTTTATTTTTATTTTAAAAATTAAAAATATTTTTGAAAATTTTTTAACGTATTTTTGAAGTTTTTTTAAACAATTAAAAAAATTAATAAAAAATACATATCAAAGTTAAACAAATATTTTAAAAATAAGTATTAATGGTATTTTTTAAAAGTTTAAAAGAATATTTTTATTAATTAAAATGCACCAACACACCATCAACGAAATAAAATTTCCAAAATATAGAGATTATTTCATTAATTATTTATTTTAATTTATTATTAGAACATAATCAGAAGGATTCAATGCTATGGGAAGTGAGAATGTTGGGATTGTTGGAGGATGAAAGTCCCACATCGGCTAATTTAGAGAATGATCATGAGTTTATAAATGAAGAATACTAAATCCATTAGTTTGAGGTCTTTTGGGAAGTCCAAAGCAAAACCATGAGAGCTTACTCATGGACAATATCATACCATTGTGGAGAGTTGTGTTTGTCTAACCGAGATAATTTGGTGGAATAAACGATTGTAAAACCCGTCCTCGATTCTGGCGAGAGGGTTGATGGTGATGTAAGAGGGAGAGAAAAAAGAAGTGAGGATCAAAATCGAAGGGGTGTTGATTTGAGAGAGAAAAGGAGAGAAATCTGAGTATAAATGACCCTACTTCCAGTGAAATCACTCGATTCCTTTGGAATATCACCGTGTTCTTCCTCATCCACTAGTATTGCACTCAGAAGAGGAACAATTGCACCATTTTCATACCTCCTTGTCTCCTCCATCCACCGTCTTCCTTCCCTTCGCTTATCGATTCGCACTGCTTCCACTGTTGTTAGGTATTTCTTTTGTTCTTTTACTTTTCTCTTACTCTATGATCCATTTCTGTGTTGTGGATTCTATGGCGGTTGTTTTTGTCATCGTTTTGTGTTCTGGATATGGATTATGGAGGTTATTTTGTAGGCTGAATCTTTGGAATTAAGCTTTAAATGACCTAATGGAGTTGTGGGATCGAAGTAGATGAACATGAAGGGCTCTGACTTCTTGTCTTCCAATTTTGTCTGGTTTTTGGGTTGGAAACTTTTTGTTTCGTGTTCTTAATGTTCTTAATGTTCTTCCTTGATTTGGCTACACATGATAAGGTGGCTGACGGTTTTCTTCTCTTTTTTGCTCTAATGCCGTTTTGGTTGCTCAGTTTCACCATTTCGATTTGTTTGCATGTGGCCGTTTGGTACTGATACAAGCTCCATAAGATCTGAACTAATGATGCTTATCTTTTGCTTTTTTTGTTGCACTTGGACATGTTTGGCTCTTGTTCATATGAAAATTTTCATTGTAAACACCTCAAATTCTAACCACAAGGTCGGGCTAGATAAATAACGAGTTCATAGGGAATTAGTTTAAGTCATAGTGGCCACCTACTTAAGATTTAATATTCGAGTTACTTCAACAATCAAATGTGTTCAATCAGCATTCGTTTTATGAGAATAGTCAAGGAACCACAAGCTGCTGTTCGGATGCTCACTGATATCAAAAAGAAAAAGAGAACTTAAAATTCTTTTAGTCCCTGAAGTTGGCCTCGATGGCGCAACGCCACCTAGAAATTTGTGAGCTGAGATTATTCTTTTATACTAGAGGAATCTATGAAATTGTAATTGAAGAAGATGGTTGATTTATAATTTTTTTCCCGGTTCATTAAGGGTTGTATCGTGTTATTATGTAACAGAGCAATGGCGTCCCACGTTGTTGGTTATCCTCGTATTGGTCCGAAGAGAGAACTTAAATTTGCCCTGGAGTCTTTCTGGGATGGGAAGAGCACTGCTGATGACTTGCAGAAAGTGGCTACTGATCTCAGGGCATCTATTTGGAAGCAGATGGCCGACGCTGGAATTAAGTTTATCCCTAGCAACACTTTTTCGTATTACGATCAAGTGCTCGACACTGCAACTATGCTTGGTGCTGTTCCTTCAAGATATGGATGGAACGGTGGTGAGATTGGATTTGACACGTACTTCTCCATGGCTAGAGGGAACGCTTCGGTTCCTGCCATGGAAATGACAAAGTGGTTTGACACCAACTAGTAAGTGAAAGCCTATATGCATTTCCCTACCTTTACGATACTTTTTCCGTAAGACTTATATTAGTCAATGATGCAAGGAATGTAATTATGTGCGTGTTTTATTACAGCCATTACATCGTCCCCGAGCTGAGTCCCGAAGATAAATTCACTTATGCATCTCACAAAGCAGTAAACGAGTACAAGGAAGCTAAAGCTGTAAGTTTTCTTATAGAAAAAATTGAAAAGAAAAACACTTCAAAGGAACTGCTATGCTGTTTTGAACTGACAAGCACCTTATTTCTTTTTTTGAGTAACAATTATTACCTTTTTCCCCTTATACTCCCACTTTTCTATGCAGCTCGGAGTCGAGACCATCCCAGTTCTTGTAGGCCCTGTGTCCTTCTTGTTGCTATCGAAACCCGCCAAGGGAGTTGAGAAATCCTTTTCACTTCTCTCTCTAGTCGGCAAAATTCTTCCCATTTATAAGTCAGTATTTCTTTGCCTCTTTCTGGAAGTCCATCCCACGTTATTTCGCTTCCACTCTCTTCTTCTTAACTGTTATTGGTGCCTGCAGAGAAGTTGTTTCAGAGCTGAAGGCTGCTGGTGCCACATGGATTCAATTTGATGAGCCTACACTTGTGAAAGATCTTGATACACACCAGTTACAAGCATTTGCTCATGCCTACTCGGAGCTGGAATCAGTCTTATCCGGTTTAAATGTTCTGATCGAGACATATTTTGCTGATGTTCCGGCTGAGGCATACAAGACCCTTACATCTTTGAAGGGTGTCTCTGGTTATGGATTTGACCTTGTTCGTGGAACACAGACACTTGATCTTATCAAAGGCAAATTTCCTTCGGGCAAATATCTCTTTGCTGGAGTGGTCGATGGAAGAAACATATGGTCAAATGACCTTCAAGCTTCCCTAAATACTTTGGAGGCGTTACAAAATGTCGTTGGGAAAGGTGCTTGTTTCTTAACTTGCTAGTACATTTTACATTAGCGTGGATACATTTTCAAACTTTAAACAGTGGTAATATATGCTGTTCTTTTGTGTCGTTGCAGAAAATATTGTCGTCTCCACTTCATGCTCGCTTCTTCACACTGCTGTTGATTTGGTGAATGAAACGAAATTAGATGATGAAATTAAGTTATGGCTTGCTTTTGCCGCGCAGAAAGTTGTTGAAGTTAATGCCTTGGCCAAGGCATTATCTGGACATAAAGATGAGGTACTTTATTTGTCTGTTTTTTTACCTTGCAATGGGAACTTAGGAACAGGGTGTTGTACCTTAAATGAAACGATCTAACCTGGTTAGGTGCGTTATCTGGCTCGAGTATTGAGAATACTTTTAACCTTAGTTTATTTGACTTGCCATGGAAATCTATAATTGCGTAGGAACTGAAGATATTAAAATTTAAGCTTATAATGTTCACTTCTTCCAGGCGTATTTTTCGGCCAATGCTGCAGCTCAAGCTTCAAGGAAATCGTCCCCAAGAGTGACAAATGAGGCTGTCCAAAAAGCTGTAAGAATTTATCTGAAATATATTAATATCATTTTGTACTATCGCTTTATATTCTTGCAGATCACATGCTCAATCCGGTTTCTGTTTTGACTTGCTTAGGCTGCTGCTCTGAAGAGCTCTGACCACCGCCGGGCGACTAATGTAAGTGTCAGGTTGGATGCTCAGCAGAAGAAGTTGAACCTTCCAAAGCTACCTACCACAACAATTGGATCCTTCCCTCAAACTATGGATCTTAGAAGAGTGCGACGTGAATTCAAAGCGAAAAAGTACGCCTTTTGGTCTTTGGATATTGTTGTTTGTCCTCGAAAAAGTACAGTGTTATTAATTTTACAATATTCTTGCATCCTGTTCCTTTAGAATCTCTGAGGAAGTCTATGTCAGCTCCATCAAGGAGGAAATCAATAAAGTTGTTCAGCTTCAGGAAGAGCTCGATATCGATGTCTTGGTGCATGGAGAGCCTGAGGTAAGCATTTGTCGTGAACGAATGCCGAAGTACCTTTATCTAACCATATATTGTCTCAGGTAAAAGAAATTTGGCATCTGAATTTCTGTTTATGTCTCAGAGAAATGATATGGTTGAATACTTTGGAGAGCAACTGTCCGGCTTTGCCTTCACTGTCAACGGTTGGGTCCAATCCTATGGATCCCGTTGCGTTAAGCCACCTATCATCTACGGTGATGTCAGTCGTCCAAAACCCATGACCGTCTTTTGGTCGACAATGGCTCAGAGCATGACAAAACGACCTATGAAGGGAATGCTTACCGGTCCAGTGACAATCTTGAACTGGTCTTTTGTTAGAAATGACCAACCAAGGTAGTAAAATTTAATGAACTGTTTTACCAAGGGCAGTTTGCAGTAGTTAACTCAATATAGCCCCTGATTGTTCATAGGTTCGAGACATGCTACCAAATCGCCTTAGCCATTAAGGACGAGGTTGAGGATCTCGAGAAAGCTGGTATTACTGTCATCCAGATTGACGAGGCAGCACTGAGAGAGGGTTTGCCTCTCCGAAAGTCCGAGGAAAATTTCTACTTGAATTGGGCTGTTCATTCGTTCCGAATCACCAACTGTGGTGTTCAAGATACCACCCAGGTTCTTTTCTCCTCTCTCCTTTTCTTTTTTAGGTCAATGATCTCTCTCGTAAAGTTCGCTTTGGCTGTTGTTAGGCAATGGGATGTGTCGTTTTCATTGTCTTGTTCATATTCTGGTGTCGTGTTTTTTGCGTCGAGTTGTATAACGGTCTTGTCAATGACATAGTTAACTTTATGATTTTGATGACTGCAGATCCACACCCACATGTGCTACTCGAACTTCAACGACATCATCCATTCGATAATCGACATGGATGCTGATGTGATCACCATTGAGAATTCCAGGTCAGACGAGAAGCTTCTATCTGTCTTCCGTGAGGGAGTAAAATACGGAGCTGGAATCGGACCTGGAGTCTACGACATCCATTCACCCCGTATCCCCTCGACCGACGAAATTGCTGACAGGATCAACAAGATGCTTGCTGTTCTGGAAAGCAACATCCTCTGGGTGAACCCCGATTGCGGTCTCAAAACCCGAAAGTACACCGAAGTCAAGCCTGCCCTCCTCAACATGGTCGATGCTGCTAAGCTCCTTCGCTCACAACTGGCCAGTGCCAAGTAAGTTTGAGAATGCTATGGAGCTTTTTTTACCTTAGGAAATAAAAAAATTTAAATTTTCGATAAGATTTTGGCCTTCTAGTGAAGTGATCTTGCTCTCTTTCTTGGGGAAGTAATGAGCAATGTAAATCAAACTCCTTTTGTGGCTTTTGTTTAAAGTAAATTCTCCTTCTTTCTATCAGTTTTAAAGCCTTTCTTTTGTTAGGTTAGATTATTAGTCGTGTTTTTTAGTTCACTGACATGTTGGGCTAGAAACTTGAACGTTTGAACTTTTGACTGACAGTGGATATATGCCTTGAACAACTTGAGGAGTCGTACTTTACGTAATGCTCAAAAAGATGTTGAAGTTCGAGTCGTAGTCGTAAATATACTATTTAGTCGTGTTTTTTAGTTCACTGACATGTTAGGCTAGAAACTTGAATGTTTATACTTTTGACTGACAATGGGCATATGTCTTGACCAATTTGAGGAGTCGTACTTTACGTAATGCTCAAAAAGATGTCGTTGAAGTTCAAGTCGTAGTCGTTAGTATACTATTTAGTCGTGTTTTTTAGTTCACCGACATGTTAGGCTAGAAACTTGAACGTTTGAACTTTTTATTGACAATGGATATATGCCTTGAACAATTTGAGGAGTCGTACTTTACGTAATGCTCAAAAAGATGTTATTGAAGTTCGAGTTGTAGTCGTAAATATACTATTTAGTCGTGTTTTTTAGTTCACTGACATGTTAGGCTAGAAACTTGGAACGTTTGAGCTTGAGCTTTTGATTGACAATGGGCATATGCCTTGACCAATTTTAGGAGTCGTACTTTATGTAACACTCGAAAAGATGTCTTTGAAGTTTGAGTCAGAGTGAAATAAGGTTCAGTCGAATTAATGTTTCGTTTTCCTCTTCCTTCTTAAGAGTTATAATTCGAATGAATGTCTTTTCTTTTACCGACTGTAAAGCATAGGAAAAGGTTTAAGGTTTCGGTTTGATCTTTTTCTTTTACTGACCGTAAAGGTAAAGTAGTTCAGGGAATAGATGAATAAGTTGTCATAAATATAGCAATTTTATTCTCGTGCCCGAATCCGGGGCAACGAATTTGGTTCCATTGTTCACTCATAAACTAGATGTTCATTCATGGCTTCTTCTTCTTCACCAGTCTTCCTCCATATGATCATTCTTTGTAAGATTGAGATACACAATCACAAAAACAGCAGCCCCCAGAGCCAAATTCACCATATTTGTCCATAACCATTCTCCTCTTCTCGTCCATTCACTCCCTTCTGCAACTCCTCCTTCCTTCTTCCCCCTACCATGGCCGCCACGTTCCTTCTCCTCCACCATTCTCGACCCGCCCCGTTCCTTTTCCCCCCTACCATGGCCGCCCCGTTCCTTCCCCTCCACCATTCTCGACCCGCCTCCTTCCTTCTCCCCCCTACCATGGCCGCCCTGTTCCTTCCCCTCCGTCATTCTCAACCCGTCTCCTTCCTTCCCCTTCTCCCCCATTTTTGACCCAATTTCTTCTTTCCCCTCTTCCTTTCTTGTCTTCTCCGAAGCATCTTGCAGTTTTGTATGTGCTTTTGCCTTATCCTCTGTTTCTTTCTCTGTTCTGTCCTTGGCAGCTAAATCTTGAACGGGCTCTCCGCCTCCCACGGTGGGCTTCTCGGCGGATTTTTGGGTACTCGCTGGCGCTCCGGCCCCTTCATGTGGCTTTAAAGGAGTGGGGCTTTGTTTCCCATTTGCCTGTGATTGAGGTCTCTCGTTTGGGCTCTTTGGGGTATTTGGTCGATCAGTTGGTTTTGCGGCGGTCGGCGGCGGTTGGGATTCGGCCTTGGGCTTCGGTGGCTGAACCGGTAGGTTGTTGGAAGAGACGGCGGAGGTTTTTTTGGGCTGCGTCACGTAGAGGATGCCTTTCTCCAACTTGGCAGAGATCTTGTTCAAATCGGCATCTTCTGGGATATGGATTTCCTTGAGGAATCGGAGCCACTTGCCGCTGGTAAGCCTCCGTTCGCCGGAGATCCTCAACTTGCCGGTGGATGTCACCTGAACTTTCAGATCGTTGCGTGTGAAACCTGCAGAGAGAAGATCGAAAATTCAATGGTAAGTTCAAATTTTCATAAATTAAAAATTGTTTTTGTTTTCAACGATTTAATTTAATTTCGATTTTATTTTTAAGCCATTTCATCTAATCTGATACATCCAAAAATTTGTTAAATTCAACAATTTCAAATTTATTATTAATTTTAAAATATATATATATATTTGTTTACACTATAATTATATATATAATATTAATTTATTTTTAATAACGCATAAAAATAATATATAGTAATTTGGAAGGTTATTTTTTAAAATATATTAAAATTAAATAGTGAATTTTTATTAAATATTAATATATATAATTATATTATGAATTAATATTTTAATTTTATTAAAAAAATTAAATAAATGACAAACTCAATTTAAAAAATTTATGGTTGTGGTTAATCATAATAATAACAGTTAATTAATAATTTTATTTTGAAACTCACAAAACTCACAGAAGAAGGGGCAAATGTCAAACCTAAGAGGTGGACGAGAAGAAGATGAGACTCGGGATCGGGATGAGGAAGCCAATCGATTAGAGGCTCAAAATCTTGATAGCTTTTGGACGAAGAATCCATTGGCATTGCGTTCGATTTTCCTCTCCGGTAATTCTAATTTCTCTTGACGACGATTTCTTTCGATGTCTTCGATGCATTCTTTATATTGAACGGAGATCTTGATTCAAAACATGTTTCTGAAAATCTAAGAATTTCTTCGGGATTAGTAATTCCTTCGCTTGAAGCTTTCTTTGTGCTTCAACCATGACGGTTGTTTCGATCTTCATTCGAAATCTTCTTTTGAAATCCGCCTTCTATGAAGTTGCGATCGCAAGTAGGAATTTCTCTGGCTTCGGACATGGCAATTGTTTGATGCAGAGGGTTAAGAGATGTGTTGTTTTGGTCACTTTGTCCATTGGTAAAGTGAAGATTCTTTTTGTTTCTTTCTTCTACACTTCTCTTGTTAGTGACGATTTCTTTTCTCCCTTCAACACACTTCATTCAAGTTATTGTAATTCGATACGTCTCGTCTATTTTGATTATAGTTATTTTAGAATTTTTTCGTTTCGATTTCACCCCTGTTCTTATAAAAAAAAAATCCATTGTTCTTTTGATGATGAACCACTCTAGTACAACAAGCTGAAGGAACTTTTACGCTGTATTTTCAGTGCGTATGGGCGATTCCCATGCAATAGAGGGAAGATCGAGAAGTAGAAAAAATGTGCCATTAATGTATACGAACATCGAAGAGTTAAATTTTATAGCATTTGAAATAAACTATTTTTTAAATTTGGTGAGAAAGCCACTAAATTATTTCAAATCATAAAACTTAAATTAATAAAAAATACTTTTTGAATTTTACTCGGGGTCTAAAAATATCCTTACCAAACAAGTTCTTGCGAAGGGGAAAATGGCTGTTTGGATGTGAGACTGTTCTTATTTTACCCGAATTTGAATTAGCCCCCGCGCCCGATATACAACATGGATTCTGGCAATACAATGTAGTTGGACTCTCATGTCCGATCGAAATGAATCATCCTTTTCACAAAGGTAAATCTTTGCCTGCTAGGTAAAAAGATAGCAAGTTACAAATTCTGTCTCGGTAGGACATCTAGTTAGTGGTGGGGTTACCATTATCCTTTTTGCGATTGTACCATGTTTCAAAAATATTCCTTAATTTGTAATATTAAAAAGTTTAGAGATAATCTATAATAGGACGATAAACAGTTTTTGAACTTTTTTTTTTATAAAGGTCAAGACGGTAAATCCAACTTTTAAAATTTCAGAAGCATTATTTTAAATATAAGAATAATAAATATTTTTGAACGTCTTAATGAACATTTGTAAAATTCAAATATTATTAACTGTTGAATAATATTTTTGAAATAAAATAATAAATATTAGTATTTTTTTTATAGATATTTAAAATAATAAATATTAATATTTTTTTAATAGATATTTTTAGTTTATTATTGATACTTTAGAGTTATTTTTATTAATTTAGTCTATTATAAATTTGAAATTAAATTTATCAAATAATTTTTTATAAATTCAATGAAAAAAACATATATATATATATATATATATATATATATATATATATAATATTTTTGAAATACAGATGTATTTTTATTAATTTAGTCTATTATAAATTCGAAATTAAATTTATTAAATAATTTTGTATAAATTCAATGAAGAATATATATATGTATATATAGGTATTTTTATTAATTTAATTTATTATAAATTCGAAATTGAATTTATTAAATATTTTTTTTTATAAATTCAATAAATAATATATATATATAGACTTGCATCTTCACTCCAACTAAAACGGTGTGCAATAAATAATAACGAACATTATCCCGTTCATCAATTGGCCAATGGCTGAAAATCCTTCGAAAAAAATTTCTTCATCGTTTCTTCTCTGCAAAATTCTATCTTCTCCATGATTGATTTCCAGAGTTACACGCCTTGATTTCAATTTTCCGCTTCAAGAAGAAGAATCTGATTTCGCCATTTCCACGTTCTGCGGGAAGCGAATCAACCATGGAGGTTGCGGGAATTTCTTCTGCTCAGCTAATTCATTTCCCAACCACACTCCATAGAACCCTAGCCTGCAATTTCTACTGCGTCGCCTCGCATCGGAATCCGCTGCCGAGAATGAGATCATCATCTTTCAATTTCAAAACCGCGAAGCATCCAAATGTGTTGAGGAAGTGCGAGTTGATTCGCACGGCTTTGGCGTCCGATGTCGTTGGTACAGAACAGCCCGAGATGGAGGAGGAGGAGAAGTTCGATTGGTTTGCGGAGTGGTATCCGGTTATGCAGGTGTGCGATTTGGACAAGAGAGTGCCGATTGCGAAGAAGGTGCTAGGGTTGGATTTGGTGGTGTGGTGGGACAGGAATGAGAATGCATGGAAGGTGTTTGATGATAGTTGTCCGCATAGATTGGCGCCGTTGTCCGAAGGAAGGATCGATCAGTGGGGGAGGCTACAGTGCGTGTACCATGGATGGTGCTTTAATGGCTCCGGTGACTGCAAATTCATCCCTCAAGCGCCCTCTGATGGCCCTCCGGTAACAATTTTATTTTGCTCCATTTTAATCTCTGTTCCTTTGAAACGTTTGGATTGTTGCACGTTTAAAAAGTGACGTTTTGATCCCTTTATTTTCATTTTTAGATCACTTTTTTAAAAAGTAAAATCAAAATAGAAGTTCAAAATTTAAGAGAAGTGATTTGATTGGTATGATCCTAGATTAATCTTAGATTAATCTTATATGCTGTAGATTAATCTTATATGCATTATGAAGTATCAAAATTTTGGAAAGAACTAAAGTTTCAGATTCTATTTGTTGGATGATGAAAGCCCCACATCTCCTAATTTAGGGAATAATCATGGATTTATAAACAAAGAATTCTCTTTACATTGGTGTGAGATCTTTCAGGAAAGCCCAAAGCAAAGCCCAAAGCAAAGCCCAAAGCAAAGCCATGAAAGCTTATACTCAAAGTGGACAATATCATATCATTGTGGAAAGTCGTGTGAACTTCCCTCGTGTGTCAACAAACCATCACCCATTTATTTAATTCTAAATTTAGAGATTTAGAGCTATGCGAACTTCCCTCGTGTGTCAACAAGCCATCACCCATTAATACAACACCAACATTATCATTATTTAATTCTAAATTTAGAGTTATGCCTATAGTACCGCTATGCCTATAGTACCTTCTTCAAATTCGACCATAAATACTAGCAATGTCGTCGCCTACTTGAAATATAATACCGGCATTTACAATTTTTACTTATATAAAAACACAAAGTAGAAAGATTAAACAGTTGTTTTGATCGTTATAGACTTAAACAAATGCTTAAAGTGTGTATATGGGTTATAAAATATTTAATCAATTCACCTGTGTAAAAAAATCATAATAGTTTAAGAACAAATTTGACCCCTAATCAATTATTAATTTAAGTGAATAATAAATTTCAAATGATATTTTTTACGATAGGGACGAAATCATTATAATAGTAAATATAGGGACTAAATTGTTATTAATTATAAAGTGGAAGGACTTGCTTCTTTAAAAATTCTAGACCAAAAGTGGTTTTATGGGGAATAATTATCTTTCATGCATAACAAGATTGCAGGTTGGATTTACAAATATTATGAACATTTACATGAATTGGTATTATATGCAGGTTCACTCATCCAAGAAGGCATGTGTCGCTGTGTATCCAAGCACAGTGCAGAATGGCATAGTGTGGTTCTGGCCAAATTCTGATCCCAAATTCAAAGATGTCATTATGGAGAAGAAACCTCCCTTTATTCCGGAGCTGGACGACCCATCTTATGTTAAGTTAGAGGGAAATAGAGACATGGCCTACGGGTAATCACTTTCAAGCCCTCTTTCTGATTTTGATGCTTTTTGAAATGTCAAATGCAAAGAATCGAAACTATGTGTGTGAGATCCCACATTAGTTGGGAGGAGAACGAAACATTCTTTATAAGAGTGTGAGAACCTCTCCCTAGCAAGCAGACGGAAGCCTGAAAGGAAAAGTCTAAAGAGGACATATCTACTAACGGTGGTCTTGGACTATTACAATGTGCTAACGCGAATTAAAGTTCTGTTCACTCAGGCTGATGTATCCTTTTTTAGGTAATGTTTACTCATTCTAGTGTCAAAATTTGGGAAAGAACCGTCCCCATAGATTGATGGATCGAATTTGTGCTGTCATGGATATTCAGATCATGTTTTGCAGTAGTTAACGAACTTCGTAAGGCTAAACCAAAGTTTGACTGCAAACTAGATTGTACCAAGAAGGGTGTTGTGTGTTTGTTGAGGTGATTAGTCAGTAGATAATGATTGTACCAAGAAGGGTGTTGTGTGTTTGTTGAGGTGATTAGTCACTAGATAATCTTTTGGATGAGAATGGGAAGGAAAATGGTGTTGAGAGTATCTTATTCATTCATCTGAAATTCTTAGTATAGCAATGATTTTGTAAGTATCAAAATGATAATGTGAGATCCCATATCGGTTGAAGAGGGAACAAAGAATTCCTTATAAGGGTGTGAAAATCTCTCCCTAATAGATGCGTTTTAAAATTGTGAGGTTGATGACGATACGTAACGGGCCAAAGCGACACTGGGCAGTGTGCTAGTGAGGAAGCTACCCCAAGAGGGGTGGATTGTGAGATTCCACATCAGTTGGAGAGGGGAACAAAGCATTCCTTTAAGGGTGTGGAAATCTCTCTTTAACACAAACGCGATTTAAAATCGTGAGGTTGGCGGCAATATGTAATTAACCAAAACAGATAATATCTGTTACAATTTGCACTCCCACGATGTCATTTTCTGCCGTATGCTAGTAGTGAAATCCTAATCCGATTACTTCGTCATTGAAAATTGGCGTTTTTTCAGGTATGAGATACTGATTGAAAATCTTATGGACCCTGCCCATGTTCCATACGCGCACTACCGGATAATTCAAGCCCCACCATCATTGAAAAACAGATATCTTTGCCAATTCTATCTTCTCAACTGTTGCATTTAAGGCTTTCACATGGATTGCTTTGACTAACAACAATCATGTGTTCATTCACAGTGAAAGTTGACAGGGAAGGCGGCAGACCACTGGATTTGATTGTTGAAAAGTTGAAAGCAGATGGTTATGTTGGCAAACTTGATAGGCTCCGTCACAAGTTTATTGCACCTTGTGTCTATTATTTCTTCTCTGATCCAGAGTTGGAGAGCAAGAACGATGAATCTGTATCATCAACTTCAAAGGTATATTAGACGACAGCATAACGACATTTCATGTCTTTCGTTTCGTTGCTTTGTGTTGATAATTGTTAAATACCGATAAATCCAAAAGTTTAAGTTGATAGGTTATAGTAAATTAATGATTAAACCAAAAGCTTAAGTCAATGGATTATGATAAATTTAATGATATCAATACTTCGACTCTTTAACTGCATTTTCTGGGTTCTGATTCATGAAAAGTTTGTTATTCCAGAAACTGCCAACTGAAACCTCGCAGCGAAGATCGTTCCTGGTATTCTTCTGCATCCCGGTCAGTCCAGGTAAAAGCAGATTGATATGGTCCTTCCCCAGGAACTTTAGCAAATGGATAAACCATATTGTCCCACGATGGATATTTCATATAGGGCAGAACTTGATTCTAGATTCAGATATGTATTTTCTTCGTGTTGAGGTAAGTCATTTCGTTCATGGATATCGTATTTGCCTGTCGAGTATAGTTCCCGATGATGTTTGTTCTGAATTTAGGAGCACAAATTAGAGGAAATAGGACCTTCTAATTGGCATAAAGCTTGTTATGTGCCGGTTAAATCAGATGCCTTGGTGGTTGGATTTAGAAGGTGGTTGAACAAGTATGCAGGTGGTCAAGTTGATTGGGGAGGCAAATATTCTGGCTCCCTCCCTCCACTGCCTCCTAGAGAACAGGTGTTTGAGAGGTATCCTCTAATTTTTGCAACTCAACTTCCCTACTACTCTTTTGAGAACATAAATTGGATTAGTGAAGGATGCTGGTACAATATATTAGGATTGCACAACAATGCACACACTCGATCTAGATAAACACAAAGAACAACAGAGAGAAAATGCAAGGAAGAATATTGGTTAAAGATTTACACTCGATCTAGATGAACACAAAGAACAAAAGAGAAAACGCAAGAAAAAATATTGGCTAAAGGTTTACACTTGATTTAGATGAACACAAAGAACAAGAGAGAGAAAATGCAAGGAAGAATATTGGCTAAAGATTTACACTTGATCTAGATGAACACAAAGAACAAAATGTAAGGAAAAATACTGGCTAAAGGTTTACACTCGATCTAGATGAACACAAAAAACAAGAAAAAGAAAATGCAAGGAAGAAGGTTTACCCTCGTTTAGATGAACAGAAAGAATAAGAGAGGGAGAATGCAAGGAAGAATATTGGCTAAAGGTATACCCACAATTTAGATGAACGATGAACACAAAGAATAAGAGAGAGAAAATGCAAGGAAGAATATTGACTAAAGGTTTATATGGATGATGTCAAATATAACCACGTACTACAAGTAACTTTTTTCCCTATATATATTTCCAGCTTTTTACTTGGGGTGATATGACCATTTTCCATATATAGTTTTATTATTTATAACAATAGAATAAAAACTATAAATAAGCCCCATAACCCAACACAATAGGGTCATCGCCTCGCAAAGATCTACGTTCATTTTACGTGTGAGCAAAAATTAGCGGGAAATATCGATTTCGTAATTGGTTATTGATTTTCAGGTATTGGAGTCATGTGGTGAACTGCAGAAGCTGCAATGGTGCATATAAAGCTCTGAGAATAGCTGAAGTGGGTCTGCAGGTCATCTCCTTGGCTGCAATTGGAGCTGTGGCATTGACAAAGCAGGGTGTAATTTGTGCAACAGCTAGGGCCGCCATTGTCACCATTGCAATACTCTGCTTTGCTGCTTCAAAGTGGTTGTACCATTTCATTCACAAAACATTCCACTTCCGAGACTACAATCATGCCCTGGTTTGACACTTTCTTTTCTTCCTCTTTTCATGTCTTTCTTGATTCTACAACTCAATTATAATTAATCTTGTACATTTCAAAATGATCATATTTGATTTGAGAAAACCTGAAACTTTGGGGCAATATATATTTTTAGTTATCAATGGCTTCGTTTTCATGACCTCTTTAGCCGATGTTGTCAACTGGGTAGGGACACCTTATCTTTACTTGAAAAATTGTTAAACGTAGTAAGTGACCCTATTGTTGGGGTCGAGAAATAGACTCATACAATATCTATCATGACTGGTGTGACGTAACTTTTGCACTCAATTATTATTTATTTTTTAAAATTATGTTGGATGCATAATATTTTCTTACACATGGTTCATGCATGCATGCATAAATCCATTGGGTAAACATACCCCTAGATCTGATTGTGGGCACTGGCATAGTCATTGATAAGGAATCCACCCAAAAAAAAAAAAAAAAAAACTCTAATACAAAATGACAAAGAATCATTACAAAATGACGAGGGAAGTAAGATCTAGATTACTTTTCTTTAATATCGAATGATAAGGAATCATTATAAGTGAAGTAAAATTCGGATTACTTTGTTCATCGAAAATCTTAACGCAAGAACACTTGTTTGAGATTAGAATCACTCTACCAGCAAGATCGATCATGTCAAGCTTAAATGATTCTGAATATGCAATATAAACTACATAGAATTGCAAAAACCATCTTAGCCCGATTAAAGGAAAGCAAAAATGTTTCAAACTATCCTTTTTTTCAATAATATTAATTTTTTTTATATATTTTAAAAATACCCTCGAACTTTTTATTGTTAGTATATGGATAAATTTGTTAGTCTCATGTTTTAACATATTATAGACTTTCAAAAGTAACGGAGATAATTTATGAGTTATAGATAGATGATTGTTCAAGCTCTAAAAGGATATGGTGTTGCTCATATTTTACAAGAGATGCTTATAAATCCGATCATATTAGAGCTCGGCAAGAAGTACTTGGTACTACAATCATTAGAGGAACTAAGGATTACTCGTTCGAAAATTACGATCTTTGACTTTGGAGCCCTTGTATTAGAAAACTTCCAGATTAATAGGAAGAAAGCGTACTCATTTTTCTCTGATCGATCGGTATAAACATCAACAACTCTAACAATATAGTTTGAGAGGTAACAAAACTCTATACTTTTCATTATAAAACCAATGGACTTAAAAAAGATTGAATTATTTTGTGAAAGAATTTTCGAGCCTATAAAAAACGAGATTTGTACATGTGGCAATTCATATATTGAAAATAAATTATCCATGTCACCCTCAATAACCAAAATAATAATAATCATAATAATAAATTGATAATTTTTGCCACGTAATCACTTCTGGACTGCCACGTCATTACTTGATTTAAATAATATGATAAGACGCAGTAGATGGAAAATTTTATTTGTATAAAATAAAATAAAATAAAATAACATTTCTTCTATTTTTATTTATTTATTTATTTAATGAATAAAATGATACAAATCCAACAACTTTGAAGATCGGAGTTCAGCGAACTCCACAGCGCCAGACGCACTTCCAGATCTCTCCAAAATTTTCCCTCTCGCAGAGCTCCCACCGTCTCGTCTCCGTTTTCCCCTTCTCTTTTTCGTTCTCTCTCTGTTAATCCCTTCATTTCCCTAAGTATCTCCTGATTTCTGGACGGATTGTTGATTCGATTTGAAGATCTGCTTCGAATCCGGACTTGGGGTTTTGAGAAAACCCCATGAAAGATCCAAATCCGAGCACAGAGCCCATTGGGCAGCATCTGATTAAGGTGATAAGTAATCTCTGTTTCTCTGTTTTTGTGTTTTCAGTTCTTATTATCACCGTCATTGCCATCACTTACAAGCCCCCGGATCCATGGCTTGAATCTACTCCTGCTCTTACCAAATTCTTCACTGCCTCGGAGAATGCCACTTTTAAGAACGATGAATCTGTTGTCAAAACTGGGGAGGATTTGGTGTCTGTTCTTCCCCCTACACTGCCGCCTGCTCGTGGGGATCAGATCACTGAAGCGGTGATTGAGAAATCTGAGGAGGTAATTGCTAATTCTACCCCTAAATTGAATTGTGATGAATTCCGGGCTGTAAATTGTTCCGACCCGCGTATTTTGATTGCGGTAGAAAGGTTTAATTTGAAGGCGTTTAAGTCTATTGCGTTCCTTGAGTATCAAACTCCAGTTAATGGATCTAAGGAATTTGAATGTGATGTTTCGTGGAGATTTAGGAACAAGAAAGAGAAGTCATGGAGGAAGTACAGGGATTTCCGGAGGTTTAAATTTGATTTTGGGGAGGATTGTCATTATAAGGTAGTTCATGCTGGTGGTTGGCATTCAGGTATAAATGCTCGACGACCGAGAAGTGCCACTAACTATCGTACTAGGGGTGGTGGAAGTGGGAGAGTTGCTCCACCAGTATGGGATGAGGAGATCAACGACACGATCCCGACTTTGGGATCGGAGACAAATTTTAGGAAGGGGAAGTACTTATACTATTCACGTGGTGGAGACTATTGTAAAGGAATGAACCAATATTTATGGAGTTTCTTGTGTGGTTTGGGAGAGGCAATGTATTTGAACAGGACGTTTGTGATGGATTTGAGTGTGTGTCTGGCGGGTAGTTATAATCCGAGCAACAAAGATGAAGAGGGGAAAGATTTTCGTTTCTACTTCGATTTTGAGCATCTTAAAGAGATTGCATCTATCGTCGAGGAGGGTGAATTTCTGAGAGATTGGAAGAAATGGGATAGAGGCCACAAGAGGAAGATACCCGTTAGGAAGGTTGTGAGCCATAGAGTGACACCAATGCAGCTAAAGAAAGATAAAAATGCTATCATATGGAGGCAATTCGACGCTCCTGAACCCGAGAATTATTGGTACAGAGTATGCGAGGGGCAAGCTGCCAAGTACATTCAGCGGCCATGGCATGCTGTATGGAAATCGAAAAGATTGATGAACATTGTGACAGAAATCAGTGGACGTATGGACTGGGATTTCGATGCAGTTCATGTCGTTCGAGGAGAGAAAGCACAAAACAAAGAGCTTTGGCCTCATTTGGATTCGGATACATCACCTGATGCTATCCTTGAAAAGTTGAAAGGGATGATTCAGCCTTGGAGAAATCTGTATATAGCCACTAATGAACCATTCTATAACTACTTCGACAAACTGCGATCTCACTTTAAAGTCCATTTGCTCGACGATTACAAGGAATTATGGGGAAATACAAGCGAGTGGTACAATGAAACGACACTTTTAAACAACGGTAGACCAGTCGAGTTTGATGGGTACATGAGAGTTGCCGTGGATACCGAAGTGTTCTATCGGGGGAAGACCCGTGTTGAAACGTTCTTTAATTTGACCAAAGACTGCAAGGACGGAATCAATACATGCTGATCGCGGCGAGGACTGCATTACTCATAGGTGAATCATGTCCTCTTTTACATTTTGATTCGATTCCATGATGATACATCATTTGAGATCGTTCTTAGTTCAAATTATATGCTTGCTCCTTATTTCAACGTAATATGGATGCATGATTTTTATTCATTTCTATTGTATCTTTGTAACATACAAACAAGTCATCCATTCCAATCTCCATTTTCATGTTTTTTGATGCTTCCTCATTCTGCTCTACCTTCCAGTCTAGTCTGGTTTTCGAATATAGATCTCAAAAGCTACTGAACTAGGGACTTGAATGATTGATGTAGCCACTGGCTAAGATATCATTAGTTTGGTTTGCTGATAGATCTGTTAACTCTCTCAATTTTATATTCGGTAGATCCTTACCCTTATGATTTTACATTCAACAAGTCGTTGACCATTCAATTTTGATGAAATTCTCAGTTTGATATCTGATAGATCCTTAAACTTATGATTTTACGTTCAACAAGTCGTTGACTATTCAATTTTGTGTCGAATTTCATCAGATTTGCTGTGTGGAATATTTTAGGAGTTGGAAGTTCCATTGAGGGGTGAATGTTGTTTATGATGGCTTGGAAACTTGGGTTTGAATTATGAGAATGAGGGTGGTTGTAATAGAATTAATTGTTGTTATCCTTTTCTTGTTTTTGGTTAGTACTCAAACATCAACACTGTCATAGAATTGACTAGCTACCAAACATATTTGGGACTTCTCACCAGAAATTTATTTTACGTTCCGAGATCGGCAAGAACTCGAAGGTTTGAATCTCTACATGTTTGAACTTAAATGAAAAACAATCCTTGGTCTAGATGTAACGTTTTAGCCTCCGAACTTTAAAAAGTTTCAAGTATTTTAATTTTATATTCTTATGTATTCTTTTTGTTGACAAGGTTTTACACAATAATAACTTACCATGCTTATTAGATCGAAGTTAGATGTGTCGATTTTTCGCACAAAGATGGGTTTTTCGATAGTTGAGGTGGTATCCTAAACTCTTCATTAGAATTTTGTTTTAAAATCGCTAATGAATAGCTTTCACTCGTCTATAAGACTCTTCTAAATGTAACGATTAGTGTAAATTGACCAAAAACGTCTAAATTGATTCTCTTTAAGAGAGCTTACGAACTCAAACGAGAAAAAAAAAAATACAAAAACAATGTCTCCACTTCTATAAATATAAATTAATCATGAGGCAATTTTTCAAGTACCTAAGCTTATAAAGTTTTATCAATTGTAAGCATAAGATAATTACATATAGGGACAGGATATCTCAAAACGTCCTCTAAATTCTCCACATGCTGGCCCCAATATCTTAGAAAACAAAGTCATTGTACCTTCAGGAGGACATCCACTCTGCCTCTGTGCTCCCCTTCCCTTTGAGTACTTGGTAGAATTTGTATGTTTCATTGGCAATGGAAATACGCATAGTAGGCTCATCATGTTGGCATGGTCTGTAGCCTTATATGCTTGTATTTCTGTTCGTGGTTGAAGTGTCTCGCAGTCTCGGATAAACCGAGAGACAATAGGAGCTTCAATGCACCGATCCCCTCTTGTAATGCAGTATCAATCTTTTTAAACAAAAAATAAGGGAAGCGTTATGCCGAGATGGGTAATAATCATAATGTAATCGAGGTTTATAAGATGCAAACTATACTTGCCAAAAATTAAAAGTGGGATTCAAGAGGGTCCAAGATATATTTTTCAAGCAAACGAATGGAGAGTGAGTATAAGGTAAGCAGTAATTCGCAGATGAACTTTCATGGGGTCTCAAAGAAAGATAGAAAGGTTTCAACCACAAGTTTCTAGTAGTATAATCAGCAAAAGACTCACTCGTTCTTGAGCTGTGTTATTGAACTTTTGAAGCAAGAATGCTTTGGGATCCATTTGACCAGGTGGCCTTCCAATGCCTATAAAGAAAACGTTCTAAGAACGGAGGGAAACACGTAAAAGACCACAAAATAGCATAGGCAACAATACTTACCAATTCTTAACCTAGCAAACTCTCGGTTCCCTCGAAAATGATAAATGACACTCTTCAGCCTAAAATAAAAATCCATTTCAAGATGTACCAGAAAAGGTGATAGAATGCACGAGAAGTCGTGAAGGTTTTACTAAAGAAAGAATAAGCACGAACGATTAGTAGTATGTCGTCACAAAAAAGAATTCAAGCTGTAGCTTGACGGCTAAACATGATATTTAGAGGAATCACGTTGATAAACATTCTGAAAGTTGTATTAGAACTTTATGTATGATACTTTTGACCCCTCAAATGCTATTGTTTGATTCTTCAAGCGCATATGGATAATGGAACGATTAGCTGACATGACCAAACATAACAAAGCAATTCCAATAGGATGTAATTATCATCACCTCTCTAGCATGCTGGACGCTAAATCAAATGTTGATATAATAAACCATCTTACAGACTCTTAATGGGACCCTTTTTGTAACAGCCCAAGCTCACCGCTATTAGATATTATCCTCTTTCGACTTTCCCTTTTAAGCTTTCCCTCAATGTTTTAAAACGCGTTTGTTAGGGAGAAGCTTCCACACCCTTGTAAGGAATGCTTCGTTCTCCTCTCCAACCGACGTGGGATCTCACGATCCACCCCCCTTGAGGCCCAGTGTCCTCATTGGCACACCGCTTGGTGTCTGACTCTAATACCATTTGTAACAGTCCAAGCCCATCACTAGTAGATATTGTCCTTTTCGGGCTTTCCCTTCTGGGCTTCCTTTCAAGGTTTTGAAACGCATCTGTTAGGGAGAGGTTTCCACACTCTTATAAGGAATGTTTCGTTGCCCTCTCCAACCACGTGGGATCTCACACTTTTTCTTTTCAAATGAAAACAACTAATCGAATGCAATGAAATGTATGTCAATGTCACAGAGGAGGTGTGGAAATACGAGGCAACCTAGCTTGTGGCTATAGAGTGGAAATAGGCTACAACAAAAGGGGATAAGGAAAGAAAAAAAAAAAAAAAAAAGAGTTCAATGATACCCGTTGTGGGAGTCGTTCCCTCCATTATGTCGAAGCCGAAGCACCCCACATGGCAAGTTCATGTCATCGTGGAACTGCAGAGGTTAAATACTTGAAATAATAACATGCCTTTGATCATTTAAGAACTATGCAATTAAAAAAGGATTCAAATTCACATAAGGATTTACCACGAGCACACGGTTTAGAGGTAGCTTGTAATATGCTGCAAGCGGTCCTGCCTGCAATACGATGACAAAACACAAGATTTATGGCATCAAACCAATGTCAGTAAGGAACTAACTATGACAACCATCACAAGAACTGCTCATAATAGATCTTAAATCAATACCAAGTTTTTTTTCCCTCGAAGTCATCGAGTTGAAAGATGAATTCACTCAAATGAATTCGTGAACTCGAGCAATAAAAAAACGACAACTAAACGGAACCTAAATTATAACAAGACAGAAGCCAAAAGGAGTTTCTCGATCACATACAGATTCACCACTCAGGTTCATGTAAGTCTGAGGCTTTGCCAGAAAAACAGGGATGTCCCCAACAAAACCTGACATATCAATAAACAAACATCCTTCAACTTCATGCAATCAAAAGCAAAACAACTAGTCCTGTAAACAAAAAAGTGAACATGCCTTCACCAAACACAGCTTTGCAGTGAATCCTGTTCATTGGAATTCCAACAGACTCAGCAAACACATCAATCATCTCAAACCCCACCTGTACTGAACCAAAATAAGAATGAACGAACTAATATCTCTGATTTCAAAATCAAAATGCAGTAATTACATTGTGCCTGGTTCCTCTGAACTTCTCTCCAGGATTGCCCAATCCCACAAAAAGCCAAGGCCGTGATGATATTGCCGTGCAAAAGCCACGCTTCGATAACTTATTGAACATTTTCCACTAAAAAAAAAATCCTCATACACTTCCCTATTGACTGAAATCCAAAAATTTCGATCAGCTCCTAACCAATTAAGAACAAAATAAACAACCCCAAAATGTAAAAGTAATAAACAAAAGTTTATTGGCAATTCAATTCCGCACTCGAGTCATGTCCCTGAGTTGATACTGACGCAGATTACAAATACAATGTCAGGATTAACAGCAAAAAAGAAGAAAAAGGACGAACAGTGCGATGCGGCAGCCACTAGCGGTTGTTTTATTTCGCCCCCGCCGCCGATCGTTATCGCCGATCGCAGCTGTTCCGAAGGTGGTACCAGACCTTGAATTCAACTGGAAAATTGAAAAATCAAAGACGAAGTGAAGAGAATGAAAGAGAGATATACCTAGGTGGACGAATGTCTTTCAAGAAGAAGCCGTGAAAATGGTGAAATCAGGGAGAGAAACCTAGTAAGTGGAAATTTGATTTAATTGACAGTTTGGTCCCTGTAATTTTTTAATTGACAGTTTGGTCCCTGTAATTTTTTAATTTTTGCTTTATTGGTCCTTTTTTTCCCTGAATTTTCATTTTTATCCCTTGTTTTTTAAAATTTTGCATCTAAGGACAAAAATTGTTCCACATGCTACCGAAATCAAATTAGACCAAAATTACGGGGTCAAAATGAATCAACGTCGAGAGTAAATAGACCAAAATACTTTTAGATGAGGTAAAATTTCATGGGTCGAGTTCCATTTCATTATTTCAATTTAGTCCCTGGACAAAATTGCAAATTGGTCCCTGTAATTTTAGAATGATTTAAAATTGTTAATCCCTCCCCTTCGAAAAAATAATCTGTCAAGCCGCATGGGTTAGATACGAGCATTTGTGATACGGAATCAATCAAGGGAAAGTATGGAATGAATTACTTTGATCAAGATCAAAAACTCGTGATTCGAATTATTCCACAAGAGGTTTGATCAATAGTAGTTGAATGACTCTAGCATGCAAGTTGTAAGCACAAACATTTGCAAAAAAAAATCTTAGCGATGTGAGTAACTTCCAAATTAAATTGGCTAGTAAATGAGAAATACTCATAACCTCCCTATTAAAAAGACTAGTTAACGTGGAATATGGTAACTTAGGTTAAAATATAATTTAACTCCTATATTAAAAACTCACTTATCAGAAACAAATATTTTAATTATAATTAAATAATGCAATGAATGAAATGTGCTTATTAAATTTAGCGGAGTTCATTAAATGCAACTTAAGGTACATTTAATGCATTTCTTTCTTGAAGCTCAACTTTACATAACATATAAGGACGTTTTCAATGTCTTCTAGAATTTTCTTTGATGAGCTCACTATATCTTGAATATAAGTGTACAAAGTTTGTTGTAGCTTTTTGGCTCTCGTCCTTGTAATTGAAACTTGAGGTATGAAAATTCTTTGGGCGTGGTTCATACTAATTTAATACGTAGAAATTTACTCGTGACTTTTAAAAGATCTATTTTAACCCTTAATGTTTAAGGTTTGTTTCAAAACTACTCTTAATGAATTTTTTTTGTTTCAACTTGTAGATGAAAATTTTGTATACGCTTGTGTGAACAAATTTAAGCCAGTACATTGAAAGGGCATACGATGCATCAGTGAATCATCTCTGATAGAAGTGGTCAAAAAACTCGGTGACCAAAGAAACCCGATCAACTCAACCCAATCTAACTCATACGAGTTGACTCGGGTTATAAATTTTTGATGGGTTAGGTTAGGTCCAAATAAATGAATAACTTTATACATGAAGTTCGATCGGATTGAACCAAATTATAATATATATGGAGACAGCACACATTGTGAGAGAAAATGGTATAGATTTGTGTAACCTAAATTGAAATTAATTATAAGAATCAAATTAAAATAAAACATTTCAATTTTTCAGTAAAGGAATGATATATAAATGAATCGAGATTATATTCAATGAGTTAGTCGGCGGTTATTTATTAGTTGATTTTTATCTTTTCCGTTGATTTGTAAATTATACCGCGGTTTCACAGTTCATCAAATACAAAACTTTGGATTGTATATTAAATTTAGTTATTTTCAAGTTACTAATAGAGATGTTCATTTAACTCAAGGAATCGAGACCCAGAACGACCTGTTCTAAACAAAGAATTGTTGTTGACGTTAAAAATGGGATAATGGTGGAGAGAGTATCGGGACACACCTTGAATGGGGAATCTCCATCCACATTAGAAATGAAGAAGTGGGGGGAGAGTTTCGAGACCTGCCTCGAACAGAGAATCTTTGTTTTTATACCCTAAGAAATTCTCGCATCACGAGAATAAATGAAAATGTTTGTAAAAAAAAAGAATAGAAATAGGTGGTCGAGATGGCCCATAAATTATTAAAATTTGTGTTGAGAATATAATATTTGGAGAAATTTATAGTATATTTTATTTTATTTTTAATATTTAATTAATTTATATTTTCCTTATTTTAAAGTTTATGAATATGAAAACCTATTTTCCTAATTCTATTTCTATTAATTAAATTTAATGAATTGAATAAATAACAAAAATACCTACGCCAATTGCCCACGTTTTTCATGAGGCATAAAAAAAAACAACATGCCTTACCTCCCACAACTAAATTATTTCTCTATTTTTTAAATAATTCATTAAAAAAATATAGATTAACAATTAAGGGACATTTTTATTAAATTTTTAAATATAACAAAAATCTTAATTAATAAATAAATAAATAAATATACATATATTTAAATTAATAAAAATGTTGGGCTAATTTGCACGGTTGAAAATTCTTTGTTTAGACGAAGAATGAGAAAAGGAGTGAAAAAAGATTTTTTCTCAATTACATAAATGAGACCGGAGACACCAAAATCACTTTTCTTTCTCGGTTTCGCCTCTTTTACCAAAGCCGACCCTTCCTATACGCTTTGAGGGACTGAGCCTTTAGATCCCACTTAATTGGTCTTCTTTCTGCTCTGTCACTGATAAATGTTTAACGTATAGTACTCTTCTGCTGAGAAATACCCTCCTTTTGTCTTCGCCTTGTGGTCCCAAATCGAGACATATGGTTTTAGTACAGAAAAGAAATGTTACCAAGGGGCTCAACTGTCTTATTAGTAGATCTCCCTCCATCTTATTGTATCTCTAACAAACAAACTTCGAGCTACTGAACCAATAATCTCCATGAATTTTCCACGGGAAAATGAAATAGGTGGCAGGAATGGAAACGGAGAACGCTTTCCACCCCACCCCATCCCGTGAGATAATTTCTAGCATTAAAATAATTTGATTTTTTTCTCGAACTAAACGAGAAAAAAATGGATTATATGTAATAAAACTTTGACCATTTAAATTTTTAAAAAAATTTAAAGTATTTTAATTTTTTTTTTAATAAATTTCAAGAATGTTTTTTACTTTTTTTAATAGATAAAATGTATTATAGAATAAATTTAAAAATTAAAATAAAAACACGAAAATCATATTTCTAATTAAAAAAAAAAAAAGAGTTTAAAATCCGATTTTCTAACGTGCCCTAATTGCGATGAGACAAAAGGAATTAGGGTTATTTTTAGGTGCCACATCTGTAAGAGGGGCCAATTTTTGGGGAAAGGGCAGCAAAATTTGGAGCATTGCAAATGGGAACTACCCATTTTCATTGATCGACGAGGAATACGAGGTCCGCCATTCAAAATCAACATCAAAAGCTCCAATTAAATTAATAGCTGGCCACTGAAGGGGGTGTGGGAGAGAGAGGTGTAGGAAGAAAGAACTATAAAATCACCGCATTTTTGTAAACCCAGAAAGCCCTTTCGATTTCTTCTTCGCTCCCCCATTTGATCTTTCACTCTTAACTTTTCAGTTCAGCAAATGGGTGACGATAAAAAGCCTAAATCCGGCGTTTGGCCCACTGTCAAGCCCTTTGTCAATGGAGGGGCTTCTGGTATGCTCGCCACTTGCGTCATTCAACCCATCGATATGATCAAGGTACAACAAATCTTCAGATTTATCGGTTGTGTTTTTGTGATTCAACAGGATTTTGTTACTTGTTCGTTCTAATTCATGTTGTTTGCTGAGATCTTGATCTTACAATTAGTTCGTTAATGGAATTTTGATCTAAGGGTTTTGGGGGTCTTTTTTTCTCTGTTTTCTGGTTGTTTTTGTAATAGATTTACAGAACTTTTGTTGTTTATAATAATGTGTTCTTGATTTGGTTCAGGTGAGAATTCAGTTGGGTCAGGGCTCAGCGAGCGAGATAACCAAGAACATGCTTAAGGCGGAGGGAGTTGGTGCTTTTTACAAGGTGGGTTTTAAAGATTTAGTTGAAGTCTGTGATTATTTGAATTGCACTGTTGATCTTGGTGCGTGGTACATTGTAAAATACTGGCTTGGTGTTAACTTTCTTGCTGTGTTGGTTATTAGATCTTGTTCTTTTGAGATCCTTGGAGAAGCCTGGAATATGGATATGCTGGTTTGGAAATTGGCTTATATACTTGATCTGTGCCTGTATTAGTTGACTAGTTTGTTTCTTTCCATCATCCTACATTTCAATCTCATTTTCTCTTTAGAAATGTTTGATGTTGGCCATGATGCTTGGGGGTTGGGCAATTTCTAGATCAGTTGATTTCTTGCGTCGCTTGTATGTACGTTTTGTGTGTGATTGGCTTATGTGAGATCTCACAACAGTTGAGGAGGAGAATGAAGCATTTTTTATAAGGGTATGGAAACCTCTCACTAGCAGACGTGGTTTAGAACCCTTGAGGGGAAGCTCGAAAGGGAAGGCCCAAGGAGGACAATATCTGCTAGTGGTGAGCTTGAGCCGTTACAAATGGTATCAAGACACCAAGCGATGTGCCAACGTCAGCAAGGATGTTAAGTCCTGAAGGGGGTGGACACGACGTGGTGTGCCAGTAAGAACGTTGGTCCCCGAAGAGTGTGGATTGGGGGGTCTCATATCGATTGGGGATGGGACCGAGTGTCAATGGGGCCCATCCCACATCAATTGGGGAAGGTCCAAGGAGGACAATATCTACTAGTGGTGGGCTTGGGCCATTATAAATGGTATCAAGACATTGAACGATGTGCCAGCAAGGATGCTGAGCCCCGAAGGGGGTGGAAACGACGTGGTGTGCCAGTAAGAACGTTGGGCAGGTGAATTGGGGGTCCCACATCAATTGAAGAAGGGAACAAGTGTCATCAAGGACCTTGGGCCCCGAAGGGGAGTGGATTGTGAGATCCCACATCAATTAGGGAGGAGAATGAATATTTTTTATGAAGGTGTGAAAGCATCTCTAGCACACATGTTTTAAAAACCTTGAGTCTAAGACTAAAAAGGGAAAGCCCAAAGATGACAATATCATATCTAGGCTTGAGAGGTTACAATTTCATTCTACAAGCGAACTATGAGAAAATATGAGGTCCGATCATTTCAGCTTGTTATCGTGCTAATACTTCGGGCAAAGTTCTTCTTGTTCTTGTTCTATTTGTTCGTGTTTTACTTTTATGTGTTATTTGCATGTTCATTTATGTTAATTCACAAAAAAACAACATAAAAATTCTCAAATGAAAGTGCCTAATATCAAACAGGGTCTCTCTGCTGGGCTCCTTAGACAAGCTACCTATACCACTGCACGACTTGGATCATTCAAGTGAGTGTTCTTCTGAATTTCATTCTCAAAGAACTCTCTTAGTAGTGAGTTATAATGAACGTTCTTTCTGTTCCCTTCCATAGGATTTTGACAACCAAAGCAATTGAAGCTAACGACGGCAAGCCCCTTCCTCTTTATCAAAAAGCTTTATGTGGGCTAACAGCTGGTGCCATTGGAGCATCATTTGGCAGTCCAGCAGATCTAGCGCTTATCCGAATGCAGGCAGATGCCACTCTCCCTGTTGCACAACGTCGACACTACAAAAACGCTTTCCATGCACTATATCGTATCGTTGGAGATGAGGGCGTTTTGGCTCTCTGGAAAGGTGCAGGGCCAACCGTAGTGAGAGCAATGGCATTGAACATGGGCATGCTCGCTTCCTATGATCAAACTGTAGAGTTTTTCAAGGATAACCTCGGTTTTAGCGAAGCTACAACAGTTCTTGGTGAGATTTTTTGCACATTTCATGATCGAAATGCTTGGCAGTTCATCATTTGATTATGTTCTTCTTGAATTAATCATGCTTTCTTGTTCTTCCTCTTAGGTGCAAGTGCAGTTTCTGGGTTCTTTGCTTCAGCTTGCAGTTTGCCATTTGATTACGTGAAGACTCAGATTCAGAAAATGCAGCCTAATGCTGAGGGGAAGCTTCCATACTCTGGCTCTTTGGATTGTGCCATGAAGACCTTGAAATCTGGTGGCCCATTCAAATTCTACACTGGCTTCCCTGTGTACTGTATTCGGATTGCTCCACATGTCATGGTACATACGATCTCTCCCGTTTTCTGTTTTTGTCGTTGCCCCGAGCTGGCCTAGAGAACTTCAGCGCAAAACCGAGAGTGTATCTCGCATTATTGATGAGTATTTGTTCATGATTCACTTCTAAAGTTTGGATATGTGGCTATGCAGATGACATGGATTTTCCTCAACCAAGTTCAAAAGTTCGAGAAGTCTATTGGACTATGAGGTTCGGAATGATGGGGCGTTTCCTCTCGACCTGCCACAATCGGCCACAGTCGTAAGGAACATTTTTTTGCCCTGTTTTGAGGCTATGTCACGGTTCTTCATTGCACCCGAAAAAGTTCGACTTATTGTCTTTTTTTTGTGTCGTAGTAGAGTTGAGAGACTAAATTTTGAGCGTTGAGTTCGAGTTCAGAGTTGCATTGGATTATAGGGTTTTTTTATTTATTTTTTCAAAGAGCATAAAATCCCATTGAAAATTTTGGATGGGGATATTGATTTGTCAAAATAAAGTTTTGGGGTACTCTTCTTGTTGACAAAAGGGATATGCTGATATCAGTTTTGTTCAACTTTGTTATCTTTCGATATAGACTATTTGTTTATAGAACTTTCTATCTTTTTGGTCTGTGGCAATCAAACACGAAAATATGTACAAAGGTAACAAATATCTTATCTATTCATCTATGAACGATAATCAATATCTCATCTGTTGAATCAACTGTGCTCGAATCAAACACTTACAGTACAAAAGGTTATCAATATCTTATCTACTAAACCGTCTTTTTTTTAGGAGTATGTCTATCTCCATCTTATATTGGGATAATGGCTTCGAGCTCGAATTTTTAAAAAAGATTCATTCTAAAACATGGAATTCAGTTACCATTAGGGAGAATCCAGTCATTTGAGCTCAGTATACATAGGTAGAAAATTAGGTCGGTCTGATCCCGCTTGTGACTTCTCTTGAGGGAAGGTACGCCAAAGACAAGGGTCTATGAACGTGTTTACAGACTTTTTGTTTCAAGGGTAGACTCATGCCCTCTCCGATGCCTAAACCAAACCAGGCGCAAGTCACGCTATGGAGCTCAAACAACTTGGAATAGCCTAGTCAAAATTTTGTCCTTTCTATAAGTTAATTTTTTGTAGTCGAAGTGACTTGTGGATTGACGACACGCCTTTTACTACGACAATTCAATTTTGGGGGAATGTGCTGATTCTGTGATGAGCCAATTGTGTTTTAAAAATAATATATCGTAGAGATTCAAACTCTCGCAGGGAAACCCCATATACTTAGTAGGCACACACCTTAACCACTCGACCAAAATAACTTTTGTTCAAATAACCATAAACTTTATGGGATAACCAAATACAAACTTTAGCCAACTCACAATATTATTTCATAAACACTATATGCATAGAAAATATAAAGGTCCCATCACTCAAACTTGTATCATTAGGTTTATAAGGAGTTATAACTCGAAAGGTAAGGAATAATTTAAGTTATATCGGCTAAAACACGTATTATGAATCAAAATATAGAATTTTAAGTTGTACGTGATTCTCAACCAACAAAAATTATTTCTCCAGTTTTGTGGTATATTGAAGAGTAACTATGCTATAATTCTATAACAAAACTCCGTTGTCGTCCAGTGGTTAGAATATCTGACTTTCACCCAAGAGACTCGGGTTTGGTTCCCGGCAACGGAATTGTATGATGAATGATACTTATGCTAGGGTGATGGTTTTTATGTTGTGACTCGAGTCCCTATAATATATGTTGATGATGATAAAAGATACTAAAAGGTAGCTAATCAAGATGCCTTAGAACCTCGAGATGACGAATTTATGAGAAAGTGAGCTCCAAAGAGTCAAACCCTTAGAACCGATAGACTCGATGTGGCAAAGAGAAGAACATTGATATGTTTTGAATTTGAACGATTTGATGTGTTGTTTTGAATTAATTTTTAAATTAAATGCATACACATTGCGAAAATTCCTATTAAAGTTAGAGACAGTGAGCAATATTTTTGTACAATTTAATAAAAATAAAATCCTGTTTCAGGAAGCACCAGTGGTCTAGTGGTAGAATAGTACCCTGCCACGGTACAGACCCGGGTTCGATTCCCGGCTGGTGCAAGTTCTTGTTTTTCAAACATTAAGAGCTTTTTTTATAGTGCACTTATATTATTGTTAAACCGTTAACTAATTGAATAAATTAAAGTTAAATAAGACTTTATTTTGATAATTATTTAATTTTTAGTTTTTAAACTTTAAAAACCATGTTTATTTTATTACATCTTTTACATTAATTTCTATCTTTTTCTAATAAAACATTCACATTCATAGCTAAATTATTAAAAAAAAAAAAAAAAAAAAA